>NC_133454.1:39911711-40224098 GCF_048565385.1 Saimiri boliviensis | reverse complement strand
ATGGCTTGTAGTTCTCCTTGAAGAGGTCCTTTACGTTCCTTGTTAGTTATATTCCTAGGTACTTTATTCTCTTTGTAGCAATTGTGAATGGCAGTTCGTTCTTGATTTGGCTCTCTTGAAGTCTATTACTGGTGTATAGGAATGCTTGTGATTTTTGCACGTTGATTTTGTATCCTGAGACTTTGCTGAAGTTGTTTATCAGTTTCAGGAGATTTTGAGCTGAGATGATGGGGTCTTCCAGATATACAATCATGTCATCTGCAAATAGAGACAATTTGATTTCCTCCTTTCCGATTTGGACACCCTTTATTTCTTTTTCTTGCCTGATTGCATGGCTAGAACTTCCAGTACTATATTGAATAGGAGTGGTGAGAGAGGGCATCCTTGTCTAGTGCCAGATTTCAAAGGGAATGCTTCCAGTTTTTGCCCATTCAGTATGATATTGGCTGTTGGTTTGTCGTAAATAGCTTTTATTGTTTTGAGATACGTTCCGTCAATACCTAGTTTATTGAGGGTTTTTAGCATAAAGGGTTGTTGAATTTTGTCAAAAGCCTTCTCTGCATCAATCGAGATAATCATATGGTTTTTGTCTTTGGTTCTGTTTATGTGGTGAATTACGTTTATGGACTTGCGTATGTTGAACCAGCCTTGCATCCCCAGGATGAATCCTACTTGATCATGGTGGATGAGCTTTTTGATATGCTGTTGCAATCGGTTTGCCAGTAATTTATTGAAGATTTTTGCATCTATGTTCATCATGGATATTGGCCTGAAATTTTCTTTTCTTGTTGAGTCTCTCCCGGGTTTTGGTATCAGGATGATGTTTGTCTCGTAAAATGATTTGGGAAGGATTCCCTCTTTTTGGATTGTCTGGAATAGTTTCAGAAGTAATGGTATCAGCTCCTCCTTGTATGTCTGGTAGAATTCAGCTATGAACCCATCTGGACCTGGGCTTTTTTTGGGTGGTAGGCTCTTTATTGCTGCCTCGACTTCAGACCATGTTATTGGTCTATTCAGGGTTTCGGCTTCTTCCAGGTTTAGGCTTGGGAGGATGCAGGTGTCCAGGAATTTATCCATTTCTTCCAGGTTTACTAGTTTATGTGCATAGAGTTGTTTGTAATAATCTCTGATGATGGTTTGGATTTCTGTGGAATCTGTGGTGATATCACCTTTATCATTTTTTATTGCATCAATTTGGTTATTCTCTCTTTTCTTTTTTATTAATCTGGCTAGTGGTCTGTCTATTTTGTTGATCTTTTCAAAAAACCAGCTCCTGGATTTATTGATTTTTTGAAGAGTTTTTTGTGTCTCTATTTCCTTCAGTTCTGCTCTGATCTTAGTTATTTCCTGTCTTCTGCTAGGTTTTGAGTTTTTTTGATCTTGCTCCTCTAGCTCTTTCAATTTTGACTATAGGGTGTCAATTTTAGATCTCTCCTTTCTTCTCATGTGGGCACTCATTGCTATATATTTTCCTCTAGAGACTGCTTTAAATGTGTCCCAGAGATTCTGGTATGTTTTGTCTTCATTCTCATTGGTTTCGAAGAAGATCTTTATTTCTGCCTTCATTTCATTGTTTATCCAGTCAACATTCAAGAGCAAGTTGTTCAGTTTCCATGAAGCTGTGCGGTTCTGAGTTAGTTTCTGCATTCTGAGTTCTAACTCGATTGCACTGTGGTCTGAGAGACTGTTTGTTACGATTTCTGTTCTTTTGCATTTGCTGAGGAGTGATTTATTGCCAATTATGTGGTCAATTTTAGAGTAGGTGTGATGTGGTGCTTAGAAGAATGTATATTCTGTGGATTTGGGGTGGAGAGTTCTGTAAATGTCTATTAGGTTTGCTTGTTCCAGGTCTGCATTCAGGTCCTGGATATCCTTGTTTATTTTCTGTCTGGTTGATCTGTCTAATATTGACAATGGGGCGTTAAAGTCTCCCACTATTATTGTGTGGGAGTCTAAGTCTCTTTGTAAGTCATTAAGAACTTGCCTTATGTATCTGGGTGCTCCTGTATTGGGTGCGTATATATTTAGGATCATTAGCTCTTCTTGTTGCAGTGATCCTTTTACCATTATGTAATGTCCTTCTTTGTCTCTTTTGATCTTTGTTGCTTTAAAGTCTATTTTATCAGAGATGAGAATTGCAACTCCTGCCTTTTTTTGCTCTCCATTTGCTTGGTAGATCTTCCTCCATCCCTTTATTTTGAGCCTTTGTGTATCCTTGCATGTAAGATGGGTTTCCTGGATACAGCACACTGATGGGTTTTGGCTTTTTATCCAATTTGCCAGTCTGTGTCTTTTGATTGGGGCATTTAGTCCATTGACATTTAGGGATAGTATTGTTATGTGTGAATTTGATACTGTCATTTTGATGTTACCTGGCTGTTTTGTTGGTTAGTTGATGCAGATTCTTGATTGTGTTGATGCTCTTTTACCATTTGGTGTGTTTTTGGAGTGGCTGGTACTGGTTGTTCCTTTATATGTGTAGAGCCTCTTTCAGGAGTTCTTGTAGAGCAGGTTTGGTGGTGATGAAATCTCTGAGTGCTTGCTTGTTCACAAAGGATTTTATTTTTCCTTCACTTATGAAGCTTAGTTTGGCTGGATAGGAGATTCTGGGTTGAAAGTTCTTTTCTTTAAGGATGTTGAATATTGGCCCCCAATCTCTTCTGGCTTGTAGGGTTTCTGCTGAGAGATCTGCTGTGAGTCTAATGGGCTTCCCTTTGTGGGTAACCCGACCTTTCTCTCTGGCTCCCCTTAGCATTTTCTCTTTCGTTTCAACCCTGGTGAATCTGACGATTATGTGCCTTGGGGTTGCTCTTCTTGAGGAATATCTTTGTGGTGTTCTCTGTATTTCCTGGATTTGAATATTGGTCTGCCTTGCTAGGTTAGGGAAGTTTTCCTGGATAATATCCTGAAGAGTATTTTCCAGCTTGGATTCATTCTCTTCATCACATTCAGGTACACCTATCAGACGTAGATTAGGTCTTTTCACATAGTCCCACATTTCTTGAAGATTTTGTTCATTCCTTTTTGCGCTTTTTTCTCTGTTCTTGCCTTCTCTTTTTATTTCATTGAGTTGATCTTCGACCTCTGATATCCTTTCTTCTGCTTGGTCAATTCGGCTATTGAAGCTTGTGCATGCTTCACGAAGTTCTCGTGTTTCGTTTTTCAGCTCCATCAATTCACTTATACTCCTCTCTATGCTGTCCATTCTCGTCAGCAGTTCGTCCAATCTTTTTTCAAGGTTCCTATTTTCTTTGCGATGGGTTAGAACATGTTCTTTTAGCTCATTGTAGTTTCTTACTACCCACCTCCTGAAGTCTGATTCTGTCATTTCATCACCCTCCTTCTCCATCCGGTCTGGTTCCCTTGCTGGTGAGGAGTTGTGATCCCTTTTAGGAGGAGAGGTGTTCTGGTTTCGGGAGTTTTCATCCTTTTTGCGCTGGTTTCTTCCCATATTTGTGGGTTTATCCACCTGTTGTCTGTCTCTGTCCCAGGGAGTTGGAGCTTTATGAGTTTCCGTTGCACTACTGCCTTTTTTGATTTTTCTTTCAGGTCGGACCCGCCCAGCATGCCTAGCCTCTGCCTGTCTGCAGGGGCTTTGCTGAGCTGCTGTGGGCTCCGCCCAGCTGCCCTGAGCTCTTCCCTGTAGTCCTTTTTATATGGGCGTAGTTAGAACTGTCTCAGCAATGGTGCCCCGCCTCTGTTATGGCCACAACTACTCTTTAATGCAGGCATTGTCTTTGTTTATAAACAAAGAAACTGAGGGAAAAGAAGTTGAAAACTTTTACCAAGGTCATATAGCTAATAAGCAAATAAATGAAGATTTAAACCCAGGTCTATCCAGCTCTAATCCATTCTTTTCCCACTATGCCTTACTGAACAAGTAGCTACATGATGCCTCCATAGCAGACATTACTGTTCATATCCCCTCAGAATTCACCTCTAAATGATGAAACCTTCTTACTGCAATTACTTAAGAGCTATTTCTATTTTTATGACTGAGAGAGCATCCTTGGCTTGCATACAAGCCAGAAGTGCAAGAAAATTGTTGTCCTATGAACAGTCATCAAATCAATGACAGTTGGGGTGTTAGGGGAAAAAAAGGCCAACTTTTCATCCTTTGGTTGGGTAACCCTGAGGCATGGTCTGTCCTATCTCCCATGAGTCCCTAGTAGAATTGAGCCCAGTTGCCCACAGGGTCACTTGCTAGATAACATCCACTTTACTGACCCTGTCGCCTCCTCTGATTCACTTGCCCACTCCCCTTTTGGTACTTTCAGAAATCAGCTCCTAAATAAACTACTTACACCCAAACCGTTTTCTCAGGGTCTGATTTTAGAGAACTGAACTTAAGACAGTCTCTCTCAGTGATCCCCGGGGCCTCTCATGGTTTTAGCTCTGGAACAGGCTCCTGGGGACAGCTGAGCTTAGGTTGTAGGTAATCAAAGAAATGAGAAAGGATTAATGACTGGGCACCACTTTGCCATACCTCATGGGGATATGTACATTTCTTTATCAGTCTCAGTCTGAATATCCTCATATATATACAAATGGCTTTTTAATACTCTGGGCATTTTCAAGACCCATCTATGTCAGGATGTTTTAATAGTATCCAACAAGAGGCAAAGGCATAAATTCTCTTAAGGATTTTTAAAATTCTATTTTGTAATAGTAATAAAATATGCTAAGAGAATATTTCTAAGAACTGACTGACTTTGAACACTGTCTGGCAGTATGTAGACCTTATAATGTTCACCTGAAAATGCACTCTGTATCAATTCCTTTTGCTTATAGACTTCACCACAAAATATGATATTTTTATTCACATTTACAGCATTATTGAGGTTTCCAGAGTGTTTTATATGCAGCCATTTCATTAACATCCATCTTTCTTGAACTTTATTATTGATCCATAAGTAAGTAATTCTACCTTTCAGCAGAGTTTATAGATCAGCCAGAGAAATAAACTCAGGAGTAGAATCAGGGTACATTCAGTTAAATTTTCCATTGAGGTTTGGGAAATTAAACCATACCCTATTAGTTCCATTTTCCCAGTGAATTTTTTTAAAGAAACTTGGTTGACAGACAACCAGTGTTAAAATATATTATGTAAAAACCAGATTGATGTAGAAAGAAATTTTAATATGAATAGAAAGACAGCAATACAAGTGTGGGCTTCTGTGTAACCCAGGATAAGAACATTTAATCGGGGTGCAGTACCTCTGATGGATTTCCATTCCAACAGAGCCACATGTCTGTTTGCTCACCCTGATTTCAGGGCCCCACTAGTGCCGGGCCCAGAAGGGGCACTAGAGTATTTGTTAAACTAATTAATAAATGATGAGAAAATATGTGTGTGTTATTTAAAATCATTGGCCCATTTTTCAAGGTGTCCATGGTATACCAGAGAGTGCGTTTTATTTCAAAACATGGGTCCATTCTTAATGGCATCAACGATAAACCAGAAGATCAGAGAGGAAAGAAAACGCACTGTTTGTTAATGTCAGACTACTTACGTTTTATTTCTGCAAAGGTTTCAAGGAATAACATACCTCTCTTGTGAAAGCAAATGTTCCCATTAATTTCAGCAAAAGACTTTCATAAGAAAAATTAGCAGTAAGTGGCCCAGTGGTCACTCAGTGACTGCACTTTAAATGAAGGTTAGCTCCCAGCACACTAAAAGGAATAGCTTCAATAAAATTAAACTCTGACTTCTGGAGCAATTGCCTTGAACCGTTTTTCTTTGCTCTATCCTTACTTTTGTGCCCCCTCCCTTCTTATCTGCCTTTTAATCTTCTTGAGTGTCTACTAAGTTTTGGAAGAGATTCACCTGAGATTTTTAATACCCACTAATGCACAAAATGCAGCCTAAACCAACTAGCATGATACTCCAATTAAACAGATTGTATTAACTAATGTGGAAAAAAAATGATCTATGCCAGGGCACTTTTGCTTCAGTGGTAGACTCTCAAGTTCTTGTGCTTTCTTGATGTAGTAATATTTAGGTGGGTTTACCCTGTCCACAGTGGTTTTACTGCAATAAAACACTGAATCACTAGGGAACATTCTATTTTGTTTTTTATTATATTTTTCTGTTTTTCAATATAGTTGTTCACGGTTATTTTGAGTTTCTCCATGAACTTCAACAATAAATTATTCTCAGTATCTTTCCTGCTTTGGCGAAGCAGGAGAGACTGCTGTGAAGTAGGACCTTTTTAAACTGAGCCATCCAAACAAGTGACAGAGAGAAGTGTTGACATGAGCTCAGTGCTGAGCACATAATATATATTTAATATATAATTTGAATTAAATTGAATTAATTTATTGAAGTGCTATCCTCTGGTTTTGCATTTTTCCTAACTTCTCTGACTTAAAGATAATAACTTGTAGATTTCCATTCAGCCAAATCACTTACATATGCCTATTCTTCCTGAAAAAAAATTGTTCTGACAGTCTCCTACTTACATGGGTCCATTTTGCATATATGCTTTTTGATCATTTTTTTAAAGGGACACCATTTAGAAATTAATTTTCTCTCGTTTAATCATAAGAGAAAGATTGTTAGAGCTTATGATCCAAATATAAACAATGGCAGAGTAGTTTGAATGTTTTATACCAGTTGTCCATTATTAATGAGTTATGCAACAATAAAAATAATTAGGATGCAAAAGCGAAATAGCTTTGCATGCATTATTGGTGTCTGGTATTTCTCATTATTATTATGAGTAACACAGATGGAACAATACAGTTTCTTTCATGCTAGCTATTTATTACTTTATTTATTATTTTGTTTTGAGACAGGGTCTGACTCTGTTTCCCAGGCTAGATAGCAGTGGTGTGATCATAGCTCACTGCAGTGTCAATCTCCCCAGCTTAAGCCACCCCGCAAGCTCAGCCTTTCTAGTAGCTGGGACTACAGATATGACTCACTCATCATATAAATTTTCTTTATATTTATTTATTTATTTATTTATTTATTTATTTTGTAGAGACTGGGTCTCACTGGGTTGCTCACGCTGGTCTCGAATTCTTGGGCTCAAGTAATCCTCCCAAAGTGCTGAGATTGCCGAGGTGAGCTGCCGTGCCCAGCCTCACACTATGTATTTTATTCATGCATCTTACATTTTAGCTTGCTCCTTTCTGAGACCAAGAGTTAATTATTAAGCAGAGTGTAGAATATATTTCTCTGATGTATGGATTGATTACTACATCTAATAGTAATCAAATATAATATGTAATTCCTATTTGCTACAAGTTCAAATGCATAAATACCCTTCCATAGGCAATATATAGAGAGAAAATATGAAACAAATTAATGTAAATACAGTGATTCACCAATGTTTATGCTATAACTCCTGAGGATTTTCATGACCCTGACATGCCCCATTTCATTACGATAAAAACTCAAACTAATAATATAACATAGGAAAGAACACAGAAGGAGGATCAGAAGGGGAAGGAAGTAGTAGGTTAATATCTTTCCATTAGCCTGTAGTTTATTGCTGCTACTGTCGAGAGCTCTTCAAGGCAGACATTAGGGACCTTCTGATGTTATGCAAGGGCAGCATTTTGCCATCTCCTTCAAACTGGAAATAACTAGATTGAATAACCAGATTTTTTCTACTTAGTACATAAGTACCCAAATTGCAGCATATTTTTCTACCCAAACCAATCTTATGCCTAGACCATTGATGCTGAAATATATGACACTCATATCTACTTCATTCACTCAGTTAAATGCCTCAATAATGTTAGATGCCCAAAACACATGCTGACTATTCTCTTTTTTTGTCCATGTTTTTCACTATATTTTAAACCCTGAGGCTCACATCTGTGTCTTGTTCACTATTGTATCATTCTCTAAAATCTCTGAAGTTCTAAATGTCTGTACTTCTAGAATGAATATGTTTAAGATACCACGTATGTTCTTACAAAGAATAAAGTGACAGTTTTACCTGCACGAAGACCTAATAACCTGTGAATAACCTCATCCTAGAACTTATCGAGATGTTATCAAAGAATAATTATTTTATATTAAACATAATATTGTATTAGTTACAGAAAAAATCAGCATCACTTCAGTCCAAGTTATTACCTAACAAATTTATCCACTTAAGACATCTTCAATGATCCTATTAGAAAATAACAGCATTTTGTGGTAACCCATTTATATCCTTAAATGCATGAAAATTTTTCCTATATTTAAGTTTTATATATGAATATGTTGGTATTATATATTCATTAATATTTTATTAAAACAATTTTGGGATGTAAAAACATGTTTTCTAGGAATTACAAAAAAAAAACATTTTTACCAGGCCTTTATTTTCCTTCAGCCTTGAATTTCACATCAATTTTAAATTATTTATTTATTGTTTCAAAACAGGATCTCACTCTGTTTCCCAGGCTGGAGTCTGTTTCCCAGGCTGGAGTACAGTGGCACCATTTTAGCTTACTGCAACCTCCACCTCCTGGGTTCAAGCCATCCTCCTGCCTCAGTCTCCTGAGTAGCTGGGACTACAGGTGTGTACCAGTGTGCTCCAGTTCAGTGCTACAAGTAGGGCTAACTATACAGTATTATTTGAATTTTTGATAGAGATAGGGTTTCGCCATGTTGGCCAGGTTGGTCTCAAACTCTCAAGTGATCCACCCACCTCGACCTCCCAAAGTGCTGGGATTACAGGCATGAGCCACCGCTCCCAGCCAAATTTCACATGAATTTAAGATTGACCTCACTGCACTCATATATATACAGTTGTTAGCTCAGTTAAATAAAATTTCAGTGCAAACTTGGGCCATTATTTCCTTCATTAACTCCGAATTCCTCTTTGACATGAAAATGCTGATGTCTTGATGATTATTCTAACTGCTCAGACTCTAAAATTGTTTCCCAAGGGAACATTTTATTTTAGTTTTTCATTTTCTATAACTTTTCTTTCCTTAACTATTTTGTCTCTAAAGCCAGTTAAGCTTCTTCAGAAATTAATCAGAAATGGTAGAACCCCAAGTGGGCTGTTTGCAATCAGTTTGTCACATAGAGTAATCATACTGCATGATATTCAGCAGACTGGAACCCGAGGAAATGACAAAGCAGAATTGCTCACCAAATGCCCTTCCTTTGCACGCTGGCCCAGGATGCTCCACCCCAAGCCTAGGTCTTCCTCTTAGTATGATCACCATGACTTGGTCTTTTGTCTTATATCTCCTTATTAGTGTACCCCGTAAGTATTAATCAGTCCTCTATTTGCAATATGATTATTTCACACCCAGAAAAGCAAAGTGCCAGTATTGTAAAAACCTCTTCCTTCATGGATCTATGGACTTGTTCCACCTATCATTTGTCTAGAAGTCCACTGCTGTCATGTTTCCAGGTGTGTACAATGCGCTCTTTCCCTCAGACCTCAGGTTTCACCTTGCTGAGATCGCTGTGTTCCAGAGCTTCATGCAATTGCTGCTGTAGAATTTTGCCAGAATATTGTACTTCGTACACACCCAGGCCAGCAATTTGTTGATGAGAGTTTAAACTTCTTTAGGCCAATGCCTCATTGCCCTAAAGACTGCCTGTTTAATTCTGCTGCTCAAGAGATGCTGAATCCAGATAGAAAATCTATGGAGTTCATTAGAGTTTTGTATCTGTAAGGGAAGCTGGGCACCATTACCACTGAAACTGAAGATGGACTGAGGCAAATAAGAGGAGCTTTGAACAGTGTTTTCAGTCTTATGAGAAATGCCATAATGTCATGGATCTGAGCATTGGCTTTTGATGGACCTAGATTTGGAGTCCAGTTTAATCATATGATAATTGTGTGACCAAGGCAAAGACATGTAATCTGCCTGAGGCTTGATGTTCTTCTTTGTAAAATGAGACAAATAGCAGTATTTACTTCATCTGCCTGAGATGTTAACTCATGGATATCGGGTTTGCTGTAGAGTGCCTGGCCCATAGAAAATACTGCAAAGGTAGCTGTTATGATAACCTGGAGGTTCAGTATGTTCCAGCCATAAGCTCCATGAGGAGTGCTGTGCAATTACACCAATTCAGTGCTCCAGTTCACTGCTGCAGGTGGGGCTAATTGTACAGTACAAAAGCAAATAGAAGACTGCCTTGTCTTAAAGGATAAATGCAATATTGAAGGATAGTCAATAATAGAAAGAAGGGCAAGAATTCAAAAATGGAAAACACCTTCCTGCAAGAGAATTGTTAGGTTATGGTATACAACTCAAAATGAAGCAAATCTAGACTTATCAATTGACAAGCTGGGAGAGATGGAGCAGGCTTTTCTTAATTCTGAACATACTGTGTTTTGGATGATGGCCATTTTGCAATCAGAGTCCCTTTTCTTGAAGTGCCAAACTTTCCAAGAGACTGTCATTCACCATAGACTTATTTCTCAAGTAAACGCACTGTGCCGGTGAGGAAAAACTGCATTTTTGAGTTACACATTTTTATTAGAGTTTTACACAGTTCCACTTTACTTCTGTGCTTTTCTGCCTTCTTGCCTTTGCTCATGTAAGTGTTTTAGAAAAAAACATATTTTCACTTATTTTTGAATATAAAATCTTTCATATGCTTCAGGGTCCATTTGCAATGTCTGGCCCTTCATGAAGTCCCTGGTTCCTTGTAACCCTCCAGCTGATGTAATCTCTCCCTTCTGTATACTCCCATAGTACTTAACCTGTTTGAACCTTATGATACATAACACATTTGGCTTTATAGGCCACTAATTCACATACTTGCTTTCACTCTGTCATCATGTCATTTGACCACAGTCTTTTTTCTTCATGTTATATTCATTGCTAAGTCTCCAAATCTTAGAAATATGCTTCAAATACTGTAGAGGCTCAATAAATGTTTGTTGAATGCATGAATTTACTAGATTGCAGATCCTTCAGATTCCATTTTCCATTAAGGAAGAGATTATGCTAATTTTATCAATGGCAGGATCTAGTACACTGTAGCACACAAAGTAGGTGCTCAATAGATATTTGCTTGGTGAATAAATGGGTGGTACATCCAATGTCCCATGGTAGGGTTTCAGTTAAAGAAAGCTTCATTTATGTTTAGATAGAAGAACATGAAACAGCTACATGACACATCTTGGCAGGCTTTTAAGAACTTGGAGGACCAGCTGAAAGCACTGAAGTGTACAAGTCACACAACAGCACTGAAATATAATGAAATGTGTAATAAAAATGCTTCTTTCTTAATTCAGCAACACTTTATTTTGCCCCACTCCTCATTAGGTATTTACCTTCTTAATAAACTTTAATTTGTGTGCATATTAAGTACTGAAATTTTAAATGAAAGTGATTATTCAAAATCTTATTACATTTTATATGCCTTATAATGCACTATAAAAGTTTACAAGTCAGTGGCTCTCTCAGATTACATATGTGATATGTTTGCAAGTCAGACAGAATTATATAAACTTTTGATGCTCGGTCATTAAAACATTTAAAAGCAATATATGGCATAAACAAATGTGACATATATGTATAATAAAACTGAAATTTACTATAGTGCTCTAAAAGTGGCCTTGTCTCATAACTGAATTTTTATGAGTAACTAGGAATTATGTATAAAACATGTTTTTTTCCTAGATTCATTGACTGTTACAGTTATAACTTACTCTATCAAAAGTCACCTAACTGGTCCTCTTATCTTCCACTCTTGCCTGTCAACCACCTATATTGCCTCCCAATATCCAGTGATCCCTATAAGACATAAGCAGATATAGTTGCTTCCAAAAGCAGAGTTAAAATAGGGAACAACCGCATGTGAGGACTATAACTGCAGGTTATGCTAAGTGGTTCTCAGCCTGGACTGCCTATTGTAATCGCCTAGGGAGCATCAAACCATTCTAATGCTTGGATCCTCCTCTCAGAGTTCCTGATTTAATTGGTCTGAGTTGGTGCCCAAGCATGAACTGGGCATCCTCCAATACCTCCCCAGGTGATACTAATGTGCAACCAATGTTGAGAACCACTGTGCTAAAGAGTTTGGCTCTTATTCTGAGTGGAAATGAGCAACCACTCATGTGTTTTAAACAGCAAAGCAAATTGACCCCTTACATAGATTTTTTTATTGAAAAGAGGAAAAGAAAGTATGAGTTCACCATATCATTTATTAATCCTTGACACTTTCAATCCCTTTGAATAAAATATAATAACTCATGTAGTATAGAAGCAACATTTGTGTCCCTATGTGGTTTAAGTTATTTAATAAATATTTATCAATCATGACTGCATCCATGTCACCAACACACAACAGCACATTGCTAAGTACAAATTATTCATTCATTTACTCAGCAGCATTGGCTGTGCTTTTACTATATGCCAGGCACCATCCCAGGTGTAAGAGAGATGATAATGATACACATCCCAGGTATAAGAGAGATGATAATGATACACATCCCAGGTGTAAGAGAGATGAAAACAATCATAATTCTACTTCTCAAAGATGTTAACCCTTTATCAGGAGGACAGACAAATGCATGACTCTCTCAATGATATGAATTCTATAGAAGCAAAGATATAAGTAATTTGCTGTTAGGGGCAAGAAGAGGGTGAGCAATAGAAGCTTCAGAGTAGAAGTGTCATTTGCCTTAGTCTTTAAAAGATGGTTGTGTATTGGACAAGAAGAGAGGAGAGAAAGATTCCAATTTGAGGAAATGGCAATAGCAGTGGCCTGGAGGGAGCATGAGAGGGCATGGTCTGCCAAAGACATGATGAGTGATTGAGGAGACAGAGTGCAGGGTATTCTGGAAGGGATGGCACCTAATTAAAAAAAAAAAAAGTAATTTGTATTGTCTCAATCTCTTAGGAATTTTAATTTCTTTCACTAGTCTCCTGACATTTTGAGAAAGACTTAACAGGTTTTGCATGGTAATATTTAAAATCTACAAATTAAAATTTGGGAGTAAGCTCTTTGAGTGCAAAGTAGAATGACTCAGAGCAGTAGCTCAAATGCCAGCCTATAGCTCCTATTTCCCTATGGGTTAGCAGTAAATCCAGATGGCAGCACATGTAGATAAAAGTAATTTGCAATGTACATGAGGAATACCCAAAATATCAACCTGCCCTAATATACCCTGCATTGGCTTAAAATTCCTTTCTAATCTGGAATCAGTAAAATACTACCTGGAAGCCACATTTGGCCCAGTGCCTGTTTTGAAAACACAGTTTCACTGGAACATAGCCAATCTCATTCATTTACATATTGTCTATGGATGCTTTCATGCTACGATGGTAGAGTTGAATACTTGTGACAGAGACCATATGGGCTACAAACCTAAAATATTTACTCTCAGGTTCTTTACAGAAAAATATTGCCAACCACTCATCTAGCATGTGAGTAGAGTTTTCTTTTATATTTTTAGCTGAGGGGGGTAATACATTAAGCCACAGTCACTGCTTAATATGTTAGCACACTATTTAGCATGGCCGCTAAGAGCACAAGCTCTGCAGCCTTCATGCCCAGGTTCTAATCCCAGCTCTGCCACTTGTCAGCTGTGCAAGTAATTTAGAAATGTTTATAAACTTTGCTAAGTCCTAGAGAGGGCCACAGAATTCAGTTGTGAAGACCAACTATTGCACAACACCAGGGGCAAAATTCATTACATAGTCCATATGAATAATGACCATGAAATTATGCAGTATGCAAGCTTTGTGCCCCAATATAATTTACACATCTGTTAAGTAAAGCCAATGATAGCCTCTCTCTCATAGAAGGGCTAAGAAGAGCTAATTAGGTAATATGATAAAGCAATTAGCACAGGGGCTAGCACAGAATATGGACTCAGTAAATAAAGTTACTGTGGCAGATTGCTACTTGTCTCCCAAGATCCCATTCTTACTTTCTGACTTTCTAACAGAGTTTTAATTGAATATAAACCATGTTGTTAGAGTCCATATTTTCTAGTTTTCTTTACAGATAGGTGTAGCTACATGATTAAATTTGGGAAAAAGAATATGACTAGAAGAGATAAATACAACTTCCACATCAGCTATGAATAAAGATCATTAGTTTGTATCTCCTCTCATGGAGTATGCCAGAAAATATAGCAGAGAACTAGCATTGACTATAGATGAAGACAATACCTTATGGAGACAAAGAATCAAGAAGATGGAAGGGATCTGGGTCCATGAATGATCTGAGGAGAAGAACTTCCATGACAAACTACACAGAACACACTTTTGTATGAGAGAAAAATAAACACCCATCTTATTTAAGCCACAGTATTTTGACAGCTTTATTGATGCCTTATTGACATACAATAACCTAGATGTATTTAAACTGTAAAATTTATCATGCTTTGACTTAGGTATATACCTGTGAAAACATCACCATAATCACAATAGTGAATATATTCATCATCCCTAATTGCTTCTTTGTACCTCTTGGGAATCACTCCCTCCTGTCTCTCCTCTTAGCCCCTAGTCACTACTGTATTGTTTAGTATAGTCTTTTGGTCAGTGTACCTTACCTTCGTTTAAACAAATGCATTCTTAGTAATGAGTTTGCTGTCACTTACCATGGAAATTTTTTACAAATGATCCAGATAATGGGTATGTTTTAATGTAGGGGAGGGTGGGAGGAGAAAAACATGAAGCATGAGGCCCCAAATAGATTAAAACAGTGTTGTAGGGTGAGTGGCTTAAACCATCAGGAGCAGCTACTTGCTTGGTTGTAATCATTGAGGGCAAGGCCAATGTCTCATTCCTCTCGAATCCCTGGCCTCCTATCTTCAGTGAACATTCAATGCATGCTAATTAGGTGAATGGAGGAAGGTACAGCAGCATGAAAAGAGAGGGGGGAAAAAAGTCAACAATTAAAGTTATTTCATAATTATTCACTGAGCTTGGCATGATTGTCAATGCATTAGGCCAAGATCAGTAGCAGATTTTAGACAATTTTGCTTTAAAGCAATTGAAGCAACAAGGATGTTTAGGTACAGCAATTTTGAGGAAAACATCTTTGATCTTCCAAAATATTTGGCAAAGGAGAACACAAGTAAAGCAAATACTCAATCTTATAAAAAGCCTCAGGAGAAAACATTTTTTTATTTGACATTTAGGAGTTTTCTCTGGTTATATCTTTTTCAACTCCTGAGCTAAGATCAAAAGCAAATAACAAAACAGAATGAGGAAGAATGAGCAGAATGTGTACTATGCCAAAGTAGAGGGAAAGGACGAGAAAGCAGATGAACAGAACAGAAACTGGAAAACAAAAAACAACAAAACCTCACCAATCTGACTTACAGTGAGTCTAGCTCCTGTGATTTCCTTTTGATGCTTGTTATGAGCTCAATGTGCATTCACTCATCACTCAACCAGGAATTACTCTAGAAATTGGGGATAAAATGGCAAATATGGCAACTATCAATGCAGACCTTAATAGGAGAAGATAGTTGTGTAAACACATACATGAAAGTCACAAATAAAGGAACCACACATTCCAATTTTCTCAGGACAATTTCTATTTAAACCTATGGGATTAATGTAATTTTTGCTAGTGTACTTTCACTTTCTAAAGTCCCCCAGGTTGGATGATAAATATGGTGTTATGATAGAAATCTTAATGGAATTTCAAAGAACAAAGTAATTAAGTCTGCCTGATGAGGTCAGGAAAGATTTTATATGGAGGAAACATTTCAAGTAAATACAATTTAGGTAGCTATGATCAGAAAAGTAAGGGCAGGGCTGGGCACTCTAGGCAGAGGGAGCATTATGGGCTGAGTTTCAGGTTCATGATCAAGTCTAGCACTTTCAGAGGAAAAAATAGGCTGGTAGAGACAGAAAAGGATATAGAAAATGGAAAATATTTTGTATTAAAATTTATAAACAGTGGAACAGAATGTATTAAGAATGCATAGGGCACTGTGAAAAGCTTTGATGTGATGTAAAGATGCCAGCAGTTTTAATTTAACAATGCTGAAGCTGGGAATTTTGGCACAATCCATGTACCAGTGACCCAGGCTTGGCAGCCAGAAACAAGCACAATCTGTGATTTTATTTAACACAACTTGCCAAAGAGATAGCTTTGTTTATTTGGTTTTGGTGGGGAGTGGAGTGGTAGTTGATGCTTTCTGCTAACAATGTAACCCTCAATGCATCATGTTTCTTAAGTGCCACCTATGTAAATAAAACATGAGCATGCTGAAAAAAAAATGCATAAAATATTTCTGAGAATAGAGTTAAGTTGGGGACTATAGCTTACTAATATGGCACACTCCTCCAAGTGGTGATTCATCTAATGACATCTATGAGATCAGGCATAGGAGCAAAACATGGCTGGTGACATCGATTCAACTTTTTATGGGATGATGTAACTATAAGGAGAATGGACAAAATGTTGAAAACATGTAGTGGCAAGAGAGCTTTTAATACAACAATATATTTCTTCCAAGTCAGGTAAACAGGGAAGTGGAATCAAGCTGCATGGCAGAAAGGAGTGTAGGGGAAAAAAAAAGAGTAAGAAACAAAATGACTAGATTAACGGATCTCAAATTATATTGAGCATAAGAATCACCTACTCTGTTTATTAAAAATAATAAACTGGTGTTTTACTCCTAGAATTCTGATATAGAATATCTAATATGAGTTACAAGGATCATCTCAAAGGAATAGGTTTAGTTGGAGTGAAGCATAAGGTTCCAGAGAGTCTTCAAATTTACTGCAAATAAATCTTCTATGTCTTTGAAAGCATGCTTTCATCAACTATTTTTCTTATTGAAACTGCTTTAGTTCTTTTTTAAATTTCTTTCTTTTCTCAATCACTTGCTCATTCAAAAACATAGATTCCAAAATGCTCAATTAATTTACTATCTTTAGCAAGTTGCTTAATTCATTTCTTCATTAATCACCTATAAAATGGGAATAAAAATGCCTATGTTGTAGGGATGTTGCATCTGTAAAATGCAAAATCTTTTCATTTGTAAAATGAGATCTGTTTTATCATCTGTAAAATCAGAATAAAAATGCCTGTGTTGTAGGGATGTTGCATTTAATGATACAATACATGCAAGGGACCCCAGATAGAAACTGAAATATAGTAATCACTTGAAAAATAATACTGGTTGGTTTTGTTCATTGCGTGTTATCTTACTACACATCAATCCTTACAAACCTCCAGAGATAAGTTCTTTAAATTGATTTAATCATAGGGGCCTCTAAGTACCTGGATTAGACTCCAGATGATCATAGATCCTTCAGATGCCCGGTAAGACTGGGAAAGAACAGGTGATTTAAGTCATTGCAGTTAATTCTAAAATTGTAAGGAGAGCAAAATGATAAACTCACAGTGATCTAGATTAGTGTAGATTCATAAACTACTTATATTAGAAGGTCTATAAGAGGTTATCTAGTCCAAATATATTATTTATTTATTAGGAAAATGGTATGAAAGAAAGTTATGTCTTTTACCCTCAAGTTACAGAGTGAAATGGTAGAAATTAACCTAGTGTCTAGAAGTTTTTATTGTCAAGTCAGAGGCATTTCTACTGTTCCTGTCCCTTTGGTTATTACTTATCTATTGACTCATTTCTTTATTTCAATAAAAATTATGAATTTTATTTTATAACTAATGCATCAGACATTGATATTAGAAACTAATATCTAATCTTAAATATCTATCTAATATTTTAGCTAATAATCTGATAATGCTACATTTGTTGAGATTTTATAATATGCGAAATACTATTTTAAAGGCCTTGCCTTTGTTAACTCATTAGTCCCTCCAACTCCATCAAGTTATTTGTTATCTCCATTTTGCAGATAAGGAAACTGAAGCACAGAGAAATTAAATAACTTTCCCAGGATTATATGGCTGGAAAGTGGTATACCTGGGATGAAACTTAACCTGCATTTATAAAGAAAACATGCAATAAAGTTGACAAGCAAATAATAAAATTAATACAAATGACAGTGCTAGAATTGAAATCAAGTAACATTCAAAGATAATAGTGAAGAGAACAATTGGAATATATTCTGATGCTAGTGGGGAATTTATCTGCATTGCAACTTAAGACCAAAGGGGTTGGAAGCAGCTAAATAAAGAGGACAGGAATAATGTTCATACTCATGTGAGAAGGCCCAGGTGTGTAAGAGCTTGGGGTGTTCATGATAAGAAATGGAAGCCAGTGGGACTAGAATTTGAAAGCAAAGAAAAGAACAAAATAAGACAATATTAGAGAGAAATGCAAGTCCACATGTGGCAAGGTACTGGGCTACATTACAACATTTCAATTTTATTATAAGAAGGAAAGTCACCGAAGAACTTTTCTGAGACCATGATTTCTATGCTTTTTATATTTTCAGTCTTTTTCATGCTCATGCACTATGCATGTCAGATTGTGAGTAAATGTTAGAGTCAGATGGACTATTTTTAACATTACCAAGAGAGAAGGCATTTTTTCCCATGGGTCTTTACTATTACACAGGGGCACATATGGCATGCAGAAATGATAAACAGTAATATAGAGCTAAGCTAAACAGATCTAGAATTGTGTCGTTTTTTTGCCAATAAAAATGTTATTCTACCACTCACATCACCATCCACGTTTTTGAATAACTAACAATGATGTTATTTAAAATCAAAAGGTCAGCCATAGGTCCATACTTTGGAAATCCCTAGGCTAAATAAAATAAAATATTTATCTAGAATCTTTTTCTCAGCCCACAGTTTCCCTGTTTATTTTACAGAAATGCAGCTTCTCTGCTTTTAAGAGAAATATACTCTTGGCCAGGCACAATGGCTCACACCTATAATTCCAATACTTTGGGAGGGTAAGGCAAGAAGATAGCCTGAGTCCAGGCGTTCCAGACCAGCCTTGGCAACAAACCAAGACCATATCTCTATTTTTTTAAAAAGAGAAATATGCTATAGAAAAAAATTGCATTTTTTTTCAGTAATCTATCTCAAGTGAAACAATGTATATTAAAGCAAAAATAAAAACAGATTCACTCTGACATACAGAACTGTTGAAAGCAGAAGAGAGATGAGATAGAAGAAAACTGTTTCCGGAATTCTTTTCTTGCTTTTAACAGAAGAATAAAATGTAAGTAACTGTATCAGACCAGAACAGAATCTGGGAGGAAGATGAAGAAGGATAAAAATGAAAATTTGGATTCTTCAAGCTTTACTTCCAAGGTGGCTCACAAGTCATGCAAAGGAAGTTATGAGACCCTGACAGGAGTAGAAGAATATGACTCCTGCTGCCTTTTTGTACCTTACAGAGGAGCATCCCAAGCTCGATGGCTATGGCAACCATCACAGAGTGGATATGCACCATGCTAAACTTTCATGGAATCATGAGCTCTCAGCCCTATACATCGCCAAGTCACAACACCACCAGAAATGTTTTTTTAAAAATATGTAAGATCATAATTTTTTGGTTTCAGCAAGTCTTGTTGCCATTGGCTAAATATTTAAACTATGAGCCTTAAAATTTTTTCTCTGCTGAGATTAGAGCAACCTCTCTTTCTCTAGGCCTTCTCTGCAAAATCTAGGAGTTGCATCCAGGTGCTTTCCATGGCCACCCAGGCATAGCCTAGTCTGTAAGCCATCCCAAGTTAAAACAGTGATAAGTTATTAATGCCTGGCTCTATATTTTCTTTTGTTTATGGAAGTGATACTTTGAACTGATAAGTGAAAACATGAAAGGTGAATTAGCATTTGTCAATTCCCATATCCTGAATTACATGTTCAAATATACCACCTCATGCATCTCAAAATATAGGGAAAGAAATAGCGTTAGGATGGAGTTGTTACAGTCTCTAGTACTAGCTAGAAAAAATGCTAGCTGAAAAGGGTTCTCATAATCATTTTATGAAAATGTCTGACCTGTGTATAGGTAAATTTCAGAAATGAAGCCATGTTTCTGTGGAGACCTGATTAAATCTATGCTAACTAAACAAAGCACTACTCACCTGATCTCACTGACCTAGCAAGGAACACTTGCTTTTGAGAGCACAAAGCGCTAGATTAGAGAAGACATTATAATTTCTTTAATTTCTTTCCTGTTAGATGTTCTTTTTCTTGAAGAACAATGTGAGAACAATTGCATTAGCTTTGGAAAGTGAACTCAAGATACATATTTTAAATCTCTTCTGTTGAACAACGTAAGATTAAATGCTACAATAAATGAGTTCACAGCAAGACATAAGTTTAATTATACTGTTAGTTCCTTATAATTATTTTAAGATAACTGGTCATCCATTATAGATGATCTCTATTACAAAAGCTTTGGAATTGGACTAGACAGATAGCCTCTTTCACCATTGTTCCTCTATCTATATCCTGAAGGGGAGTGAGAGTATTTAATATTTCAGTAGTGCTTTATAGTTTACAAAGTACTTACACACACACTAAATTATTTGACATAACATTTCAAAAACACAGAAACAGACTCAGAGTGGTTAACTGACTTGTTCAACAGTATCCCTGCTAACACATTAAAAGACAAAACTCAAATCTAGAGGTTATTTCTACAATCCCAATTGTGAGTCTCTAGCTACATGTATGACATGTGAGAACGCTCCATGCATTCTATGGCGTAAGTGCAGACTGCCAAACTTTAATGAGTAGAGTCCCCTGGCATTATTTTCTCATAGCAATGATGCTACACATTATCAAATAAATATTTAATCTCATGCTACATGGACTGTCTTCACATAATTTATTTATCCATCAGCACATATAACATATGTCATCATGTTTTTCCAAACTAGCATGCACACAAAGAGGTTATATCTTATTTTTGTGTGTGTGCTGACATTTGTTGATCTAAGAGTTATGTTATTTGTAAATCCCAGCAACTGCTCTGATGTTATGTACCCAACTCAGCATCATTCTCAAAGCAAACTTCGAGAAAATGTAGTTTATCACTGCTTCCAAAAATGTATTTATGGCTATAGATTAGCCTTATAACATCAATGGCTATACCAAATAGAACATGAATTTAATGTATATTTTCTATTACGAAATGAAATGTAAAGAAATGGCATAGTTGCCACAGATGCACTTTTGGGTGCGTAAGTTTAAAAACTTTTGGCTCAAGCCTGTAATCCCAGCACTTTGGGAGGCCGAGGCGGGTGGATCACGAGGTCAACAGATCGAGACCATCCAGGTCAACATGGTGAAACCCTGTCTCTACTAAAAATCCAAAAAATTAGCTGGGCATGGTGGCACATGCCTGTAATCCCAGCTACTCAGGAGGCTGAGGCAGGAGAATTGCCTGAACCCAGGAGGCGGAGGTTGCGGTGAGCCGAAATCGCGCCATTGCACTACAGCCTGGGTAACAAGAGCGAAATTCCGTCTCAAAAAAAACAAAACAAAACAAAACAAAAAAACTTTTTAAAAACGCCATTCATTCCCTGTTCTTACCTTATCTTTCTGAAATAGTCCCAGCCCATTTTATCAGCTGAGCAGAAATTAGGTCAAATATCCTCAACACCTCTCCTCCATCCCCCTTGACTCCATCCCCTACCCTAAGTATGTCTGCTGCAGTTGGCTGGATAAACAGTATGTTGTTCTGAACTACAAAGATTAGCTCTATTCTACAGATTGTGAGACTGAGCTCACAAGATAAGGTGAACCAATCAGACTGTCACTTAGCAATATGAACCATGTAATAACATGGAAGGAAATCTAGTCAATGGTGAACACTTGCTCTGAAAACTTTCTAGAACTGGTCTATAGAGGAAGGGAAAATGCCCCAAGCCTTTGAAGTTATACAAGACAAGGATCTCACAGGGAAGTGGTTGGGAGATAGATGAGCAGAGAGCTGAAAACCAGGCAAAAGCAGAATATTGAAGTCCTTTGCCTTCAAGAGACAGGCTTCCTGTCCTTAACTGCCCAGGTCCTGGAATCCACCTTAGGGATGCCTGACCTCATTTCACTCCTGATCTGAAATAGATATGAAGCTCTCTGTTGACTCATTACAGTTAGTTTCCCTTTTCATGAGTAAGCTTGGATGAGCGAGCCATTGTTTCCTGCAACTGGAAAAAAAATATTCTAACTAGAACATGAATGACTACCTTATCTTTTAGTAGATGAGTGTTCGTGTGTGTGTGTGTGTGTGTGTGTGTGTGTGTGTTGTGGGGGGTACTCTCAGGTTATCTATTACATCTACAAAAACATAGAACAAAGAGTTTTGAATTTTTATTAAAAATTCATCAGAATTTCAAAGAGGAAAGAGCTATTCAGAAATAAAGAGGGAGAGGCCTTGATGGTTATTAAAATATAATGATCAGCAATTTATTTGCTATCAAAAAATGACAACCATGCCATCTATATACACAATAATAAAGAAACACGATGCTCTAAAATTGTTATGGTTTGAATGTTTTTTGTCTCCTCCAAAACTCATGTTGAAACTTGATCACCAATGCATCAGAATTGGGAGGTGGGTGCCTTGAATTCTGCATCTTCCCAAGGGGAGGAATCCTGTTCCTCACATGGCAGAAGAGTAGAGGGATGTTAATTTTAAAGCCTTTTCAAATAGTGGCATTAATGTATTCAAAAAGGCAGAATTCTCATAAACCAAACACCTCCCCATTAGGCTCCACTGTTAATATTCATGCTGAGCTTAAGAACAGGCAGAAAGCAGCACCAAATCTGAATAAGAACCTAAATGATGACAAATAAATAATATCAACATAAGCAAGAAAACTTGACTGGAACTTTACATTTCAAATAAAAATGCTCAAAGTTTTCCTTCTATGAAGCTATTTGTGGAAGAATGGTTATCTGGGAGTTGCTCTGAGGCAGGTATTTAATATTTATGCCAGGAATTATTACAAAATTTTAGGACTCTTCTTACATTTGGCACTTAGAGTTATAAATTCTACTCTTCAACTTTACAATTGTCATGAATGAATTACTTTACCCAATACTGGCCATACTGAAGGGTTCTTAGTTACAGCAGCTCAGAATGAAATGAAGAAATTTCTGAGAGAAATTCACCTGTTAAAAAACAAATTCTGTTAAGAAATGCCTTGATCATCAACTGTGGTTGTAATTGTTATTTACTGGGACCTTAATGGCAAGAAGTATGTCATACATTACCTAGTGACAGTCTCCTCACAGATGCTTTCTCTGGCTATTTGTTGATTCCACAACCCGGAATCCATTCATTGCAATTTCTCTCTGCTTTTAAAGAAATTTTAGAAAATAGAATAAAATCACAGGAAAAAGGTTGTCAAAATATTTTCCAAATACACATTTGATAATCAATATAGATACTGTGGACTTAATATTTTTATAATTTTTGATGGATTTTGGACATATCAAAAGCATGACACATAATATTTATTACTAACCTCCCAAAGGATGCATCTGTTTTTATGATTTGATATGGAAGAATAAACTTCTCTGAAATAAACAGCAATTGGCAAGCTTCATGCTTAGCAACTTAATAGTAAATTCTGAAAGACCACAGAATTACCTCAGGGTAAAATATCAGTGCTGCTTATGCAAAATGCAGACATGGAGTCTATTAGAAAGCATTATGAGGTGCATAGCTTTGAAGCTAATACATTTTTTTCCCTCCACTGAGAAACTACAGTTTTAAAGATGAAGCTTGTAGTTTGGAGGGCCTGAGTTAGGCATAAATAATTTATATTCATCTAAGTTGAATGCCTGACTCTCTACCAAGTTAAGTGCTACAATTATCGGGAGCAGACAAGTGCTTCATTTTCATTTGCTAGGGTAATTTTTTTGTGTGTGGGTGAATCTATTTGTAGACATTTATAGGCCTGCTCATTCTCTACTTAAATTTGCTAAAAGAAGTCAGCTTAATTTTTTTGCTGTAAGGAAATTTATATTAATACTAAAGGATACACTGAATTGTATTAGTGTGTTTTATGATTGTTTTATCCTTAGGAGACTGTGGGAAGGATAACGTAGGTCATAAGGAAATTCTATTTTGCATAGTTAAGTACCTTTTGTTCCCTTGGTCTATCTCATACTCAATGATAATTGTATTTACCTGAGCACTAGAACATTTCTTCTGAGAAGAAATATTAGTATACCAAAGTTGTTTTGAAGGAAACAGCATGGCAATAGATGCACAGCAAATGTCAAAGATTCTACTTTTCAAATTAAAACTTTGGGAGACCTGAATGCTGCCTTCTAATACTCCAAATTTGGAGCTACATTTCTCCTTTTGTCAAACATAAAATAGTATAAAAATTTTCAGAAAAAAAAAGTATTACAACTAGCAATTATTTTTTCCCTTTGTATTTCTTTTTTTTTTTTTTTTTTTTTTTTTTTGAGACAGAGTTTCACTCTTGTTACCCAGGCTGGAGTGCAATGGCGCGATCTCGGCTCACCGCAACCTCCGCCTCCTGGGTTCAGGCAATTCTCCTGCCTCAGCCTCCTGAGTAGCTGGGATTACAGGCACGCACCACCATGCCCAGCTAATTTTTTGTATTTTTAGTAGAGACGGGGTTTCACCATGTTGACCAGGATGGTCTCGATCTCTTGACCTCGTGATCCACCTGCCTCGGCCTCCCAAAGTGCTGGGATTACAGGCTTGAGCCACCACGCCCGGCTGTATTTCTTATTTATATATTCAGAGGAATTCTTTTGTCCTTCAGTGGGTTGCAATTATCTAAAAGTGGGTAGGGGAAGAATTTTGCTAGAACACCTTAGTCTTTTAGGTTTTAAATGCCTTTAGACTTCATAGTGGAGGTATAATTTTTATAATACTGAGAGCAAATCCAGGAACAACTATATCTTTACTTTCTTTATGTTTAGCTTCAGGTACAGAGGGCTGATGAACTCACATTTCACATTGTTCATAATACTGATGTCACCTTCTTTGGAAGTCTTTTCATGTTTTTTGTTTGTTTGCTTTGGTTTTTGTTTTATTTTAATGTCTCCTAAATGTTCTGTGTCTACTCCATAATGTCCCCAGTTCCCCACAGGAAATGGAGGATAATAATCAAACATTTAAGCCCATAAACTTCTAAAGATCTTGAATCCATGAAGGGAAAAATGAAGGGAAAGAAAGGTAGGAGAACTGTTTAAAAAGAAAAAGAATCATCAAATTAACTAAGTATTAATTTAGGGAAAAGAGTTTTGATATGTGATTATAATAATTACCACTTAAAATTTATCTGTCATGTGCAATCTACTATCATTTCACACTATTCATGGCAAAAAATCTCATAGTCATCCTTGATTTATCTTTAACTCTTATGTACATTTTATTGGCAATATCTTCAAAATATGATCCTGCCTCTGTTCAGTTTTTCCAGTCTCCACTCCCACTCTCCTTCTTCAAAACATTTCCTTTCACATGGGCTGTAGGAGCAGTCTCTTTTCTCATTTCTCTGTTTCTATACTTAAAATATACTTGTAATATATTGGCCAATTCTTTCCAACCAGTCTGTGTATTGATTGTTGCCTCTTTCTGGGAAACCCTTTTGATTGTCATTTGTTTTATTCCTTTATATCACTCAGTTCTCAGCTCAAGTATCATCTCTTTGAAAATAATTTTTATTACTACTCAATGGAAAATAGCCTATCTTTATTTGTTTGGACTGCTATAGCAAATTAACATACACTGAGTAGCTTAAAAGCAACAAAAATATATTTATTACAGTTCTGGAAATTTAAATTCCAGAATCTAAAATTCAAGATTAAGGCACCAACAGATTCAGTGTCTCATGAAGGATCATTTCCTGATTCACAGAAGGTAATTTATCACTGTATCTTCATATAGTGGAAGGGACAAGGGGTCTTTCACCAACCTTCTTTTATGAGGACACTAATCCCTTATAAAATAGCCTAATCATCTCCAAAGGCCCCATCTTCTAGTATCACACTGGGGCTTAGGATTTCAAGATACGAATTTTGAGGGAGGTGGGCATGCAAACATAGACACAATAGCATAATTCTACTCTACCCAAGCCATTCTCCAGTTTATTATTTGGCTTATTTTTTAATTGCTAATTGCTAATGGAACGTTTCTTATTTATTTGTTTATTTGCTTATTTTGCTTATATCTCCCCTTTCTCTTAATCCCTAATAGAAGGTAAATTCCATGAAAATGTGAACATTCTTTGTTCTTTTCACAACTCTCTCCCAAATACACAATATGACCACCAATGATCACCTTATAGGTAACTAAGGAATACTTGCTAAATGGATAGAAATGGCAGGTATATTATTAGGCGATATACATCTATTCAAAGAGTAAGTATACCACACTATCATAATTATTTTTTTCTAGTTTAGGAAATTGAAAACTGGGAGAGATTACATAATTTACTCAAGATTGCATAACTAATGAAGTGCATCCATGATTTAAATCCTCATTTGTTCTGATTCCAAAGCCCTTGGCCCTTTTATTGAGTCCTTAATTTCTAAAGGTGACTTCATTTAATTTGCGCAACAGCCCTATGCATTATCATCATCTCCATTTTTATAGACAAGAAAGCTTAGGCTCAGAGTAATCAATAATTTTTTACCCCAAGTCACAGGTGGAATATGGTAGTGTCAGAATTAGATGTTACCCACATTATCTGACCGAATCACATGCTCTTTCTATCCATCATGCCACCTCATCTTTACTGTCACAGAACTAAAGTTAAAGCATTATATTATAAAACTTAAAGCATGAAAGCTATTAAAGGTAAGTTATTAAGGTGCTTACTTTTGTGCTTACCTTTAAACATGTATTAGTCATTAAATGTTTGCATTGGGCATTTAGTACAAATGTTGACAACTGCCTTCTAAAACATGAGTTGTTTTTTTTTTTTTTTTTTTTTTTTTTTTGAGACAGAGTTTCGCTCTTGTTACCCAGGCTTCAGTGTAATGGCACTATCTCGGCTCACCGCAACCTCCACCTCCTGGGTTCAAGCAGTTCTCCTGCCTCAGCCTCCTGAGTAGCTGGGACTACAGGTGTGCGCCACCATGCCCAGCTAATTTTTGTATTTTTTAAATAGAGATGGAGCTTCACCATGTTGACCAGAACGGTCTCAATCTCTTGATCTCTTGATGCACCCACCTTGGCCTCCCAAAGTGCTGGGATTACAGGCGTGAGCAACCGCGCCCAGCCTAAAACATGAATCTTTAACCTCATCATCACCTCTTTAAAAAACAAGTGGTGCTGTAATAGATCTTTTAGGGTAGTTTGTATTAGCAGTGTTACAAGTTCAGTCATCTAGTTGGTGCGCCCACCCAAAATGGGCATTTGCATATAATTTTGTGGCATAGACTATTTCCACCAGATGAAACACATTTTTTCCTCTTCATGGGTACACAGTTGGAACACTGACCTCATTTGTTGGCTCTATCTCATTATGTGGGGCCATAAGACTGAATTCTAGAATATGGTTGTGAGAGGAAGTGATAAGCAACTCTTCAAAGACTGGCCCAAGAGGACCTTCAGAGAGCATTTTCTTTCTGACTGGATGAAATGGAAATGATGCCCCAGGCCACCTCAGAATTGTCCAAAAACCTGTATTCCAAAACACTGCACGGAGTAGGGCATTCTGCTAACCTGTTCACTGGAGTAATACGGTGATATGAGAAAGAAATACACCACTCAAGTCTGCTCTGCTAAAATTTCTACAATGAATTAACTCATACAAGGTTGCTAAAGAGGGGAATGATTTAGAATAATGTAGAGTGGTATGACTTTGTATCTGATATTTCTCAGCACGTTAGTGTTTTATGCCACGAATTAACAGCAGCAGAGCACCAACTCTCCTGAAATGGCTTAATAGGATGAGTCATGGATGATTACAGAACAGTAACTTCCCACTCACTCCATGTTTGTTCTGAATTTGACCAGTTGCATCACAAACTTTGGGTGGTCTTCTCTAGTGGTTGTGGTGGCAATAGCTCTGAAAATCAATTGTTCCTTGTACTTTTTCCATCATGTTTGTTCTACTACTTTTTCAAAAAGGTGGCTTCCAAGTAATTCTGACTTATTAGGAATTTAACATGTATTTTCCAAAAGACTTTATTTTCTAGAGCAGTTTTAGATTCACAGTAAAATTGAGCAGAGAGTACAGAAACTTCTTACATATAACCGGACTTCATATCTGCATAGGCACCCCAACTATTGGTACTCCCCATAACAGTGGTACATCTATTACAATCATGAAGCTGCATTGACACATTATTATCCCTCTAAGTTCATAGTTTGCATTAGGGTTCTTCCTTGGGTTCATTCTGTGGCTTTTGGCAAACATCTAATGACGTCTATCAAACCTTACAGTATTATACAGAATAGTTTCACTATCACAAAAATCTCCTGTTCTTTGCCTATTCAGCCATCTTGTTCCTATAACTCCCAGATATCACTGATACTTCTGTTTATTACAGAGTTTTGTCTTCTCCAGAATGTCATATCATTGGAAACATGTCTTTTTCAATGTATTAGGTTTTGTTTCTTATTTTTTAGTGTTCTAGTTATAAAATTCCATAGAGATTGGGAGGGGTTGTCCCAATTCTTTTTTTCCCCCCACCCAGTGGTCTTATTATTTTTAATGTGCAATTTTATAGAATCAGTGATTTTTTGAATACATACATTTAGTTTTTATGGAAACACCTTAATTGAGTTTGAGCCATTATAAATTTTTGCATCTCAATATTTCAAGAGTTAGCTTATACTAGTTTATACAGATCATTAACTGAAGTCACTTTACCCAAACAATTAGGAAATTTTGAAGCAGTATATTATTAGAAGCAGTGTAGCATAATAGTTGTATGACCTTGAACAAGTCTCTAAATCTTCATTACCTTATCTGTCAAATAGATATAATAACTTTCTTAAGTATTCAACAAAACAAGCTGTAAAATGCACCTGGTTCAGTGCTGGTACAGAGTGGTCACTCAAACATTTCTACTGTAGTTTTTATCAGTGGCGTTGAGATACCAGAATTCTGCCACTTCCTATCTGGAAAGCCTAGGAATGTTAGGAACCTCTCAATGTATCAGTTTCTTCATCTGCAACATAGAATTAATATTTTCATTGTTCCTGGGAGAACTCAGGGAGATACTACATGCAACAGAAGCCACATTTTAAAAAATAAGTTTTCAGTGCTTTTCAAATTACATCTTACAGGTAACAACTATCCTTGCATACATACCAGAATGGTTCCAGGGATAATCAGTGAGAAGAAAATGTGTCTGTAATCCGGGCTAGACATGCTAAGCTTGAGAAAAAGAAACTTTTCAACTATGTTATTGTTCTCTAATTTATCCAGGAACATGTGCAGAGTAAATAACTCTAAATTGGTAAATCATTTATTAAAATTCTTTCTGGATTTTATTGTATTCAATATAAAGAAGAGATATAAGTCAAATGACATACATCAAAATAAATCCCTGTATTTGAGAATTAAGCAATAAAAATAAAGCAATGTGAAGAAATAACATGTGAATATTTATTAGTTATTTGCCTGTAAATAGACTTTTTGAGCATAATATTATAGAAGAGAACCATAAACTAAAAAGTTGAACAAATACGACTTCCTGAAAATTTTAAACTTTTACCCAAATATTTAATTTCTCATTCATCTCTCTAAAAGACAACTAATTCAATTAGGGAAAATATAGGTAGTATATATAGCAGCCAAAAATAAATAAGATGAATGGTGTTATTCTATTGGAACATTTCCAATAAGTAAAAGAGACCTATCCAGATGAAAAGATTGGTATCAAATTCAGATAATTCACTGCACAAATATTTATTAAGCACCTAGTGCTGGTGACCCAAGAATATGGGGCATGACCAACTCAATATACCTCTGGAGGCTGTATGAGCAAACAGCAAATTGTCCTCATGAAAACAGGATGTTGGTAAACTGACAAACTGCATCTGCGGCTAGAAGAAATGTTGAGGGCAGTCAGGTCAAAGGTCCCCTGCTCCTTGAGATTATTTGTGCTCCTTGAGGTTATCTACCTGAACATCTGAAACCTGTTGAACAAGGAAAGCAGTACCTGTGATAAATCAAGTAGCTGACTGACAATCACCTCCTCCTCCCTATTCACTTTACTTAAATACGAAGGGCTGTAAAAGCTCGCCTTTGTTCAATAGAAGCAAAGAACCCCCATCCCTTCTTTCAACTAGAACCTTTTGTTTTTGTCTTCAATTACACCTTAGCCCGTGGTTCATGAGATCACTATAGCAAGTGGTGCCAAACAGAGACCTGAATGAAGAAGGTCCGTTGGAGCAGAGGTCTTGAAACTGACCAGATGGAGGAGGAACCCGAGGAGGAATATGCCAGCAGTGGATTCAAGGTCAGTGCTCTAAAGAGGTACCAGCAGCGGTGAAGTTTCTGAATCAGGGTAACATGGGTCAGAATTTGTCTATTGAGGAGCAATATTATGTGCAGTTGCTTAAAGTTTTACTTAAAGAATCTGGTGCTCAGGTCAGTTCTCAAACACTAAGCTTCTACAGGAAGTCATTGCACATAACTCAGGGTTTCCACAAAGAGGCACCCTCCGTGTGGAAAATTGGGGCCAGGTAGAAGAAGGTTTGAAACAGACTCATCAAAAGGTCTTAAAGAAGTTTTCTTTGCTGGAGTTTGGTCCATACTGTCCTCCTGCCATTATCCCCTTCTTATTCAGTCGGACAACAGGAGCCATGCTCTGCTTCTTAAAAACTGAAAGAGCCTCTGTCTCACCAACAGGGCCCATTGAAAGTGAGAAACAGGAGAGGAGAGGTGGTCTACTGCCTCCTTCAGTAGCGAAAATAGTTTGCAGCTGTAACTGCAGAGCCCTTAGGACCTTGCCCTTTTCCTATTACCGTAAGACCTGATCCAAACAATCCACAAACTTGTTCATGAACACGTTCCAGTAGAATTTAAGTTATTAAAAGAATTAAAAGCTAGTGTGGTTAATGGAGTACAGACCCATTTACTTTAGGATTGCTAGAATCTGTATTCCGCACTATGCGCCTCTCACCTTTTGCTACAAAGTATTTAGCCCGTGCTTGCTTGTCTCCTAGTGCATATTTGACATGGAATCTCAATTATGCAGACCAGGCTAGACAGAATCGTGCCACTGGGCATGGAAACATTACAGAGGATATGCTATTGGGTAGTGGTCCTTATTCAGATTTGGTGCAGCAATTGGCATTCCCAGACGCTGCTTACCATCAATGTGCCTTAGCTGCCAAACATGCCTGGACCACCATCCCCAAGGAAGGGTTACCAGTGCAATCTTTTCTACATGTTATGCAAGGATCGCAGGAACTCTATGCAAATTTTATTGCATAACTACAAGAGGCAGTGAGGTGCCAGATTCCTCATACTGCTGCTGCAGAAATGCTTACTCTGTCTTTAGCCTTTGGAAATGCAAATGCAGATTGTAAACATGCATTGCCACCGGTAAAATGCACAAAAAACTTAGCAAATTTTCTCAAAGCCTGTCAGGATGTGGGAACTGAGTTCCATTGTTCTAGGATGCTTGCTCAAGCCATGGCTAATTTAGTAATAAACAAATCTTTAAAAAGCCCAAAAAGTGAGAAAATGCTGCAACTGTGGAAAAATTGGGCATTTAAAAAAGGAATGCCATCAGACTAATGGGCAGAAGGGATCTTATAACGCGGTACCTCTCGTAGTTACGGATGTCAAGGATTTGTGTGTGTGTGTGTGTGTTTTTTTTTTTTACTATACCACTACGTGAGAAGGACAAGCCTCGATTTGCATTCTCTATGTTTTCCATTAGTCGAAGAGAGCCTGTCTCTCACTATCAGTGGAAGTTTGACCCCAGGCATGCTCAACAGTCCTATTGTATGCCAGCATTTTGTAGGAAAAACATCGAAGGAGCCTTGGAGCATGTTTCCCACCACCTACATCATTCATTATGTAGATGATATTCTTTTGACTACTCCTACAAATCAAATATTACACCAGCTATACAGAGAAATAAAAAGGAGCCTTGACTAAATGGAATCCCAAAATAGCTCCTGAGAACTTGCAAACAACCTTTCCATATCAGTACTTACAAACTATTGTTACTGAAAGAAGTATTCAGCCTCAAAACCTAGCTCTTTGCAGAGACACATTACAAACTCTGAATGATTTCCAGCAATTATTGGGAGATAATAATTGGCTGTGCCGGATGCTAGATAATGCTACTTATTAACTCAAACACTTCTATCAAACACTTCAAGGAGATTCATCATTAGATTCTCCCCAACAACTTACTAAGTGGGCAGAAGTTAAGTTTCAGCTCGTAGAACAAATGCTTCAGGAACCACATGCCTCTGACTCCACCCACAAAAGCCTTTGCTTTTGTTTATTCTTCCCACTCCCCATTCTCCAACTGAACTTTTAGGAAAGTTCATAGATAAAATGATAATGGTAATAGAATGGCTTTTCCTATCCAATCAGACAGTAAAATCTTCGCAAGTTTACCTTTCTTTAATCATACAACTTATAACAATGGGCAGACATAGATCAAAAATGCTTACAGGATATGACCCTGATAAGATTATTGTACCCTTGGATTTCCAACAGCAAGCTGCAGCCTGAGAAATGTCGACTGCATGGCAAGCTCAGCTATGTTCATGTAACAGTAGATATCTACTCTCATATGTTACATGCTACATGTCAAACAGGAGAAATACCTGGTCATGTCTATTCATTTGCCCATATGGGGGTCCCTAAACGATTCAAACCTGATAATGAACCTGCTTATGTCAGTCAGGCTTTTCAAAACGTTTTACAATTATGGGCAATCAAACACAAAACAGGAATTCCATACAATCCCCGAGGACAAGGGATTATTCAGCGGGTATATCAAAAACTACAACGAATGTTGTAAAAAACAAAAAGGGGGAATAGGAGACCAATTACCAACTCATACAAAATTACATTTAGCCTTGTTTACTTTAAATTTTTTGACTCCTGGTACGGATGGTAAGACTGCAGCAGAAAGACATTGGCAAGTGTTAGAGGAAAAGAGGCAAGTTTATCCAAGTGTAACGAAATCCTGGGAAGGACAACGGAATGGAAAGTCCTGGTAGATTTGCTGACATGGAGAAGATGGTATGCTCATGTTTTTACAGGAGTTGGACAAACTGTGTGGGTGCCCTCCAGGTATAGGCGACCAAGGAACAGGAGACGACAGGGATCCATGGTGGCCAGCCACAGGCCCAGTCCCTCCAGTATGAGCCTTGAGCCAACTGGATCTGAATGCAAAGACAGAAGGAGGGCCAAAAAGAGTCACAATGACAACCAAACACATAACATGGGGACAGATCAGGAAAACTATGCAGGAAGCTGAGAAACTGCTGGAGGCAGGCAAAACCCCCAGACTCTATGTTCTTGGCAATGTTACCTGTAGTGTGTTCCCCTGTATAGAGGCAAAAACATATTGGACATGTGTTCCCAACCCCCGACAGTGTGACCGGTACTCTGGAGTGACACTCTTCCTGAAATATATCATAATCAGGGAGCATGGGCTACAGGACCTCTGACTCCCCCAGACACAGAACAATTAAACTCACAGAACAAAAGCATCAATTACACTGCTCCTTTAGAAGGACTCCCTTTATGTAGCACCATGAATACATCGCTCAACCATAGCTGTCTTGCAGCCCAATCTCAGCCATGGTTAAGTCACCAGGGTAAAACTATGTACTTATTGATTAGGCCTCAGCTCTATTAACACTGCTTGTGTGTTTACTAATTACTCCCAGCCCCATCACCCAAATCGTACTGATTATGTGAAACGGACTCCCATTGAAAATTCTCACCCCCGTCCTTGGACCCAGTGTCTTGGCCCCCTGGCCAGACAACAATCCATGTTAATAGGAGACATTACTGATTGGGGTCCTTGTGGCCAATTAGACGGTAAAGATGTAAATCAGACCTCTTGGCATAAACTTCATTGGCACTGGTGGGAGACCTTCAGCACCTTCTTGTCACAACAAACTGGGATTCAATCCCAATCTGCCACACACTTTGCTTGGCACAGTACTGGCTTTAGCCCACCCTTACCTCAGTGGCATTATCTAGGAAAAGAGGCTCAATTCAGAGGTCGATTTGGAAAGCAGTGCTCCCATTTATGAATGGTAGCATTTGGGTCGGAACGCTATCCAATAATGGTAATTCTGTTCAACATAGCTTTAATATCACCTTTGTTAGAAACATTACCACTCAATTCATGGGTTGTGTTTTCAATCCTTATGTTTTTCTAGCAGCTAAGAAAGGTCAACTCCAGGTAAACATCACCCAACTGACTTGTGTCTCTTGTCAGTTGTATCACTGACTTAATCATAATACTATACAAACACACAACATATACACCCTAATAATTCTAAGTTGCATTTTTAGATTATCCATTCCCATCAATTTGCCTGAACCATGGGCTGCTACCCCCACTTTACATTTTGTGAAACTTCTTACCCGGTTCACTCAGAGTGCTCATAAAGCGTTAGGCATGATAATTTTTGATATAGTCTTCTTGGTCATACTAATAACTTCTCTTGTAATGTCCTCAGTAGCACTACATAGTTTGATTCAAATAGCCCTATATGTAGAAAATTGCACATGTATAACTGACCAGGCATGGATGCTGGAAAATAAAATCAATGCCAGATTATAAACAGAAGTAGCAATGCTAAAGACTACTTTTTGTGGCTAGGAAAACAAGTACAAAGTTTAAAATGGCAGCAGCAATTGCGCTGTCATTTTTAACCATATGCACATTTGTGTAACCAATTTGGGATACAATCAAAGTGAATATCCACGGAACCTTGTAAAGGCTCATTTACAAGGAGCTTTTACATCCAGTGTTACTTTTGATATCAGTGATTTGCAAAACAAAATTCTCGAGAGTATCAGCCTTCTTTAGAAGCTTGAACAGAATTCCAGCAGGGCTTGGAGAGTCTTAACCCTTGGACTTAACTTAAACACAATCTCAATGTATCTTTTATCATTATAGGAATAATGTGATTGTGTCTCTGTTTCCTGTTTGTAGCCTGTAGAATCAGGTGGACCACCAGCAGGCAATTGAAAGCTGCCCAGCCTGGAATTACCTTCATTCGATTAATTCAAAAACTAAAAATGGTAGATGCTAGTGACCCCAAGAATGTGGGGTGTGACCAACTCAATATACCTCTGTAGGCTGTATGAGTAAACAGCAAACTGTCATGAAAGCAGGATGTCGGCAAACTGACAAACTGCGTCTGCTACTAGAAGGAATGTTGAGGGCAGTCAAGTCCCAGGTCCCATGTTCCTTGAGGTTATTTGCGCTCCTTGAGGTTATCTACCTGAACATCTGAAACCTGTTGAACAAGGAAAGCAGTACCTGTGATAAATAAAGTAGCTGACTGACAATCACCTCCTCCTCCTTATTCACTTTACTTAATAAATACAAAGGGCTGTAAAAGCTCAGGGCCTTTGTTCACTAGAAGCAAAGAGCCCCCTGACCCCTTCTTTCAAATAGAACCTTTGTCTTTGTCTTCATTTCCAACTTTGTTCTCCTTTGTTCATGAGATCATGAGATCACTACAGCGACCTAGTATATGCTCCATGGGGTTCTAAGTGGTGAGAGTTTATACTGAAATAAATAAGATAGTTATGTTCCCTCCTTTCCTATTCTAATAAGGAGACAAGAAAATAGCAAACAGGAGGCAATTACATAAATAAATAATGTAATTTTAGGTGAGAAATGTTATGAGAGAGTAGGAGGTGGTTATAGAATAATGGAGGGAGAGGCTATTTAGGATGAGGAAGCCACAAGGAAAGCTTCTCTGTGGAGGCAGCATTTGGACAGAACAGAATGGAATGTGAAAGTAAGCCTTGCTAAGATTTGAAAGCAAGGATGCACGACAGGTAGAGTAAATCAATGGCATGGTCAAGGTCCCTGAGGTGAAAACAAGGTTAGCATAGCCGACAGACAGCAAGAACCCTGTGGCTGGAGTAGAGTAATGTCAGAAAGATGGTTGGAAAGGAAGAAGGGCCTGATCATATAGGGCTTGAAGGCAACCGAGGCAATACATATATTTTTTAAATGACCTCACCACATAAATAATAACATACATGCAGATTAAAAATATAATGAGAAATCATTTTACCAATTAAACTGGCAAGGTTTGAATGATAATGCATAATGGAGAGAACAATGAGTGACTGATATTTTTAAATCTCCTGGTAGACATGAAAATGGGTAACACATTACTGGGGAGCAATTTGATAACTTTAAGCATCTAGAGGGTTCACCCATATTTATAATTTTTGACCATGAAATTTTAATTCCAGAAATTTGTTGATGATACCATTGAATAAATGTAGATATATAAACAGATATTCATATGTCCATACATTATCACTTAATACAACATTAAAATAAATGAAATGTACAATCATAGGAGATTATTGCATTAGCATGGTACCACAATAAAGAATGATATGCAGCAAAAAAATTATGCTTTCACAGAATTTTTAATGAGACATAAAATACACAAGATAATATGTTGAGGGATAAAAAATATATTTAAAACACAGCCCCTAAAAACAATTTAAAAATCAAGCAAGGGGCCGGGCGCGGTGGCTCAAGCCTGTAATCCCAGCACTTTGGGAGGCCGAGGCGGGTGGATCACGAGGTCAAGAGATCGAGACCATCCTCGTCATCATGGTGAAACCCCGTCTCTACTAAAAATACAAAAAATTAGCTGGGCATGGTGGCACATGCCTGTAATCCCAGCTACTCAGGAGGCTGAGGCAGGAGAATTGCTTGAACCCAGGAGGCGGAGGTTGCGGTGAGCCGAGATCGCGCCATTGCACTCCAGCCTGGGTAACGAGCGAAACTCCGTCTCAAAAAAAAAAAAAAAAGAAATCAAGCAAGAACATTAGAATATAAGTAATGATAATTACTGGAATGAAAAATTACGTGTGATTTTAACTTTCCTCTTTCATATGCTCTGTGCTTTCTAATTTTTCTCCAATGATATTGTATCTGTTTTATAATCAGAAAACAGACAAATGTTGTTAAGAGAAGTTTACATTCAAAAACTTACTACTTTAAAATATATAAAATATGTACAATGAGTTTTACTCACAGTGAATTGTATGTTAAGCTTTTTTGACTGTAGACAGAATTAAGGTAAGAAAGATGCAGTAGTTCTCTGAATGTAGTTTTGAAAAAAAATCATCACAGCGTTCTATCATCGTTTCAACAATTATGGATTGTTACATTGGGTAAGGACTGTTACATTGGGTAAGGACTATAGAGAGCACTTAATCAAAGCACTTTGTTTTACAGATAAGGAAACTGAGTTGTAAGAAAGATATGTGGCCTGCCAAGAACCCAAAAATGAGTCAGTCAATAGTGAGAATTGGATGCAGCTTCTTTTTTTCTTCTCAGCTCATTTTCCAGTATCACAGAACACCTCCTCCAACCAAACAGCAACTTGACCTATATTCTGAGTAAAAGGTATTGTGAGAAGAAGAAGAAGAAATGACTGGGAGAAACTTCTAGTGTGTCGGAAGATATTGGTCCCTAGTGAAGGAGAAATTAGGACAGCAAAAAGACCATCAATTGCCAATCTGACCATCTTTAGACAGAACGAAGTGCCAAAAAAAAAAAAAAAAAAGAAAAGAGGAAAAGAATCATTAAGAGTTGAGATATAGTGGGCTGGAGGAGCAGCCTCATGGAGCATCTAGATTTATGTGAACGAGTTCAGCCAGAGAATGTACTTGCAAGAGCGTAACGATTAGGGTGGTGCAAAAGTTATTGCAGTTTTGGCAAAAACCCCACCAACCTAATAGAAACCACTATTCTTTAGGACAAGAATACTCAGTGATCTAGAACCTAGAGTGGTAGAGGTCAGATAAGATGCTACGGGGGAAGTTGGAGAAAGAGCATCTCTAAGGATATTGTGTTTCTAATTTCCCAATGGTTTTGTATACTGACATTCCTTGTGCAACCATACTCTGTTTTTGTACATTAAAAATCTTTAGATTGATAGTTTACCATCATTATCATTAGACTTCACAGATATTTCCTACATGCTTAAAATATTTGTTTCTCAGTGATATAACACATAGAATTGTACAAGATTTATAGTACAATTTAGCAGTTCCAATATTAACACTGAGTTTCAAGATAGTTTATAGGGTACAATGAAGAAAAACATAGAAGCTACCATCTAACGTAGAAATTTCAGTTTTATCACTTACTTACCTTGGACAAATTAGCTTCAGCTTCTTTATCTATCAAACAGAAAATAACATTCATATAATAGAATTGAGGTGATAAAATGAGATAGGGACAGCATTTGAAATAAAGATGCAAGATAAATGTTAAAGACTCTATAGTCCCTACTTTCAAATATGTACATTGTTTTCCTCATTTATCCCTTCCATTCTGTCCACATATAGTTAGAGTTCATTGAACTAGAATCCATTTATGGTTTTCATGTTCCTTCTGCACAGCTGCAGTTTCATGTACCTTTAGTGCTTGTTGACCAATGGTATATAGTAGAAATCTCTCACAACCTAAAGATGAAGGTGAAAGCTCATGCTGACATGAGAACAACTGAAGCATTGGAATGGATTTCCACAAGCTGGACATGAAATCCTACCATAGATTTCTGCAGCTCCCAGTTCTATGTCAGAATAGTGTGTACATGTATGTATGGTCTGGTTACATAAAGGGAGATTCTTTTTGACATGCAAACTCACTGAATCAGTGGAATAATGAGCAATGCAATGATGGGTCTTACTCTACTTACTGTCTAAGTGTGCCTTAGAGGCAGAGGCAAACCCATGGGAAGTCTTGCAAATTTCAATTTTCTGTTCCTCCCCCACTGAGCATGCAAGTGAAATGGAAAAATAAATGTCAGTTTGAGATTTCTAATATATTTGGTGGAAAGGAAAATTAAGTTTTGAGGGTAAAGCATTTCATTCCTTTTCTGCATGGCTATAATCTAATCATTTCTTTGATGAAAATACAGATGATGAGAATGGGAACCACAAACTGCTCACCCTATTCCATGTTTATACCCTGTACTTACACACGTATGTTATCACTCATTTAACTGTTCTTAGAAATATATTTCCCTGTTTTACTTTTTTTAAAAACCTTAGTCATGTGCGTAAGAATCACCTGTGGCGCTTTCTGAATATAAAAATTCCTGGATCTTTCATAAACAATTGTGATTCAGGAATCTGCATGTTTTTACAAACATCTTAAGTAATTTTGATCCAAATGGTCAGGACTAGGACATTTTGAGAAAACACTACAGGTGCCCCCCCCTTTTTTTTCTTTCTTGCTACTTCTTCCAGTGAAGACTTCACCGAAGTTTATCATCTTTCTCTCTATTGTTTTTCACTGAAAATATACTTGTATTTTCTTCCATTTGTAAAATAATCCTACATGTCTCAGCTTTCTTTCTGACATTTCAATTTTCTTATTCATTTAGCTAATATGAAACATCTTCACTTGGCTTTCAGAATACGTACGTGCCTGCTTTTCCTCTCATGTTTCAGACCATTTCTTCTCAGTAGGCTCTGTTGGTTGCTCTTGACCTTCTTCACACTCTTCATGTTAATATGCTCAGGGCTCTGCCCTTGGATATTTTCTCTTTTCTATCGAAGTTCACTTTCTAAGTGATGTTCTCTGTCTCATGACTTGTATATCCAACTGCCTTCTTGACATTTCCGCATGGATGTCTGAAAAGCATTTCAAACTTTTCAGGCAACCAACTGTGAACCTGATAACCCTCCAAATCTAATTCTCCTTCAGTGTCCTCCATCCTTCCAATTGTTTAGACCAAAATCATTAGAATTATCTTTGTCTTCCCTTTTTCTTATAGACTGTATCCAATACATTAAGAAACCCTAGTGACAGTACTTAAAATTTTATTTATAATCTGAACCCATTTTATGTGTCCCAACTCTGCTACTCAGCCCTGAGTCACTACCATTTCTGACCTGGATGATTTACAGTTTTTTTTTTACTGATCATCTTCCTTGCTCTCATCCTCCCTTTTTGAGCTATGCTTGTTAACATAGCTGTTAAAATAAAAGAACATGTCATTCCTCAAAACCCAATGACTTCTCATCTCATCCAGAGCAAAACTCAAAGACCATAGCATGTGCCTTAATGCCCTGCAATATTCTAACCACCAGTTCCCCTCTGACTATCATCCGGCTTCTGCCCCACTTCTGCTGTAGACACACTGGGCTGGCCCTCACCGTTCCTGAAACATGTTGGCACACTCTCACCATAGGGCCTTGGCAAGTACATTTTCCTCTGCCCATAATGTTCTTCTCTCAGATATGGCATGGCTTACTCCTCCACATCCTTCAGCTTTTACTTAAAAGTCACTCTCTAGAAACTTTTACTGGCCAACCTATCTAAAATCTTAACATGTCTGTCCCATCCTTAACTATTACCACTTCATAATCCCTTCTCTGCTTCTTGTTTTAGCCTTAGCCCTTATTTTAACCGCCAAATATTTTACCTTTGTTGCCCATAATTGAATGCTAGTTCCATGGGGCTTTTGATTTGATATTTTATCCCTACTATGTAGAAGAGTAACTGACACATAGCAGGTACTAGTTGACACATACTAGTTGAATGATTTAATGAATACATTTTTCATTCCTGGGGTCCCATAATCCACTCAATTTACTTCTAATATTTTCTGCAGTTCTCTCTTGCACATTTTCTAACCTCTGTTTTTGCTCAAGTGAGCATCTGTGAAATAATTTTATGTGACCAAGTAAAGTGCTCTGTTTTTACCTTAACATTGTATTTACTGTAACTCAGGCGGCTGAGGCAGGAGAATCGCTTGAACCTGGGAGGCGGAAGTTACAGTGAGCCGAGATCACGCCATTGCATTCCAGCCTGGGCAACAAGACTGAAACTCCATCTTGGAAAAAAAAAAAAAAAAAAAAGAATGTATGTACTGTTAACAACTTTTACCATTAAAATGGTAGGCTTCATTTTTTTAGTGCCTCCTGTGTGACAAGTACTGATACAACCTCACAACCAATCTCTAATATAATGTTATTTCCCCATTTTACAGATTAGGAAAGTTATCTTTGAATAAGCTACTGAGATCATGTTTAGTGACCATACTTTGCTTCTCCTTGGTCTTCTCCCAAACCTGATCAAGCTTCATCCATCAATCATGTTCTGCCCTATTATACCAATACCATATCACGTTGTTTCACATGTAATTAATTGAAACACTTCCATATCCTAATTATGATACACTATCCTCCCAAGATTTAATTCACATGCATCCACCTTTGTTCTTTTATCTTTGAAACACTTCCATATCCTAATTATGAAACACTATCCTCCCAAGATTTTCTTCATACGCATCCACCTTTGTTCTTTCATTTAACAGTAGTATCTGAAAACTCATCTTATATTTGCACTTCTCTTAACACTTTGTTGATTAAGATAAAACTTTATTTATGTAGTTTTTTATGTCATTTGACTTCAAAAATCTCTCCCTCTTTCTCGTTTTATATATTTTCTCTCCCCTAGATCTCTCAACAGTTAAACAAACCTCAAATTCCACCCCCACTTAAAAAAGTATGTAATATAAGCCAATGTTAATACTTATAGCCAATGTCAGCATAAAACTTGGATAACTCATTGTTTCAAAATGGATTTTTGGCTCATTAATCTGGTGAGGTTATTTGCACAGTGAAAAGGGACTAAAATATATGCCAACCATTTTTATGTTTATATGTATATATAAACATAAAACAACCAATTTATATATATATATATTATATATATAATATATTATAAAAATATATTAAATAAATTATATAAAAAAATATATAAAAATATATATATATAAATTTGCCTGTCCTTAAAATTTTGTCTCTATCGTATCATTCTAATAAATACATCTACCCAACAAAAAATTATGGGGAAATGGTTGGCACATATTTTAGTCCCTTTTCATATATATATATATATATATATATATATATATATATATATATATATAAAACGTTTTATTGCACTTTAGGACCGGCAAATTTTAAAGGACACCCACATCTGCATTTTTTTTTTTTTTTTTTTTTTTGAGACAGAGTCTTGCTCTGTTGCCCAGGCTGGAGTGCAGTGGCATGATCTTGGCTCATTGCAACCTCCACCTCCCAGGTCCAAGGGATTCTCCTGTCTCAGCCTCTCGAGTAGCGGGGATTCCAGATGTATGCCACTACACCTGGCTAATTTTTGTATTTTTTAGTAGAGATAGGGTTTTGCCAAGTTAACCAGGCTGGTTTCCAATTACCGACCTCAGGTGATCTGCCTTCCTTGGCCTCCCAAAATGCTGGGATTACATGCATGAGCCACCGCACCCGGCTTCTGCATTTTTAATATCATATCTTTCTCCCATATTTAATCATAAAGACTACAGATAAACTACCTGACATTAATGGAAAAAACTGACAGAAAAAGTAAAATAAATGATAATTTAATATTTTACAAATTAATCATGTTCTTGCTGAGATTGACTGAGTTCAGACTTTACTGATGTAGTGGTAGTAGCACCTCCGCAGAACAAAATTCTAACCCTCAATAGATACTATAATGCTCATGATTCTCAAAATAAATGTCCTTCTTCCTTCATAATTCACCAACAAATCTTGTGAGGTTATGTTCTGTAAATCTCTGCTTTCTTTAGAGGCAGCTTGAGCTTCACAGTGTTCTCTCTGCATTTTTATTAAAAAAGAGAGGGAGAGAGACCAGATTATGGAGGCATTTATGCTAATTCATTACTTCCCTACAGATGAAGATAGATTTTATAGTCATATTTCACTGAAGCATAACTTTCTTAAAATATGGTAGGATTCTTATTTTTAATAATTCCCTAATAAAAGAAAAAAGGTTAAAGCTGCTGATTTATAAAAGAGAAAAACATAATAAAAAGAATATATATTCTTGAGTTTATAATTTTTTTTCTGCTAGTGAATAGCAAATCTATTGAATACAACCAACAGCCAGTGATGAGAAAGAACAAAAAAATGAAAAATAGAGAGGCAGCTTCAGTCAATGGATACTCCAACATGCAAAAACTCATCACAGATGTTAGAAAAGTCATGCATCGGATTTTCAACCAATAGTTGATCAGATAATTTCAAGTTCATACAGCAGTAATTCTTTAATGTATTTTTCTCAACTTTATTGTTCTCACTATCATCGCCAGCATGTGTCGACCAAAATATTGAAAAAAAATCAATTAGATTGCAAGTAGCTAAGGCAAGTATATTTTAGTCACTATATAAACATCATTCAATCTGTTCAAGTTCTCTATAACCTCATTAAAGGAGCATAAACACATTCCTATCTCATAGAAAATAAAAATTATTGAGTATAAGTGGATTATTGAATTTCTTTGAGAAATATGATACAAGTATAGATATTTTAAAGGTCTAGCATCCGTTGGAAAATTTAAATGATTTTACATAGCTAACAATCGGTGTAAAGATGTCATTCATTTTTGTGTCCTTGAGAAGGAAAAAGAAGTTTGAAACTAATCAAAGCTTTGTTATCTTTAGAAATGTCATGCTTATTCAAAGAATACTTCATATTTATGTGTACTTTAAAAAAATCACTGTTTTGCATAAATAAAAATGAAAATGTGCTATGGTTTGGCTCTGTGTTTGCACCCAAATCTCACCTTGAATTGTAATAATCTCCTCTTGTTATAGGAGACACCCAGTGATAGGTAATTTAATCATGGGGGTGGGTTTTCCCATGTTTTTCTTGTGATAGTGAATAAGTCTCATAAAATCTGATGGTTTCAAAAAGGAGAGTTCCCCTGAGCATGCTCCCTTGCCTGCCACCTTGTAAGACATGACTTTGCTCCTCATTTACCTTCTGCCATGATTGTGAGGCCTCTGAGCCATGTGCAACTGTGAGTCAGTTAAACCCATTTCCTTTATAAATTACCCAGTTTTGGGTATGTCTTTATTAGTAGCATGAAAACAGACTAATAAAAGATATACTAGTTTAAGCATTAATAAAACTTGTTCTAATTCAGAATCTAAATCTCCTGAATCATGTTTGGGTTGAGAATTATTGAATTCCGATGTAATCTATTTTCTGGCCCATTTGAGAGAATGTGTTCTCTTTCCGGGTCCACAAGGTTTTGGGGTTTTGGGGTTTAAGGGCAAAAACTTCGCAGCGCCATGCCCTCCTCCCATGCCTCTCCGTCCCGGAGATTCAATGTTTCTGTTTAATTTTCAGGAGCGTAGGAAAGGGTCAAAAGTCAATCACTGCAGTAGAAGATTAAGGGAACTCCTTTTATTGGCCAGGGGTTCCTCCCAGGTTAAAAGGATGAGGAACCCTTTTTAACCAGGCGTTCCTCCCAGGTTAAAAGTCCCTGTCTCGCTCATCCAAGCGGATTTCCTCTCCGGGGTCCCCTTCCACTCTCGTGGAAGCTGCTTTTCCTCTCCTGGATTCCATACTTGGGTCTCCTTCCACACACGGTCTCGTGGAAGCTTTCTCTCTTCCTCTCCTTTTTCTCTTTCTCTACTTAAATAAATCACTTTGTGCAAACACCGTTTGCGGTCCGGTATTTACTTTAGGAGTCCACCCCATGGTCCCCTCTCCCATTCTTGAGAGAGTGAGGGACCAGGAGCCTGGAGCTCACTGGAAAACAAGCTGAGTGCTCCCCTGCACCCCCAAACCCCCCAACACATTGAAAGTGTTGATAGTGCCGTACAGCATTTATTTTTAAAATGCTCCACTATTGTCTTTGAGGTGTTCTCCCTATCTATTAACATTCATCCTTTCTGTTTTGATAGTTGGGCTTTTTTTTTTTTTTTTTTTTATCATACCCCAGGGATCAAATGATGTTAACTACGTCACGACTGCCACTTGGCCAAAAGGGTTTGACAGATGCAATCAACTACAAAATTTACACTGATTTCAGAGCTGTTAACAATTAGAAAAAAGTGCATCTTAGAATTGATTATATGTGGCATACTATTTGCCAAATATACTCAAGACAATTTCTGTACAAAAAGTTTATTTTTACATGTAGTCCACATTATCTTGTAGTGTCTCAGTATTTTCACCTCCCTCACTTTTCTGGTAGTTCTTCTTAAATACAAGGTTTTGTTTTCCAGTGCTCCCCTCCAAATACTGGCCATAGAATTCTATTTACAGATGAGTCAAAATTGGGTGTTCTTCTAATTTATAATTTCTCAAGTTAATGTCTAATATATTGGGGAAATGCTAAATTAAGCAAAGTTAGCAGGATTCTTTAATACAGCTTTCTTGGATTCCGTAATATATTGATGTACATTGTGATTATTTAACAGTGGTAAATTATGTAGCAATTCTGAAAATTGTCACACAAACTTTTAAACACAATGTGTTATGATATTTGTGTTTTGAGGAACACTTTTTGAAAAGACTTTTTTAAAAAATTTAATTTTTTTTTTAATAGAGATGGGGTGTCACCATGTTGGCCAGGCTGGTCTCGAACTCCTGACCTCAGGTGATCCACCCATCTTGGTCTCCCAAAGTGCTGGCATTATAGGTGTGAGCCACCGCACCCGGCCTTGAAAAAGACTTTTACGTATATTTTATACATTTTTTTTTGTAATTTCTTATCTTTGCTATGTGGCATTCTAAATTTCTGGGAACTTGGAGTTGAATATAATTTCAATACAGATAATTCCATATTTATACAGGATTACCAGAAAAAAAAGATGGTCATATGCAAATTTTAAAGACAATAAAATATTATTTAAGAATAAACATATTTGCCCTTCATTATACAGTGTAGTTACACATTTCTATTACATATTATTTGTGTTATAAAATGACCTAGCCAATATGACCATGAGGCAAATGCTAGACTTTGGGGGTAAATATTAGGAATCTCTGACAGTCAATGTAGATGATGGCTAAACGTTCTCTCTCCCAAAACTTTACTACCAGTTGTTACATATGTAAATATTAGTAAACAGGAATAAAACAATCATTGGTTCTTACAGCTGCTCTGGCACCTGGGGGCAAGTTTAAGTCTGCTTAGGCACTGGAACCAGCACCTGGCATGATAGGTTCACTCTGAGGTAAACATGTTGGTATCCTGGCAGTAGGACCAGCTGGCTTTGTAACTGGGTTGAGAGACAAGGTGTTCTGTGAAGTGAGGGATACAGGTCCAACTGGGCTTTGCACCAAGGACATCCAACTGCTGACTGTGTTGATTCTTATACTTCATGCAGCCAATAGCAGCAGGCTTGACTTCTTACTACCCACATATGTTAACACCATTCATTTCACTGATGAAAAATCATTTCTAGTATTGCTTATATAAATTGTCATCTTGTATATATTTAGATAAAGATATGTGAGGCACTAAGCACTCAGTTACCAGAGTGTTGATTCCTGACCAGGTTTCTTTTCTTTTCTTTTTTTTTTTTTTTTTAACAAATGTTAAATTGGATCTAACTTATACACACACACATCAATGTCACATTGTTAACATTCAAATGTTTTTAAAGTGATTGTGCATTTTGACAATGTAAAACTTTGCCATATTAAACATAATAAAGCCAAAGAAATTTTAAATGTATAGTACTTTAGCACAATGATTACATATTTCAGTTAGTGGAAAATTCTATAAATACCCATGAGTTCAAAAGAGCTATATAAGGCTGTTTATAAGATATACACACACATGTATTTATATATAATTATATCTATATATTTTATGAAAGAGAATACATATCAGAAGAGTCAAATTAGTGGTAGAGAAAAAAGAGTCAGATAATTAATAAGGGTTAAATATCCCCTCCAATTTTAAACATTATCTTACAAATAGGATAATAAATTCACCGTTGGCTCAACTACAAAGGAGAATGAATGTGTAATGTAGAATTTCAAGGGACATAAATATAAGAAAAGATTTTCTTTATTGAATTAAGATCCTCACACATAGAAAGGAACATCTAAAGCAAGACCAATTTCTTGCTTAAAAAGCAGCCAAGTAAGAGGCAAACTTGAAGTGTGAGAGTAACTGGATATACGCCAATCTCATAAAGAGTGCAGAATTCTAAAGGAGACTGGCAGACATCCCAGATCAATTAAGGAAGAAATCCTGCAGAATAGGCACATATCCATCTTTGAAACTTTAAGTTTAGATAATGCAGCTCAAAGATGGATAGATAGAAATAAAAATGCAACTAAGCTGAAGAAAAATTATAAATATACAGATATTTTTACATGACAAACTAATAGCTCAGTGACTCCTATTAAACTGAATCACTAGTTAATTCCATGAAGTGAAGAAAAACTAATGCTTGACAGAACAGATTACCTGACTGATGAAGTGGACATATTTTTTGTCAAAAGGTCAATCTGATAGCCTCAACTACAACCAATATTAAATGATTAAGTCTAGAGTTACTGCTCAAAATATGTCAGCACTATAACTGGATAAATTGTATTTAACATTGCTATGTAGGATGCTAGAAATATGTGATGGTTGTATACATATATTATTGACATATACTATGTATATAAGCAATAGAGAGTAATATAAAGTGAAAACAGCTGAACTTGTGATTGTATTGACATGCACTATGACACTTCAAGTTAACTTCAAGTTAAGACTCAGAAATAGAAATAGGCCTGCATTTGAATCTACCAAGCGGGAAAAAACCATCACTACCAATTGTCTTATATTTTTATGGTAGACATTTACTGTGTGCCAGTAAAATTACAGTTTTAAAGAAAAACATCTAATAATAAGAAACTCAGTGTCATGGCCTGTTGAGGAAAGGCAATACTCAGGGCATCGGTTTCTTCACCAATAATTAAAAAGAGTCAATTAATGCTGCTTTGAAATAAATAAATCAATAACTTTCAGTACCTCCAAAAGACTTACTTTTAGAGTCATTTTCTGGCTGTTTACACACAGAGAATGTAATGCTTTTAAGATCTTACAAAGTATTTTTACAACTGTTTTACTATTAGCAATAAAAAAGGATAAATGTGATACATGTGGCAAAAATGTCAGTTAAAACACAAAAGGGTTTTACAAAAGGATAACTTTGATTGTGAAAAGGAAAGCATTGGATGGCTTGAATAAGAAAGTGCTACTTGTGGATGACTCAATGTAGTTTAATAATGTATTTTGTATGCTTGTTTCAAAACATTCTGTAACTATGCTGGTATTATAGGCTGTTAAAGTCATTTGGCACTATTCAGAAAATTTACTATAGTTTGTCATTTTATGAATATTTAATTTTATTCTTTAGCACCCAGAATATTTATACATTATCTTCTTTAATGTTGAAAATAAACAAAATTTAATCCAGATCTTCCTAGCCAAATTATTGGTCAAAATCATTTTACTAATTATCTTAAATCATCAACGTTGTCTTTTTTCTAACTTACATTATAATTTTAATCAATTACATTTCTTCATCTATTTAGTTAATTTTACCACAAAAAATTTCTCATCTAGATTGTTACACATATGAATAATGATCTTTAAAAGAAAATACAAGGTTGAAAACAACTAATTATTAATATTAGATAGAAAACTAACATTTTGGCTTTCATTTTGGTAGATATTAGTTAATAACGTTTCCAAACAGCTTATTAAAGTTTGTAGAAACATTTAATTCTTTTTTTTTTTGAGACGGAGTTTCGCTCTTATTACCCAGGCTGGAGTGCAATGGCGCGATCTCGGCTCACCGCAACCTCCGCCTCCTGGGTTCAGGCAATTCTCCTGCCTCAGCCTCCTGAGTAGCTGGGATTACAGGCACGTGCCACCATGCCCAGCTAATGTTTTTTTTTGTATTTTTAGTAGAGATGGGGTTTCACCATGTTGACCAGGATGGTCTCGATCTCTCTGACCTCGTGATCCACCCACCTCGGCCTCCCAAAGTGCTGGGATTACAAGCTTGAGCAACCGCGCCCGGCCAATTCTTATATAAAACCAAGCTTTCTAACAACGATTTTAAATGTATTTGGGCATAATAACCTACACATTTACCACATGGTAAAAAAATTATGAGTGAAAGGAAGATTTACATAAAACAAAATAGTCAGAATTCTGAAAGAAGTATTGAAGGTGATCTACCATAACACTCTCATTTTACAGGGAGGTATTAAAGTCCCATGAAAGTTTAATATTTACCAAGCTCAATAGTTTACTGGTAGAGCAAAAATTAGAATGTCATTTCATAGTGCTTTGTTCTCTCTTAGAGCTAGTGAATGCAGGATGAACAACAGAGGAATGTCCTCTGAATGGAGTAGCCTTGAAAATTACTACTATTGTCCAAACAAAATTACAGTTTAAAGATTGGTAGGAGCTTAGTTAAAAAAAAAAAAAAAAATAGCACTGGGATGAGCCGCTTGGAAAGATGAGAAGGTTTCAAACGTCATGCCACGTTTCATTTCTTTTCCACTGTGGCTTTTATTGAGTAGTGAAGGAAGCCAAGGATATTTGGAAATGCAATGGAAAACGCGATTCTTGTGTCCTATTAATGAAAGGAAAAGAGTACATGATAAAAACAGTGTCACATCCTAATCTACCCTTTATCAAGTCATTGCCAGAATATTTGTTTGGGATAAATGCCACTATACATGGACCTATTAAAAGTTGCTCTCACATTTTGAAAAATTCTTCTATAAAATAGATTTACTTTTTTTTTAAGTTACATGAATGTCATTGAACAATGGCTAAATACAGAATAGTTGACTTATCTGAATAGTAATATTTATAAAGCTGATTTCCTTTTGTTGCCTTGTGTTCTTCTAATTGACCTATAAGCATTCAAAATGTAGTGATAAATTCATTATTTTGGTGAGTCTGAGACACATGTAAAAAACAAATTGAAACAATCTTATCTTCCATCTTTGTACCAGACATTTTCCACTTAAAAAAATGTTTTTATTAAATAGTATTCTGTGTACAATGATACCTTAGTTGATATAATCAAATTGATTAGTAAGAATTAATTATGAGATATTTTAAAACTGGGTTCAGAATAATTGGTTGGGTTCAGGTGTCTAATTTGTGTGTAATTGTTGATTTTGGATATTTACTGACATTAAAGATCAATAACATGTTGATAATATGTGATATCCTTTACTATTCTCACCTAAAATGTTTGAAATTATGAATTAACAATGCCTTGTGAGCACAAAGTATTAGTATCTTGGACAACACTACATTGAGTTTTTAAAATTCATTATTTTATATGAGATATTAAGACACAATTTTGGCATTTTGATATTTATGGTAATAATGTAAGTATCTTGATACATGTCATATAATTATAAGTCATTTGTAAATTTTCTCAGTTTTTCTATATGCTCATATCAGACACTAAGTATGAAATTGAATGAGCATTTCCAACCACTTCTAAAAACTGATATCACGTATTTCATTTAGTCCGTACCCCTATCCCATCTATCTCTTCCCCTTTTCACTTGTTAACAGTTATATACTTATTTGTTCATGTTCCCTTTTATCCATTAGAATGTAAACTCTAAGAGATTAGGAACCTTGTCTCTTGTTCACAATTTAATCCCCAAGAGTGTTAGACCAGGGCATAATATAAAGGGAAAAGCTAATGCTTAATTAATACCTGTTGAATTAATAAATGATCCTTAACGTCTCTTCCAGAGTTTCATTATATCCTGAGACAATGTAATTAGACCTTTTTTCCAGGGGCTTTCGAACTTCTTTGATCATGCCCTAAAGAAATAACTATTAGATTACACTGTGTATGAAACAAAATATTCATAAAACAATATTATCTTCAATGAATGCTGATAATTAAATTTCTAAACTATTGTATTCCAAACAATTTATTTAAAAAATCATTCTGGTATTGAAGTTGATTTCATGACCCACAAATCTACATTTTGTAAAATACCATTTGAGACCAAAAAGCCAATAGAGATGAAACATGTTGCTCTTTGACTACGTTGAAGGGAAACATGTGTACTAGTACTCGTTGGATGGTATAGTAAGTTGACAAGACCATTCTTTCCAGAACTTCCTGTCCTTCTTAGCCACGTACAGCTCCCTATGTATGGATATCACGTCCCATATCCCAGACTTTCAGGAGCTAGAAGGGCTGAAAAAGACTGAAAATTTTCTCTTCTAGATCTCATCAGCGAGAAATCGAGACATTGTATCAATTTGGATTTGGATTCGGCTACAAACAAAACAGTATGCCAAACAGTTTTTCACATCATTCTCACCACAGCCCTGCAAACTAAAAATTGCTACTCTTGCAAATAAAGAATCTGAGTCTCAAAAGATCGATGATTTGCTCAAGGTGACAAAACTAGTGAGCAGTGAGTCTGGACGCACTCCTTTTCCAAATATAGTCCCCTCTTGGGGAGACAGATGCACAATGTTAAACCAGAAGGCAGCCCCTCTGGACTGCTGAGGTTCCAGACACAGAATAGGGAGAATCCCCAAAATCTCAGTGATCCATGCCTCTTCCAGCAGACTGTGAAAGCAAGTGAGCACAGTGTTCTCCTGTAACTTCTTCCCCTTGCTCAGTCTGTCCCTGCTCAACCCCACTCTGTCCTGTTGTCCCTTCCTGTGGAAGGGCTGGGGCTAGTGTATATAAAAACACTCGTGAAGACTTCTTGCCCTTATTGTACATTGCACCCCATGGCCCATCTCATCTACAGCCCTGTGTGATAGGTGGCTTATCTTGCTGCACCCTGGAGAAGTCATTTTGGTGTCCAGTGCTCTCTGGTACCAGGATGCCGTACCCTATCCAGGAGTGCACGAAAATCGCAACGTGTGCCATCGCTCAGTTAGTCTCGGCCTTTTCTCTGGCATTTTTGATACGTGGTGGGACTCAAGAGTAGCTTTCTCTGAGTGATATAATTTTATTTTTATTTTATTCCCTGAGAAAGTATCCTTGACTCACCCAAAGTTCACACTGACCAGAGCTCAAAGAAAAACTCAGAATTAAGTTCCTTTGTGATTGTATTTTTCCAGTATACACGGTGAAATTTTAACTAAGTAGAGTCTCATTTTGGTTATTGTAAAATAAACACTCCCAACTCCAGTCCCCGTCCCCACATCCCACCACCGTAAAGGCAGAGAGCTGTGGCTTGTGGGTGGAGGTGCCAGTCACCTCTGGAGAAGTACTGGGATTCTACCCTCTCCCACTTCCTCCTGGCCACTTTATTCCCTGATCCCTTTAAGATCCAACTAGGAAGGTAGAGCCCAGGGCAGTGGGAAGAGTCCCGGCCGGAGGTCAAACTGGGCATGCTCAGTGGCAGAGAGGGTTTAGGCCGGGCCGGGGAAACTGGGCAGCTGAGGTGCTCGCGCCGCCGCTCCGAGCCCGAGTGCGCGCCTCTGAGGGGCCGCGGCTGGGGCTGGAGAACGCGGCTGCTCCGCTCGCCTGCTCCGCGGGACGCGGCGGCGCCCGCCCCCTGCAGCCTGTGCTGCGGCTGCCCGCCACCGGAGGGGGCGAACAAACGTCAACCTGTTGTTTATCCCGTCACCATTTATCAACTCAGCACCACAAGGAAGTGCGGCACCCACACGCGCTCGGAAAGTTCGGCATGCAGGAAGTTTGTGGAGAGCTCGGCGATTAGCACCGCGGCCCCGGCCAGCGCAGGGCGAGCTCAGGCGGCGAGAGCGTAGGGCGGCGCAGCGTCCGTCCCGGGAGGGGAACCCGGCTTTTTCTTGAAGCGACGGGGTCTCTAGGTCGCTGATCCCAAATGCACCGGCTCATCTTTGTCTACACTCTAATCTGCGCAAACTTTTGCAGCTGTCGGGACGCTCCTGCAACTTCGCAGAGCGCATCCATCAAAGCTTTGCGCAATGCCAACCTCCGGCGAGATGGTAAGATACTCATTTTATTTTTTAACTTAAAAAAGTTATGTTTGCTGTTGTTATTGTTCTTTCTATGTTTTCCCCCCTTCATTTTGGGTCTTTCAAATGAACTCAGGCTGAATGCATTGTTAGGGGAGGGAGGTCTCCTGCCTGTCTCCAGTCCTGGGAGAGCTCCATTTCCGGAATGGGATTGAGAAATGTGGGACGCGTGCTGGTGGAATAGGGTAAGCCAGGTGGCTCGTCTTGCTGCACCCCAGATAAGTCATTTTGGTGTCCAAGTCTCTGGTACCAGGATGCGGTGCCTCATCCCGGAGTTGGCGAAAGTTGCAAGCTGCGCCACCCCTTGGTCGGACTAAACCTTTGTTAGGCAATTTTGATAGATGGAAGGACTCAGGAGTAGCTTTCTCTGGGTAATATACGTGTATTTTATTTTATTTATTTTTTTAAGTAGAGAGAAGAGAAATCGTGCGTTTCAGTCCAGAAGTTATGTCTGGAACAGTGTCAATTTATCCATATGTTATTTATTTTCAGGAGAAGGCAGTATGCAGCCTATTGCCCTAAGTGACTTTCCTACTGAAGTTGACCCTGACTCAGAAGCTCAGCGTCTGGGAGACTAGGGCTTCTGGGTTTTCATCACTACCACAGTAGCACCGGGCTTCTGTTGCTAGTTTCCTTGCAGAGCAAGGCTTTCTAACTATTTGTAAGGAGCAAAGCTTTCAAACAGCTGTCTTAAGTAAGGTCCTAAGCCAGCTTGTCTGGTTTCCTTTACTCTAGAGGACACCTGGGTTACTGGTTCCAAAGACTCTCAGCTGAGTTAATTTACTTTTTGAGGCTTCCATCGAAATCCGAAGTTGATTTAACCTTCTGCAGTCATATTCCTAGCAATTTGCAGCTGTTCTGCCATCTACCTGAACTGACCCATAGGCTTTTGGATTTTTTTTTTTTTTCCTACATCAGTTATCTTTCTCTCCTCCTTGCTTAAAGTCCTAACACATCTCTCAAGGAGACCACCAAGCAATTGTTGATGGTTTCACTGTTTCAGCTGGCAGTATTTGTCTTGGTAAATTTACATTAGCCATCTTACTCCCCTATCAGTTTCTTCCTTGGTATGTCCTTAATTTTAAATTTACTAAATTGCTTTTGGACTTTGCAGGAAAACCAAGATTTTATTAAATTATCCGATGATGAGTAGACTATGAATATCAGTGTGCTCCTCACCTGAAGTGGTGTAGATGTTTAGCAGGGGAAGCCACAGAGTCATCTTACTTTTTCGTAGTGTTTTTATGTACAGTAAAAGATTCCAGCTGTGCATTTTTGACAATTCTTTGTCTTAGTTAAAAGCACTTAAAAAAATTTTTTTTTTTTTTTTAACAAAACTTAAGGTTAAGGCTCAACACCAAACCTTTGTGGTTTTTTGTTTGTTTGTTTTTACTCTTTAATGTATCCATGAGGGACAGATCTCCTAGTTGATCTTTTAAGTTTGTTACTATTTGCACTTTATATGTCCTTTTGGCTACATAGAGTAAAATTCCATTTATAATTTGAGTGACTTCATAGCCATAATTTTGTAATCCTCAGCCTCCCAAGTATCAGTTACAAGAAGTCAAGGACAGAAAATGAAAAGCATGTAACCATTGCCCATTAACCCAAGATTCTGACTAAAACAAAGTTATGTAGCTCAGCAGGGTTTTATTTATTTATTTATTTATTTTGAAAAAGAATAATCTCATTTTAGTTTCCATTGTGAAAACTCTATACATCTCTATACATCTGTCCAGTCTGTATGAGAAATGCTTTGTTTTCTGAAAGTTTTAAAAACTACCCTGGATTTCTCATTTCTTCGTATTTTAGTTAAAACTGTTTTACAATTACTTTCACAGTCCATGCACACACACACACACACACACACACACACACACACTCACTCTTTAATTAATTCTGATTGCTCAGTAGTTTCCTCAATGTCAATCTCATCTTACATATAAGACTAGGAAGGAGAAAGAGATAGTTACACATTAAACATTGTTTTACTCAAAAAATGTTAATATTCATAATGAATTGTTTAGAAAATTTTCAAATGGCAGCTTTTTCTTAAATGAGTGTGCATTCTTCAAGAGGGGCAATATTGTCCCCAGTGGGGTGAAATTGGATCTTACAGGGTGAACACAGTCAGATATTGCAACGGTCTGCATTCCTTCAAAGGGGTAGCAGATATAAACGGATATGCATTTATGTGATATTAACATTCACAAGGAGGGAGAGTAATCAGAAAAAAAGTCTGAAAATAGTCTTTCAGGGGATTGAGGTCAGCAATTGTGAAAAAATGATTGAGAAACATTGGCATAGAGTTTTAGTGAAAGATTAAGAGTAAGGGGGCTTTGAAAAAATTCTGGACAACACTTGGAAAAATCTTAATGACCATGGCTGACACAGAGAAAGTAATAACTTATTAAATTAAAATCTTGTTCTGATTTCAGACATTTTCAACCTTCTCTCCCAAATTTCTCTAATGACTTATTGAAGAAGACAATGTTTTTGCTCATTTGACTATCAGATTAAAATATGATATAAGCTTGAGTAGGACATGAACATGGAATATAATTAGGGAATAAATAGAAAATGAGAGTTTCTAAACATTAATTTAGGGTATTTAGAAGACCTGGCTCTCAGATGGCAAATGACAGGAAATCACAACAAAAAATTAGAAGTGACCTTTGTATAGGAGTTTTAGAAACCATTACCTGATGATAGATGTACTTGAACGCTATTTATTTGTTCCTACTGGGCCTGTTAGTTGCTGCTTAATGTTGGGGTGAAGAAAGGAACAAAGAAACCAGGTGTCCTATTCAGGACATGAGGTGTGTTTTATCCTGTCCAGCCTAATACAATAAAATCCCACAACCTGATATGGTACGTCTAATAGCTCCAGAAAATTGAAGTAGCTAAGAAATAATGTGAAAATACATAGTTAGGGTCGCCAAATGATAGTCTCCTACGCATTAAAGAAGCTGTTCTGTTGCTGTGTCTTGGCCTTCCAGAACTCTCCATCTTGGGGTATTCTTGTTCTGAAGAGATATTTGCAGAGCCCTTCTACCTGTAGAATAGCTAAATGTGGCCTAATGAAGGATGGTAATTGAATTTATTGCCCTTCTCCAGGAGGACATAAGGCTCTATAAGAAAGATTAAACTGTAATAATTTACGGTGCTTAACAGAATGTTTACGCTTCCTTATATAGTATTTATTATTCTTGCTCAAACTGATTTACTTTTGATACCCATTTCTGCCTCTGGTAACCAGAACATCTTAATTTAGCAGTAGCAGCTACATATTCTAATTTTAGTGCCTACACAGTTGGTGCTTTTTATAATAACTGGCCACAACTAAGTGGTGTGGATTAAGAAGTGTACAGGTAGCAATTAACTGATAGTATTACTTATTTATCTTAAAATATAACTAGATGGAACTTCCTGCCTATGGGCTTAAGAATACAGATGCACTCTTCATTTTCTTGACCTTTTGTTTCTTTTAGAAAGTATAGATGTTGCTGGTAAACAGTTCTGAAATTATTTCTCTTTGGTTAATGTAATAGTACTTGAATCACCTATTACATTATTATTATCTGCAGTTTTAGTAATTGTGCTGTCTTAGATTTTAAAGTAGGTAAGCTCATTTCTTAATGTGGTTTTCTATTGCCATAGTTGACGATAGCACATTGACTTAAGTGAGAAGATCAGAGCTTAAAGAGAAGGCAACAAAACAGAGAAATTATCAACAAATTATTTTTAAAGTGTCTGAAATCAAAGAATCAAATTAGTGTTAACATTTTATGTTCATCTCTGTGTGTATTTTTTGTTCTACTCTAAGCATATTAAAGTCTATAATTTTAGAAAGCATAGTGGTGATTACATATTTTAAATGTAATGGACTTTGACTTGCCACCATGGATAATATCATTTTATAGAAACTCTTTTAAAGAACAGAGTTTAGCCACGTGTCTGTATATTGTGTAGTGGAGGATGCGAATAGGTTATGAGTTACATTAATGACCATAGTGAGTTTATTAAATGACAGTGATTTTTGCTACAAGATTTTCCCTTTCAGTGAATGAAAGAAAAACTGTCTTGTTTCAAACAATAAAGTCAAGCAATGGAGCAGAGCCCACAGAGTCACTGATCTCTAATGACTAGTACTAAGCATAAACTTGATGTCACGTAGGACTTTGACCATATGTGGTCTCAGAGCCCTGTCATTCTAAGAGTCTAGAAAGATATACATATTTCTGTCTCTGTCCTTAAGAGCTGAGTTATAATGTAAATCATCTTCCTTCTGGAAATTAATCTTGAACTTAATTGTTGAAATCAGATTACTGTAAAAAGGCATTCTGGAACACCTTAATAAAATCCTTCCCTTTATTAAAATAGGAAAATCTTTTAGATGGATGAACCAGGTGTAGAATATTTCTACCTCATCTGTTCCATGCCATTCAGGGAATACATTGATCATTCTCAAAGGATTAAGATGACTTGAGAGTGAAGGTGAGTTAATGTCTGAGCTACCTGGCCTCTTTCAAGGCTCTCCCTTTTCGGATCATTCTTTACTTGATCTTAACTGTCTTCTAAAGATGAAAGGTAGCAGACAAATAGTTCCTTATCCTAAGTTCTACTGCTAACCCCTGCTATAACTACTATTCATATATTCAATGATTATTTCCAACATCCCTAATGCCAACTGTATAAGGTGCTAGGTATCTGAGCATCTGGCACAATATGAATAAAACACATATGGTTCCTGACCTCTTTGAATGTATTGCCTAGAGGACAATATAGACAAATACGTTGTCAGTTCCATTGTATTGTACATATCTTTCAGATGTATTCTGTAGAGTACCAAGATTCTCCAGAAGTGTTGCAGAGGTCAGTACACAGTTACTAAGGAGGCTGAAGGTGTATAGCGTCAGCTTCTCCACCCCTTCCTCAACAGAATAGCTCCACAGGTATCATCACACTTCTTTTTCACATATGTGTGTTCGTCATAAGAGTTTTGAGAAAATGTATTTTGCAATTTCAGTGTGAAAGTTCTAAAGTGTGTGACATGTGCTTTAATGAAAGAAACACACTGAGATATAGGAATTCACAAAGAGCACCAAATATAGACTTGAGGAATTGAGAAGGGCTTCCTGGAGGAAATGGTGTCTGAACTGAGGCTGAAGGATATGCTGCTTTGCCTGTAAAGTAAGGCAAGCATGATTTGAAACCTTATGTGTTAGGATTCTTTAAAAAGAATGTATTATTTAGTCTTAACTGACAAAGATTGTTTAAATTTATCCAGTACAGCATATTGTTTTGAAATATCTCTGCAGTATCAAATGGCTGAATCAAGCTAATGAACATAGATATTACCTCACATATTTATTATATTTTTGCGATAACACTTAAGGCTGCTTACTTGTCAATTTTCAAGATGACAATACATTATTATTATAGTAATCATACTGTATGTAACAGGATTCTTGATTTTCAAAATGTTGAAATTCATCATGCCTTCCGTGGACTGAAAGAGCTAAGGAATAACTTCTGGGTTGGAGGCTGTGAGCAGGGGGTTGACCATGATGCATTGCTTCTGCACAAGTCATTTCAGAGGCTGGGTGCAGTGAGAGGGAGGAGGTGGGGAGAACAGCACTTGCCAGGATTTCCAGGTGAGAACACAGGTAAACAAGTATCCACCAGCGACAGGCATGAGAAATAATGTAGGGAGGTTGGCCATTATGCTGAGAGCAGTGGGAGGCCATTGAAAGGTGTAATTTAGGCAGAGACGTCCATTCTGTGTTTGACTGCTGGGTGCTAGTGTTCCTGAAGAGTCTGCCAGGCTGCGGCTGTGATCAGGGCCAGTCTTCCTATATCCCTGCTGTCTGTGGGAGATGAATACAGATGGAATCATTTCATTTTTAATATAATAGTGGGGGCATGAATGATTTTCTTAAACCAAAATCCCCAAATCCTTGGTGCCCTCACGATATCCCTGAGGTCGCCTCATGCTGGTTGTCTCTTTGCAGCTCAGCATAGCAGATAATATTTTATAACTGTATCTGTGGTCTCAATAAGGTAATGCAAATTATGCAGGTAACCTGTCTAGTGTGTGCCAACACTGTAAGTTTCTTTTAAAATAGCTACATTTCAGAATTAATGCAATTTAAAAGGGAGCATTTTTATACCTTTATGTGAGGAACGGTTTTAGCAAAAAGCTACGGCAATATATAATGTTATAGCAAAAAGGAAAGAATCCAAGACAAAAAGTGCAGCAAAAATGTTCTGCCTCGTCATACAGTATTTCAGAACCAAATGTAAATCAAAACTAAAGGAGGAAGCCCACAGGACAGCAAAGTGCACAACTGCATGTACAGGAAGAAATAGTTTCTTCTGATGAGTTTTATTTTTTTCCCAGAGCAAGAATAAAGCATGCTTTGTTTCTTATGACTGTTGATAATGCACATGATTATGTCTTTTCCTTCATCCCTCTGGTGTGCTGACATCTCTATATTAACTTTAATATTGACAGATTAATATTGTGTGTTTTTTTGATTTGTGGGGTATGCAGTTTAGTGGTTTTTATATAATTAGGAGGTGGAATGGTCCATGGAAGCATCACAGCCCAGGCATGGGAGCTGTCTTTCATCCATCATGAGAAGTCATCTTTCTCAGATTTTAGGGTTTTTACTTGAGCATTTTGTGGTAGAGTATGTTATAATGACGAACAGTTTTGGATGGAGTGCTTTGTCTGTAAAAGTAAGAAAATGTGATTTGTAGACTTATATATTAGAATTCATTTTTAAAATTTTATTTTCCTTTATTTATTTTTTGAGACAGAGTCTTGCTCTGTCTCCCAAGCAGGAACACCGTGGCATAATCAAGGCTTACTGAAGCTTTGACCTCCTGGGCTCATGCAATCCCACCACCTCAGCCTTCCACAAGTAGCTGGGACCACAGGCACATGCCACCATGCCTGTCCATATTTTATTATTAATTTATTTTTAATTGACAAAAATTGTATGTATTTATCATGCACAACATATTGTTTTAAACTATATATGCAGTGTCAACTAAAACAAACAAATTAACATTCATTACCTTACATACTATCTTTTTTTGTGTGATGATAACACTTAAAATCTACTCTTTTAGCAGTTTTCAAGTATAAAGTACCTATAGTCGCTATATTGTCTATATTAGGATCCTGGATATTTAAGATTTGAAATGTAGCATGCCTTCTCTGGACTGAAGAGCTCAGAGATGGCTGCTGGGTGTGAGGGGGTGTTGAATGTGCTATGTTGGTTCTCAAAAAGTCTTTTCAGATCCAATCTGAGAAGATGCTGACAAGTTCTACATTTCATTGAAACATTTGATAAGCAATATAGCAACCACCTACTTTCATAAAATGCAGCGTTTAGCAACCTCAGCTATGGAAAATGCAACCAAATGAACTAACAAATATGCAACAAATCTACTTAAAAGCTAAAATCAATGATACGGAATGTCATAAGGATCATGGGGTAAACACTAAAAGCCCATTTGTTTTTCCTTTCCTTATAATTACATCACCCTGGTTTATGTGGTTCTCATATGCACAACAGAATAAGAGGAGGGTATTAGAATAAATAAGAGAATTGGTTCGATTTATTCACACTATTAGCATTGAGAAGTGACAGCTAGTAGTCTTCCTGCCTTCCCTTATATTTGTCTTGAAAATCATTTATAAGACCTAAACAAGCCCAGCTGGCTGAGGCTTCTTATTAAATAAGGTGAAAATAGTTCCAACCTGACTCCATATGTTGCTGTGGAATAACTATATTATAGCCCAGTAAAGTTTTTTGATTTTAAAAATAATGACCTTGAGCCATAAAGGAAAGTTCAGATTATATGTCTGATAGGTTTACCAGGTCAATGACTTTGCCAGGTTCATAAACTGGAAATGGTATTGCCCAAAGTATGTATATATTTCAACCAGAAATTGACAGCATTTACTACCAAAACCTTGGGGAAAAGAATGGTTGTAGCCTGGATGACAATAACCTATTATCACCATTCTTCTAGTGATAACTAATAGATTCATGTTAGTCAAGAGAAAGGGGAACAGAGATTTTATTGGTGCTTTGGATTAGACACTCTTGGGGTCGGAATCCTTAAAAACTTGAATGAAAACATAGAAAACACATCTATCAAACTTACATATTTTCACTGCAAAGAATAGTCAATAGCTTGGAGCAGATGCAGAGGTTGGCAGACTTTTTTTGTAAAGGGCCAAATAGTAAATATTGTAGGCTTTTCAAGCCATATGGTCTCTGTTATAACTACTCAACTCTGCCATTATAGCATAAAAGCAGTAATAGGAATTGCAAAGTTAGACTGTTCTGGTCAGTCTGTGTCTGAATACATTGTGTTCTTGATACCCCTTATTTGCATAATTCCACCTTTTTATAATTCTTTTAACCTAATTCCATAGAGTAGTTCCAAGGCTACTCTTCTGTCTTTAAACTTTTCCTTCTTATTGGCTCCATTCCCTCAGCCAACAGGTATGTTCTAGTTTCTTTGCAGTGTCCCACAATATGTAAAAAGTTGTTTTATTGTTTCTCTTCACTTTACCATCATATACACTTTCTCAGTCTCACCACAACGCAATGTCTTTTCCTCCTCTCCTCCCCTGTTCCCATTGTGATTTGAAATCATCCCCACTGCTCCACTGAAACACTCTGGGTGAGGTCACTGATTTATCGTTTACTTGGTCATGGACCCTTCTCTTCTTGAAGCATTCTCTTCCCTTGCCTTGCTGCTGCCCCTCCTTTGTCTTAACTACTCCTAAGTGGCAAGTTTGAAATGGTGTTAGAAATAAAGCCAAAACTAACACAGTACTTATTTTAGGTTATTTGGAGAAGCAATATTAGAGAAAGCCTTAAAAAGCATATTTGATGTTTTACTCTTTCTCTGTTACCATGATGAATGATGAATAAAGTAGGAAAGATTTTTAGAATGTAACGAAGGGTGCTTTAATAGAAAAAGAAAGAAGATTCAAAGATAAAACCAATGTCATATTATACTCTATCGATTTATGTAAGTATTAATATTTTTGAGGATAAAACATTTTTAAAAATAAAAGTATATTTTTCATGATAAAAATATGACACTGAACACATACATAAGTTTGTTTCCCTCATATTGTTGGATTCCCTTTGTTTATTGTTTCCTTGACTGTCTCCTTGACTGGGTCTTCCTGTCTGCCCCATAAATACTGATACATTTTCTAGGGTTTTGACCTCAGACTTTCCACTTTTCTCACTGCCCCTCTCTAGAGGATCGGTCCTTATCCAGTGTCAATTGCTACTTGTGTGCAAATGACGCCCAAAAATATATTTTTAGCTTCTACCTCCTTACAGGCCCTACACCTGTCTTTTAATTTTACTATTTGAGATATATAATGAGTAGTCCTTTGGTAATTAAACTCTCCAATTCAGTAAATAATCATGTGAAATAATTAGTTTTTAAAATATTGGGTTATTCATCCAATGGTGAATTCCTTAATCATGTTAATCATTTTTGTTGTTGTTCTTCCAGACACATCACAATTGTTTTTGGATGAATTGTTGAGTGAATGTACAGATCATATATCACATTTTAGGTAGAGGAATTGCACCACTCTGTGTAGCCTTTCTGCCTCCCAACCCTCCCCAGTTAGATTTTGCTACTCATTTATTTGCCCCATATTTCTATCATAAGCCCTACAATGTTACTCATTTATTTATATATCTGATATCTGCAGATACAGGTATACTAACTGTATTTAATACAGCTGAACATCCTCACTGTCCATTTCATTGGCTGGCACATTGAACAAACTCAGTAAGGTTTGTTGAATCTGTAAATCAACCAGTCAGTGTCCTCTTTTAATGACAAGTCTTTAGACCACAGGAGCCTTCTCACTATCAGACTGTAAACAAATGAGAGTGAGTGTTTAAATTCAGGATCTGGAGTAGCTGTCAGGTTTCTGTTTTAAATGTGTGGGTGGTTGCTGTATTGTTGAACAAGATAGGAAGTAAAAGAGGAAGAGCAGATAAGAAAAGGTCATAAAGATAGAAAATTAATTTGTGAACACTTTAAGCTTTAGGAGCTTGTGCAACATTGATGTAGAGAAGCCTAGAGACAGGAAGGTAAGAGAGAAACATATTCGCCTGAAATGCCTGCACAGTGAACATGAAGTAAATGATTATGTATTAGAAAGTTTTAAAAATAATTAACATTTATGATTATGGGTACATGATATTAATGCCTGATAATTCTTAAGTGCTTTTAACATGATTAAGTGCGTTAATATCTGTTATGAACAGTGGTGTATGTGAAGAATCAGTTATATGTTTCCAAAAGACTTTGTTGAGAACACCAAGATTACACATACTTTTAGACTGCCACTTTGGACATAGCATATTTTGGGTTAATTTTGGACAATTATCAGTGAAATGTGGAAAATTTTCAATTGTCTGTAAAAAAAAAAAAGCCAAAAGAAAAACAAAAACTCACCAGATAATCCTGATTAGAATGAATCCTTTTTGTCATACCTTTCCAATATTAGTATTTGAGTACATTTACATTAAATTCCTGCTACTTAATGCAAGGGTTCAAAAAAGAGGTTAAAAAATAAATTTAGGGTGAGGAAACTAGTCTTAAGAGTCAGTCTGGAAGACAGAAGGCTAACAAAAAATTAATGCATCTTCATTTTGTTTACAAATTTATAGACAAACATGTTTACATTCTATGTTATTTTACTGATGATTAAGAGTTGTTACTGAACAGGATATAAAAGTACATCTGCTGTAATAACAAATTTCATTGACAGAGTTTCTAAACATGTAATTAAAGGATTTGTAAACATTTGTTAATTAAAAAAACAAGCTAGAATGAAGTGAGAGAGACTTGGAATTGAGTTTAAGTATAGTGTATGTTGGAATTATATAAATACTTCAGGAAGAGCCAGTGTGGCCTTATAGTTTTTTTTTCTTTAATTACTACCATTTAACAAACCCAATTGCAATAAACCACTTATTGAGCATTGACTACATGCAGTCTTCTGGATGAAGCACTATGAAGCAGAAACAACCAAAGTGAGTAAACATAGGGCAAGGCTGTGCCATCTGAGGGCCACTGTTATGTGACCTAGGATTTTTCTTTCTTTTTTTTTTTAAGAATCTCAATTTCAAGATTCCATCTTGATGATCAAAATATAACCATAAATTATCTATCCTAATATTTGGTTCAATAGAAAAAAAACCCTGCATTGGTTGAATTGTTGTTGAACACAATATTATTTGAAAATGAAAGGCCAATCCCTTATGATTAAGTTATTAAAACTTGAGCAGAAAAGTAACTTTTAATTGTAGGACCCAAAGTCATACTTTCTTGATTTTTTTCTTCTAAGTGTTCAAATTTAAGTTGTATTTCTGAACATAAAGCAAATTTGTAGACACAGTTACCTACACAGTTTAACTTAACTTTTTAATATGTGATATGCAATATAATTATTTGACCACTGGATAACAGTAAACAAAGACAACTTTGAACATGATATATTATTTTCACTCTCTTGCTTGGGAGTGTACATTAAACTAGGGAAGTCTCATGTTTTCCACATATATATTTTGAAAAATCTAAGAACAGTGGGAATCTATCATTAACATAGAGCAATTATATTCTGTATTATGTCAATACATTTTAAATATAATTAAAATATGTTGAAATAATTCAGATAACTGTTTTACCACTTTATACTATTTGCACATCCAGTTTGTATGTATGTGTAAAATTCATGAAAATCCAATTTAGAAATATTGATTGGTTGAAGATAATTTTTTGAATAAAATATGGATACATGACCAGTTAGTTGGGCATCTAACTTCCTGAAGATAAGAAAGAAAAGAAAAAGCAAAAAAAGGGAAAGGAAGGGTGAGAGGAGAAGAGACAGCAAAAGAGAGCTTTCTATCAATGTGCTGAACAGCAATCAATGATGGATGTGCAACAGCTACATCATAGCTGCACATAAAAAATTGGTTGTATCCATCCAGCATTAATAAAATTTGCAATATATTATATAAAATGACCATTTTTAATGAATGATTCAGGGCAGATTAGAAAATCATTGTTGGGGTTTGTCCTATGGCTGAATAATGACCCCAAAGATATCATGTCCTAATCCTGGAACCTTTAAATGTTACTTTATATGGAAGAGACTTTGCAGATATGATTTACTTAAGGATCTTAAGATAGGAGATTTTCCTGGATTATCTGGGTAGGCCCTAAATGCAATCACAAGTGTCCCTATAAGAGAGATGTCAAGGGAGATCTGATACAGACAGAAGAGATGTCTGTGTGACCACAGAGGCAGAGGTAATGGTCCACAAGCCAAGGAATGCCAGTGACAACCAGGATCTGGAAGAGGAAAGGTATGGGCTTTTCCCTGGAGCCTCCAGCGGGAGTATGGCCCTGCCAGCACCTTAATTTGGTCCATTGAAATTGATTCCAAACTTCCAGTCTCCAGAACTGTAAGAGAATAAATGTGTGTTGCTTTAAACCTGTAAATTTGCTGCAATTTGTTACAGCCACTACAGGAAACTAATACAGGGTCTTGGATACGAATAATGAATAGTTGAACTGTATAGTTTGTTCAGCACAGTTTCCCAACCATTATAAATTTCACTGGCCAGTAAATCTATACTGACAGTTTAATTGTGCATTTAAATCTCTGCTTCTGAACAATTTTCTGGTTAGACAAGCCTCACTTCTGCCCTAATTCCATATCAGAAAGATTGAAATTTTTGGCTTGAAATCTTACCGACTTTTCAGATAAGATTAAATCAAGGATGATAAGGGCGGTGACCTATTTCATTGTATTATAAAATGATATTTTAAAATTTCCATCAACCTCATGTGTCATTTATTCATTTGTTGGCTTATATGTTTTTTCAATTTTAATTCCATAAAATTTTGTTGCAAGTCCACTGTGTATCTGCTTCTATGCCAGGTTCCCAGGTCAAAGCATTGAAAGTGATGTGATAATTATGTGATTATAGCTACCATTCACAGAGCACTTACTAGTCTCAGCATTACATTAGATATGTAAATGTAATATGATATATGTAAATACAATGACCACAGTATATATTAAGTGATGGGAACAGAAGAGATATACAGCAGGTTCTAGAATAAACCTACAGCAGTTTCTTCACCATCATTTTATTGTAACATTGATGAGGAAAGAAAAATCAATTTCCGGCCAGGGCCACTGTCGAGTCTGAAGTTTATGGGTTTTCTCTGGATACTCTGGTTTCCTTCCACATGCCACAGGTATACCCATTAGGCGAATTGATGTGCTTCTACATGGTCTCAGTCTGAGTCAGTGTGTGTGTATGTATGTGTGTGTGTGTGTGTGTGTGTGTGTTTGTGTATGTGAGTGTGCTGGCCCATGGGATGGCATCTTGTCCAGGGCTGGGTCCTGCCTTGTGCCCTGAGCTATTGGAATATACTCTGGCCACCTGAGACTCTGAACTGGAATAAATGGGTTGAAAATGGGATGAATCAATGAATACAAATTATTGTAAAATAAAAATTTCATCAAATATAAGATAATCATACCAGAGTACTATAATAAATGGTGCAGTAGGAAGGCACACCATGAGCCTGCCATATTTGTTCTTGTTTGTGTTTGAGCTGTGTGATGGTAGGGGCTGCTTCTTCCAACGTTCACTTTGCGGACATTTATTCCTTGACTGAACCCACCACCACTACCACTGCCATCACTCACTGGTTCACCAAGCTTGGGATATAACTGTCTCACTTGTTTTTATTCACTTTTTAATGTATGTATAGCTCACACTTATTTCATTGTTGAATATTAGAATTGTTTTGGTCTTTATTTAGAAGTTTGGTGAGGTTTTTGTGACCAGAATTATGCCATAGGAATTTAATTCTTGTTTATACCAACTAACCTATGATAAAGTTGGTTTCTCTTTACATCCTTCATTTAAAATTGCACAAGAAACTGTAGATGACATTAAGTGAGAACTTACTGTACCTAGATGAGGTATTTGCAAATATTAAGATTACTGGAAATTGGAAGTTTAGGACGGACTCAGAGAATTCCAGATGAATTTCTGAGCCCAAGGCTCTTAGCTGAAATTGAACCAAACTCTTTCCTCTTTAAACATTATTGTCCAAAATAAATGTAATATTAGCCAATGTCCTTTAAAGTTTTTTAGTAACCACATAAAAAGTAAAAATAAATACATGAAGTTTTTTTGATATATATACACCATGGAATTCTATGGAGCCATAAAACAAGATCATGTCCTTTGCATGGACATGGGTAAAGCTGGAGGCCATTATCCTTAGCAAACTAACGGAAACAGAAAACCAAATACATGTTCTTAGTTATAAGTGGAAGCTCAGTGATGAGAATACGTGGACACATAGAGAGGGAAACAACACACACTGGGGCCTTTCAGAGGTTGGAGGGTGGGATGGGAGAAGAGCAGGAAAATAAATAATGGTTAAAAGGCTTAATACCTGGATAGTGAAATAATGTGTACAACAAATCCCCATGACACAAGTTTAACTATGTAACAAACCTGAACTTGTACCCTTGAACTTAAAAGTTAAAAAAGTAGAAATATATTTTATTTAACTCATTCTGTATGTAAATATTTTAATGTTTTATAAATTATTTAATTGTAATTTCTTTTAAATTTTTATTATACTAAATCTTCAAAATCTTATACAAATTTTATACTTACAATATATCCTATTTCAGAGTAGCCACATTTCAAAGATTCTATAGCCACATGTGGGTAGTTGTTGCCAGTGTGGGCATTGTAGCTCTAGGACATTAAGATCATTTATTTGGAACAGCACAAGTTATCATTGGTCTATTTCCAACATAAAAAAACTAATTTATGAGAGCTATTTTTGAATCTCATTGTTTCAGTGTGTTGAAATAGACTGAGTCACTTTTTAAGGAGATTAATAGCTCAGCATGGGCAAGTTTTATGTGGTTTATATATTTTATTACATCAACAGTGGTACAGTTGATGTTGTTAGTTATTTCCCTGTATTTTCTTAAAAAACACTTACAGTCGTCTAATAAACTTATAGTCAACGATGCTACTCAGTTTTTATGCCAGGTGCAAAATTTCTGATATTTGAAAAGTTTCTTATAAAAACAGCAGCTGGCACTTCATTTCTCTGCTGTGGGTAGAAAACACTGTGTTTAACCAGCATTAGTATTTCTTTTTATTTACAACTTAACTTGACTTAGGCAATGATGATGTTCTCATTTATCACTTGCCCATTTAAAAAAATTCCTCTTTCTGGCTAATTTTAAAAGATTTGTGAATAAGAGAACCCTGATTTAACCTATTGTATTTGTATTTGTAATCTGTATTTTATACAAATTTTGTATCAAATCGGTATTTTATATTATTTATGTTTGTATTATTTTCTATAATCTGAATTTGACACAGATTTTTACTAAATTACCCATATCTCCTTGGAGTTAGTGGGCTTAGATTTGGAGCCATTGGACAGCATATAATTGGAGCATGACTTTTCTTTTTTTTTTTTTTTGGGACAGAGTCTTATTCTGTCACCAGGCTGAAGAGCAATGGCGCAATCTTGGCTTACCACAACCTTCGCCTCCCAGGTTCAAGCGTTTCTCCTACCTCAGTTTCCCAAGTGCTGGGATTACAGGTGCCCACCACCATACCCAGCTAAATTTTGTATTTTGGGTAGGACAGGGTTTCACCATATTGGCCAGGCTAGTCTTAAACTCCTGACCTCAGATGATCTGCCCACCTAGGCCTCCCAAAATGCTGGGATTATAGGCATGAGCCACCGTGCTTGGCCCATAGCATGACTTTTTGGGACAGTAAAATGTTATGAAAATTGTTTTTGCATTAAAAAATTTCAGACCTGCCACTTACTATGTGGCCTAGAATTTGAAAGTGAGTAATAAAAATTTTTACAGCAGTATAAATCATTCATACTTTTGTTAATTGAGTATCTCAACCAAGCTGTTGGTTGGATCATTGTTGACATGACCATTAATTTGCATATAATCTGGTCAAGAAAAAATATTCTATCAAGTAAAATTGCTTCTAAGGGTATCCTATGTTTCCTTACCTGACTTTAGAAATATCTCGTTTGATTGTGTTCCCATGAGAGGCTCATATATAATGATGCCCTGTAAACCTTTCAGTGCTGCAAAATTTATTACTTCTGTTTGTGGAGAAGTCCACCTAAGTTCAAAACTCCATTTTGATGTCTTATCCTGTGAAAAACCATAGCACAGTGTACTTAGTTTTCAAAACAAGCACACAAGATTGGAAAGGCTTGTTCTAAGCAAGAAACAGCTTCACAAGATCAGAATCTCTTCAACAACCTTATATGTGTCAAGTCACAGCGTGACTCTGGTGCTATTGAAAACATTTTATTCAGAGGGCACTTTTCATTTTTCAACAAAGAAGTGGTTTTTAAAACAACTATTAATTTTTCTTTAGTATGCCTCGGTGCCTGGTGTATACCATTTTCGCTTGTTTCTACCTGAAATTATGTCATTTATTTTCATTTGTTTATGTTCTGTCTTCCTTCAAGTATATAAGCTCTGTAAGGATAAAGACTTTGTTTTATTCCCTACTGTATCCTTTTTTATGTCTCTTTTATTCCCCGCTGGCTCCTGGAATAGTACCTGATATATAGAGGTACTCAGTAAATTTTGGCAGAATGACTGAATGAACGTCAGCCAAGTACAATTCAGGTGAAGCTCCAACTCATAGCAGGAGGAAAATGTCTGTGTGAGCGGATGGGGACTAACTTTGATTCTAATGAGACTTAAGCTTCAGGTCCATCCCCTTGATTGGCCCCTTTTAAGGTCCTGTTACCTGACTGTATGTGCGTAATTTGATGTTCTTTATCTTAAAGAGGGCATCCCAGAACATACAAGTGTTAGACTACAAAATCTGAATCATTCCCTGGAATTAAGATCCCTATCTTGGCATTTGAGATTTGCTCTGAAGAAATGTAGAGACAAGTGAAACTATCAGATAAAAAATTTAATTCAGCAGGAGTTCTGGTACCCCAGAAGCAGGATGAACCACATTGTCTAGTCTAATACGAAACATCCTAACTGTTGCCCATGGCAATTGTGATGTTCTTGTGCTACTTCCCTGGAACATACTTCTGTTCCCACAACTAAGATATATATATTCCAAAGGTCTGTTGTATTTTTATTGCCAAACATATGTCTTCCTGTCCTACATGTTAATGTAGTTACATAATTTATTTAAATATTGTGTGACAACAGCAAAGCATGAATGTAAAAATGAGAGTTTTGTCTGTAAATATTGAATTCAGTGTTTGTCCAAACTTTGATGGCGAATGCTCAAAAATAAAGTTGTAGAGCTTATTAGTCTCCTTGGGCTGCCATAACAAAATGCCACAGACCGAATGTCTTAAATAACAGACATTCATTTCTCATAGTTCTGGAGGCTGGGAGGTCCAAGGTCAAGGTGATGGCAAATTTGATTTCTAGTGGGACTTCTCTTCCTGACTGATGGATTGTCACCGTCTTACTGTGTCCTCACATGGTCTTTCCTTCTTGTGTATGTGGAAGGAAAGAGATCTCTGGTATATCTTTATCTTCTTAAAAAAACACCTGTCCTATATGATTAGATCCCTATCCTTATGACCTCATTTAGCCTTAATTATCTCCCTAAAGGCCCTGTTTCTAAATGTAAACACACTGGGGGTCAGGACTTCAACAATAAATTTTGGGAAAATATACTTCATTACAGTTAAGTGTAAGTGAGACAATTGAACTATTTCACAAAGAATGAAAATAAAATAAGCCTAAAAATCCTGAAGACCTCCCTATATAAATTGCTTCACATGTATCCTTAAGGTTTTCTCTACTTTCAAGAAAGATAAATTGGAAATTATGGATAATTTATGGATGTAGCTTAGGCAAGAATGATTATAAAATTTTATTAGTATGAGACATACTTAAAGAAAAGACCCTTGCACTTCATCAGAAATTGGCTATAGAAATGCATATTTACATGTGTTAAACTAAAATAAAATGTAAAACCCTATATTTTAACTGGTATTTTAATGAATCCAGTACTGTTTCAACTATGTCACGTAATAGGGTTACTAATGCTTGTAAGAAAATAAATAACGTATTAAAGAGATTCATGTATTGCACAATGTAGCATAGCTTTCAGTTTATACAAATACTGGTTAATGAATTCATTAATTTGGAAATAAATGTATGGAATAATGGTTAAGGATAAGAAGACCTCAGCTGAAATCCACCCCTACCACTTGCTAGCTCTGTATTTGTAGGAGTTACTTGACCCCAGCCTGAGTACTCAGAGATTAAAAAACAATAACACCACATATTATAAAGTAAATGTGAATATTAAATAGTTACTGTATGTAAAGCACTTAGCAGAATATCAGGGAAATGCACTATATAAATGGTAGGGAAAACAGGGTATTTTCATTTTTCTACATTTTTTCAGAGTATACTTTAAATAATAAAAGTTGTATCTTACTATAAGTATTAGTAACACCTGTGTCTACGATATGTTAATATGGTGATTTCACTAAGTTTTAGCTCTGGAAGACTTATTAGAGGTAGGATGGGCTATCTTCTTGCTTTATGGTTGATAAAACCATGGCACAGAAAGGTGCAGTAACTTCCCTGAAGTCATACGGTGGATCAGTGGCAGCATCAGGATTTACAAAAAAATTTCCGATCTATCATCTGTTGGTTTTTCCAAACTATTGCAGATACCTCCTGTCTATTGTTAGGTAAGACAATTGCCAGCCTTAGTAAGACTGGTGTTACAGAGTTAAAATGGCTTCATCAACATTGAATTGGTTGTATCACAAATATGCCTGATTTTTCCCTGTCAAGTTGTGTTCAGTTTGGACTTTTTTTTTTTTTTTTTTTTTTGAGATGGAGTTTTGCTCTTGTGGCCCAGGCTAGAGTGCAATGGCGTGATCTCAGCAACCTCTGCCTCCTGGGTTCTAGGGAGTCTCCTGAGTAGCTGGGATTACAGTTATGTGCCACCGCGCCCAGCTAATTTTTGTATTTTTAGTAAGATGGGATTTCCCCATGCTGGCCAGGCTGGTCTCTAACTCCTAACCTCAAGTGACCACCCAGCCTTGGCCTCTGGACTTTTTAAATGGTAAATATAATGGCTGTAATTGTTTCAGCATTTTGAATAAAAAATGGTGATAGGAATTGAGATTTCGAGGCTTTCCCTTTTTTGTTGTTGCATTTTATTTTATTTATAGTCTTAACCTCCAGTATTCCACTTGCTGGAATACTTTCAAGTCACAGTTGTAGATCAAGAAATTTTCCAGCCTATTCACTGGAGGCTTGACTTTTTAGCAATCTGCTTTCTGTCTATAAAAACATGAATCTAAATAAAGTTGGAAGCCAAGATGAGATGACATCCATTCCTGACTTGCCAATCAAAGCTTTCTGTAATGTCTAAAAGCAATATGTATGCAAATAACAAATCAGTCTTAAGAAAAAGGATAGAAACTTAAGCTGCCTTAAATAATCTTAACTGCGTTTGAAAAGTAGACAAATTGGTTTTATAATGTAACCAAGGAAAAAAAATGTAAATCCTTTCCTGGTTTTTAAGCAGTGCTTTGGAAGTGAGTTTTGCTTGATTCATCTGTCTTTTACTGAATATTTGCTATATGCCAGGTACTTTAGCTGCTAGTATATTAGTAAAAGACAAGATCCTCCACCCTCATGTAGCCATTTGGTCCGGCGACTCTCAATGCTAGTAGATTATATGCACCGGAATAAGTGTGAAAACAGGGCCATAGGTGCACCAAGGAGGTGGTTCCCCAGAACTGGGGAAAGACTAAGGCTTCCCCAAAGATCTTGAGTCACCTTAAAATGTAAATGATATCTCCAAGGATAGAAATAGGTTAAACCGACCTTTGGCTGCCAGATTTTATGTTGTCGCAGAAGCCAAAATCTACTAAGAATTCTAAGAAGCAAAGAGTTTTTGCTTTCCTCTGCAAGCATTTGCTCAAGATGCCTTTCTATTTTTTTTTGCTCCCGTCTAGCATGTTCAGAAATGTGTAGGCTAGACATAGATAATAGATAGCAGTTTTATTATAAATCTTAATACCTAATCAATGATTTTCTAAAGGAGGCCCAGCTTTAATTGTATAAGGAACAAATTTCTGATATAGATATCTGATATAGATATCAGAAAATTGTTCCTTATACAAAAGAGGAAGTTATGCCTTCCTATTAAAATTAAACAAACAAAAAACATTTTAAAACACAGCAGCCCTTTTAAAATTGCATGCTCAATAAAGAAATATTTTTCATACAAAATATTAATGATAATATCTTATTGTTATGTTCTGAAAATACACACTATGAGGAAAACCTGCATAGCTCCCTAAAAATTACCAGGCCTTCATTTTTCAGTGAGTTGTGGGAGCAATACCATAGAGTACATCTCAGACACATGGCACTTCCAGAGACCACCTCTGTTCCCAGGAGCATTCTCTGTAGTTACAGGAATGATTTACTGGCCTTACTCAGGACACCCTAAATGCAGGCAGCTTTCAAACCTCCGTGGACATGCACCACCATGGCCCACATCATTGCGCCTGGATGCATCATAATATTTAATCCCACAGAGGGCTTTGGGCATATCAGAATGAACAGTCTGCATTTTCTAGAGGATTTGAGCACAGCAACATCACTTCCTGGAAACCTCTCCCTTGTTCTAATCACAAAGAAATTCTTAGGGCCTTAGGTTTTCCTAAAGCATGGATTATCATATCTACAACTCTCATTTAGCCAAATCAAGAATTTGAAAACTTAGAGGTAAGAGAGAAGACTCGTAATAAACCCATTGGTTTATTTGTTAAATATTATTGAACATCTGTTGTTAGTAAGGCACTATGCTAGGTAGATAAGGCAGAAAATTTTAAAAATCTATTTGAACATCTCTGATAGAAGTGTGTCTATATTATATATATATATATATATATACACACACACATACACACACACATACATTCCTGTAAATATATATGTTAAATATTGTATATCTGGATATATGTATTTGTAAGTATATGTTATATAAATATATGTGCGTGTATATATGCACACATATATTTATAAATACATGTTTGTGTGTATATATGTATAAATACACATGTATTTATATAGCAAATATTCACACATAAATACATACACCTAGATAGATACATGATAAAATTGAACATATATATGTACAGGCACACAAACATGTACACACATGTTCAGGTATATTGTTTGTTATGTGTATTATAAGGACGTATATGTGATATGAATATATGGGTTACCATTAATATGGCCGTATTTATTAATATGGTAAGTGTGAGAGCAAGATGCTGAAATAATTCTTATTAGGGAGGGTCACTAACCCCAAGACAGTAAGGCATTCTTTGGTGGAACTGGAAATGGTGTTCAAGCCAGGCTATAAAGATGGTATATTAGTTTCTTTGGGTTCTAAATCAAATTGCACAAGTATGGTGGCTTAATACAACAAAATTTCTTTTCTCAAATTTCTGAAGATAAAAATTCCAAAATAGGGTATCAGTGAGGCCACACACCTGGGCATAGGCGAGGTCTGTCACCTCCTCGTGGCTGCTGGCATTCTTTGGTTGCATCAGTCCAATTTCTGCCTTCATAGTCATATTGCCTACTCCTTTTTTGTGTATATTAAATGCTCCCCAGCCTCACTCAAATAGGGACATGTGAGATTGCATTTAGGGCTCACATGGATAATCCATAACCTCTTCCTCACAAGACCTTGAACGCAACCACATTTTTTTTCAGGGCTGTAGCATGTGCCTGTGGTCTCAGGTGCTCAGGAGGCTGAGGCAAGAGGATTACTTGAGCTCAGAAGTTCAAAATAACAGTGAGCTATGATTGCACCACTGCACTCCAGGCTGAGTAGCAGAGCAAGACCTTGACTCTAAAAAAAATAAAAAGTAAAAAAATAAAATCTCCGTATCATTCCAGTTTTAGTGTATGTGATGAAAGCAAGCACAAAAAAAATTAAATCTCATCTTTGCCATCTAAGGTGTATTTACAAGTTCTGGAAATTAGAATGTAGACATATCTTTTTGTGGAGTATGGGTACCATCCAACCTAAGACAAATGAAAACCTTTTAAAAAGCGGAATTTGGGTAGTATATAGCAGGTTTCTTAACTACCTTGGTTTCAGTTTCTTAGAAACAAGGCTAAGCAGAGATGTAAGGCAGGAAAGAGAAGGCATGCTGGGTAACAAACAGGAGGTCTGTCATCAAGCAGCACCGTTAAGTTATGTTTGGAGAAGAGGAGAGATAGGAGCTAGCAAACATAAGATGGGCCAGACTGTGTAGGCCCTTTGCTGCTGGGCAGCAACGTTAAATGAATTGGAGAACCAGTGAAAATCAGACAACAAATCTATTAACATAGCCAAGGCAAGACGTCACCAAAGCCTACATACAGCTATTAGCTGTGAGAGTAGATAGGAAGGGAGATATTCCAGCAGTAAAATTAATACAGAATTGATGGGCTTTAGATTCTAATGAAGATAACTAGGAAAAGGCTAGGACATTAGCAAAAGGGAGATAGTAAAACAGAAGTTACTTGTATTTTGATATGTTATTTTAGTTGCCAGTATACTATCCGGAGGGTATAGTTAGAAATGTCTCGTTCATCTCCGGGGAGAGTTTGGCATTGGAGTGATCTACATTGAAGGGTGAGGTTCCCAAAAGGAGAAAGAGAAGGGGAAAAAAGAATATCTCTTTTTCTAAAGGAAAGTTGGGGGACTCTTCCCTTAGAGGTTAGATGAAAGAAAAAAAAGACCTAATATTCTTGTTTCCCTGTGTTTAAAAGAGTACACCTTTTAAACATATTTTAACAAAGGATTGTTGATGGACACAGAGGATTGTTGGATTTATGGGGTTTTCATGCACTAAGTGATTGCATGTGAGCTCAATCTCTTTACCTTGCCTCTGCTAGAATATGTATGTGTGAATCTGTTGTTTCTTTGCATTTTGTGCTAAAGTAATTTTTCCCTAGTTAGGACCTTATTAAAGCAACATAGTTATATTTGCTCTTTGTTTTATGGTAATGACTGATCAACGAAATGCTAATTAACATTACAATTTTGTGCTATATTTGTTCTGATATTCAAATGGTTTAATTAGGATTTAATTTGCACACTTTCCTGAATAGTTGTCTATACTGGTATTTCCTTTGTTTTTTCTTGTCTAGACAGAGTTATTAAGACATGACAAGAACGCAAGGTGTTGTCACTGTGTGCACTGTTAATGCTGGTTTCTAGGGAATAGAGTTTTCTTTATGAATCAGGGAATTATGCAGTTGATTCCAATGATGTCATTGTGAGTAAAGTTTTTGCTGTTTAAAGTAAAAAAAAAAATCACTGGATTATCCATCACCTAGTTGAAAGCAATAGCTTCTACATGTAAATTTTGTGTTAGTCTTTAGTGTTTGTGCTTGGGTTGTTGTCCCAGAAGTTTATTTTTAGTTCAGTTTAGATCCCTATAAGCTTGCTCTTTCACCACTTATCAGATAGTTAATTTGTCCTGGGGCAGTTAGTGCTTACCTTTTCCCATTAACTGTCTGTTATCTTTACTCGTTTTACTTTTCAGCTATTTCATTAGAAGTTATATCCCCAGCAGCTTCCATATATTATGCTCTGAGGAAGCCCTCAGGATGCTGAAAGGTTGCAGTGTGAGGGAGGCATCAGATTCCTGCATTAGGAATCAGTTGTTCTACACTTCCTTACCAACTTTCTCATTGACTCCATAATTCTTCTGAGTCATCTATAAATTGGAAATAATACAATTCTATGTTATTGTTAGATCAGATGAAGGAATTATCAAATAGGACGGTGTGTGTGGAAAAGGACTCTGAAAAAATTTAAAGCACCGTAAACTGTATAATATTAACTGTACCCAGCTGGGTGTGGTGGCTCATGTCTGTAATCCCAATTTTGGGAGGCTGAGGCAGGCATATCACCTGAGGTCAGAAGTTTGAGACTTGCTTGGCCAACATCCCCGTCTCTACTAAAAATACAAAAATGTAGCTGGATGTGGTGACTTGTGCTAACTACTGGAGAGACTGAGGCAGGAGAATTGCTCGAATCTGGGAGACGGAGATTGCAGTGAGTCAAAATCATGGCACTGCACTCCAGCCTGGGCGACAGAGCAAGACTCCATCTCAAAAATCTATACATGTGTTTATATACACTGTACCCTATGTATACTATGTATCCATACTGTACCCTATGTATATATACTATGTATATATAAAAATTATATATAATATATATAAAGTGACTTAATACTTATAGTATTAAACATAGGGTACAGTATATATACAGTATATATTAAACATAGGGCACAGTATATATATATATATATATAGTGTGTGTGTATATGTATATATATATATATACACTGTATCAGTTTTAAGTATTAAGTCACTTTATTACTTCAGCTCATCTGACTTCCCTTCTTTGTGGTGCAAATATACAAACTCCAAATAAGGTGAGTTCAGATTTAAGTCACTTTATTTGGAGTTTGTATATTTGCACCACAAAGAAGGGAAGTAAGATGAACTGAAGATGTACATCTGAAACCATATCATGCATATGAATCATCTGGGGATCCTGTTAATATGCAGACAACTGCAGAGTAAGGCCTTCCAAGATGAGTCTGAGATTCTGCATCTAACAGCTCCTAAGTGATGTCCATGCTGCAGGTTTGTGGACCACACTTTTAAAGAGCTGTGCTTTGCTATAATACACAGAGGGCTAAGAGGAAACATAAGCCTTTATTTAACTGAATGGGGAATCATACCCTTTCAAAACTGGGAAACAAAATTAATCTAACCCGGGAGTTTGCTGTTTAATCAGCTATATAGTGAAACCTTTTGTAATGCCAATTTCTGTCTAAAATAACTGCTTTGTAAATGTGGACTACCTCTTTGGGTTTTCTTAATAGTGAATTTTTTATATATTATATATATATAAATATATATATTTATATATACATATATATAAATATATATTTATATATATATAAAACAATATAAATGTTCTGAGGTACATGTGCAAAACATGCAGGATTGTTGCATAGGTACATACATGGCAGTGTGGTTTGCTGCCTCCACCCCCATCACCTATGTCTGGCATTTCTCCCCATGTTATCCCTCCCCAACCTCCCTACCGCCCCTCTGTCCCTCCCCTAGTCCCCCCCACCAGACCCCAGTGTGTGATGCTCCCCTCCCTGTGTCCATGTGTTCTCATTGTTCAACACCCAACTATGAGTGAGAACATGCAGTGTTTGTTTTTCTGTTCTTGTGTCAGTTTGCTGAGAATGATGTATTCCAGATTCATTCATGTCCCTACAAAGAATATGAACTCATTGTTTTTTATGGCTGCATAGTATCCCATGGTGTATATGTGCCACGTTTTCCTTGTCCAGTCTATTACTGATGGGCATTTGGGTTGGTTCCAGGTCTTTGCTATTGTAAACAGTGCCGCAGTGAACATACGTGTGTATGTGTCTTTATAATAGCATGATTTAGAATCCTTTGGATATATACCTGGTAATGGGATTGCTGGATCAAATGGAATTTCTATTTCTAGGTCCTTGAAGAATTGCCGCAGTGTCTTCCACAATGGTTGAACTAATTTACACTCCCACCAACAGTGTAAAAGCATTCCTGTTTCTCCACATCCTCTCCAGCATCTGTTGTCTCCAGAATTTTTAATGATCGCCATTCTCACTGGCGTGAGGTGGTATCTCAATGTGGTTTTGATTTGTGTTTCTCTAATGACCAGTGATGATGAGCATTTTCTCATATGTTTGTTGGCCTCATAAATGTCTTCTTTTAAAAAGTGTCTGTTCATGTCCTTTGCCCACTTTTGAATGGGTTTTTTGTTTGTTTGTTTTTCTTGTAACTCTATTTTAGTTCTTTGTAGATCTGGATATTAGCCCTTTGTCAGATGTGTAGATTGAAAAATCTTTTTCCCATTCTGTTGGTTGCCAGTTTACTCTAATGATTGTTTCTTTGGCTGTACAGAAGCTCTGAAGTTTAATTAGATCCCCCCCCTTTTTTTTTTTTGGTCTATTTTGGCTTTTGTTGCCAATGCTTTTGGTGTTTTAGTTATGAAGTCCCTGCCTATGCCTATGTCCTGAATAGTTTTACCTAGATTTTCTTTTAGGGTTTTTATGGTGTTAGGCCTTATATTTAAGTCTTTAATCCACCTGGAGTTAATTTTAGTGTAAGGTGTCTGGAAGGGGTCCAGTTTCTGCTTTCTGCACATGACTAGCCAGTTTTCCCCAACACCATTTATTAAACAGGGAATCCTTTCTCCATTGCTTATTTTTGTCAGATTTGTCAAAGATCAGATGGTTAGAGATGTGTGGCATTGCCTCTGAGGCCTCTGTTCTGTTCCATTGGTCTATGTCTCTGTTTTGGTACCAGTACCAAGCTGTTTTGATTACTGTAGCCTTGTGGTATGGTTTGAAGTCAGGTAGTGTGATGCCTCCAGCTTTGTTCTTTCTGCTTAGTATTGTCTTGGCTATGCAGGCTCTCTTTTGGTTTGTGAAGAGGGTCATAGGTAGCTAGATGCGGAAAGTGTTGAATCCATATATTACTTTGGGTAGTATGGCCATTTTCACAATATTGGTTCTTCCTAACTGTGAGCGTGGAATGTTTTTCCATCTGTTTGTGTCCCCTCTTATTTCCTTGAGCAGTGGTTTGTAGTTCTCCTTGAACAGGTTCTTTACGTCCTTTGTTAGTTGTATTCCTAGATATTTTGATCTCTTTGTAGCAATTGTGAATGGCAGTTCATTATTGATTTGGCTCTCTTTAAGTCTGTTATTGATGTATAGGAATGCTTGTGATTTCTGCACATTGATTTTGTATCCTGAGACTTTGCTGAAGTTGCTTATCAGTTTCAGGAGATTTTGGACTGAGACAATGGGGTCTTTTAAATATACAATCATGTTGTCTGCAAATAGAGACAATTTGACTTCCTCCTTTCCTAATTGAATACTGTTTGTTTCTTTATCTTGCCTGATTGCTCTGGCTAGCACTTCCAATACTAGATTGAATAGGTGTGGTGAGAGAGGGCATCCTTGTCTAGTGCCATATTTCAAAGATAATGCTTCCAGTTTTTGCCCATTCAGTATGATATTGGCAGTGGGTTTGTCATAAATAGGTTTTATTATTTTGAGATACATTCTGTCGATACCTAGTTTATTGAGAGTTTTTAGCATAAAGGGCTGTTGAATTTTGTTGAAGGCCTTTGCTGCATCTATTGAGACAATCATGTGGTTTACATCTTTGGTTCTGTTTATGTGGTGGATTGCGTTCATAGACTTGCATATGTTGAAACAGCCTTGCATCCCTTGAATGAAGCCTACTTGATTATGATGGTTAAGCTTTTTGATGTTCTGTTGCAATTGATTTGGCAGTATTTTATTGAAGATTTTTGCATCTATGTTCATCATGGATATTGGCCTGTAGTTTCTTTTCTTGTTGAGTCTCTGCTGGGTTTTGGTATCAGGATGATGTTGGTCTCATAAAATGATTTGGGAAGGATTCCCTCTTTTTGGATTATTTGGAATAGTTTCAGAAGGAATGGTACCAGCTCCTCTTTGTATGTCTGATAGAATTCAGCTTTGAACCCATCTGAAGTTGGGCTTTCTTTGGTTGGTAGGCTATTAATTGCTGCCTCAACTTCATTCTTTGTTATTGATCTATTCAGGGTTTTGGCTTCTTCCTGGTTTAGGCTTGGGAGGGTATAAGTGTCTAGGAATTTATCCATTTCTTCCAGGTTTACTGGTTTATATGCATGGAATTGTTTCTAGTAATCTCTGATGGTAGTTTGTATTTCTGTGGAATGAGTGGTGATATCTCCTTTATCGTTTTTTATTGTATCTATATAATTCTTCTCTTTTCTTTTTTATTAATCTGGCTATCGGTCTATTTTGTTGATCTTTTAAAAAAAACAGCTTCTGGATTTATTGATTTTTTGAAGGGTTTTCTGTGCCTCTGTCTCCTTCAGTTCTGCTCTTAGTTATTTCTCGTCTTCTGCTACCTTTTGGGTTTTTGATCTTGCTCCTCTAGCTCTTTCAATTTTGATGATAGGGTGTCGATTTTAGATCTTTCCTCACTTCTCATGTGGGCATTTATTGTTATAAATTCCTTCTAGACAGTGCTTTAAATGTGTCCCAGAGATTCTGGTACATTGTGTCTTCGTTCTCGTTGGTTTCAAAGAACATCTTTATTTCTGCATTCATTTTATTGCTTATCCAGTCAACATTCAGGAGCTAGTTGTTCAGTTTCTATGAAGTTGTGTGGTTCTGAGTTAGTTTCTTAATCCTGAGTTCGAATTTGATTGCACTGTGGTCTGAGAGACTGTTTGCTATATTTCCGTGCTTTTGCATTTGCTGAGGAGTGATTTACTTCCAATTATGTGGTCAGTTTTAGAGCAGATATGATCTGGTGCTGAGAAGAAGTTATATTCTTTGGATTTGGGGTGGAGAGTTCTGTAGATGTCTTTTACGTTTGCTTGATCCAGATCTGAGTTCAAGTCCTGGATATCCTTGTTAATTTTCTGTCTTGTTGATAAGTCTCCCACTATTATTTTGTGGGAGTCTAAGTCTCCTTGTAGGTCGTTAAGAACTTGCTTTACGTATCTGGGTGCACCTGTATTGGGTGCGTATATATTTAGGATTGTTAGCTTTTCTTGTTGCATTGATCTTTGTACCATTATGTAATGCCCCTCTTTGTCTCTTTTGATCTTTATTAAAGTCTATTTTATCAGAGACTAGGATTGCAACTCCTGCTTCTTGTTTTTTTTTTTTTTCCCCTCTCCATTTGCTTGATAAATCTTCCTCCATCCGTTTATTTTGAGCCTATGTGTGTCCTTGCATGTGAGATGGGTTTCCTGGATACAGCACACCAATGGTTTTTGACTTTTTATCCAATTTGCCAGTCTGTGTCTTTTGATTGGGACATTAAGCCATTTACATTTAAGGTTAATATTATTGTGTGTGAATTTGATCCTGCCATTTTGATGCTAGCTGGTTGTTTTGCCTATTAGTTGACACAGTTTTGTCATTTTGTTGATGCTTTTTACCATTTGGTATGTTTTTGGAGTGGCTGATATTGTTTGTTTCTTTCTATGTTTAGTGCTTCTTTCAGGAGCTCTTGTAAGGCAGGCCTGCTTGTGAGGAAATCGCTGAGCAATTGCTTGTTCATAAAGGATTTTATTTCTCCTTCCCTTATGAAGCTTAATTTGGCTGGATATGAAATTCTAGGATGAAAGTTCTTTTCTTTAAGGATGTTGGATATTGGCCCCCGCTGTCTTCTGGCTTGTAGGATTTCTGCCAAGAGATCCGCTGTGAGTCTGATGGGCTTCCCTTTGTGGGTAACCTGACCTTTCTCTCTGGTTGCCCTTATGATTTTTTCCTTATCAGAGGAAATCTGACAATTATGTGCCTTGGGGTTGCTCTTCTTGAGGAATATATTTGTTGTGTTCTCTGTATTTCCTGGACTTGAATATTGGCCTGTCTTGCTAGGTTGGGGAAGTTCTCCTGGATTATATCCTGAAGAGTATTTTCCAGTTTGGATTCATTCTCTCTGTTACATTCTGGTACACCTATCAAAATGAAGATTAATTAGGTCTTTTCGCATAATCCCGTGTTTCTTGGAGGCTTTGTTCATTTCTTTTCATTCTTTTTTCTCTAATCTTGCCTTCTTGTTTTATTTTATTGAGTTGATCTTCAATCTCTGATATCCTTTCTTCTGCTTGGTCAGTTTGGCTATTGAAACTTGTGTATGCTTCGTGAAGTTCTCATGTTGTGTTTTTCAGCTCCATTAAGTCATTTATATTCTTCTCTAAGCTGTTTATTCTCATTAGCATTTTGCCAAACCTTTTTTCAAGGTTCTTAGTTTCTTTGCATTAGGTTAGAACATGTTCTTTTAACTCCAAGAAGTTTGTTCTTACTCACCTTCTGAAGCCTGTTTCTGTCAGTTTATCAGACTCATTCTCAAACCAGCTTTTCTCCTTTGCTAGTAATGAGTTGTGATCCCTTGAAGGAGAAGAGGCATTCTGGTTTTGGGTGTTTTCATCCTTTATGCACTGGTTTCTTCCCATCTTTGTGGATTTATCTACCTGTTGTCTTTGTAGTTGGTGACTTACGGATGGGGTCTCTGAGTGGACATCCTTTTTGTTGATGATGAAGTTATTTCTTTCTGTTTATTAGTTTTCCTTCTAACAGTCAGGCTCCTCTGGTGTAGGACTGCTGGAGGTCCACTCCAGACCCTGCTTACCTGGGGATCACCTGTGGTGGCAGCAGAACAGTAAGGGTTGCTGCCAGTTTCTTCTTCTGTTATCTTCGTCCCAGAAGGATACCCTCCAGATGTCAGCCTGAGCTTTCCTTTATGAAGTGACTCCGGATCTACAGGGTCAGGGAGCTGCTTGAGGAGATAGTCTGTCCCTTATAGGATCTCAGGTGCTGAGCTCTGAGCTCCGTTGTTCTGTTCAGAGCTGCTGGGCAGGTACGTTTAAGTGCTGCAGTGGAACTCATAACTGCCTTTTTTCCCAGGTGCTCTGTCCTGGGAAGGTGGGGCTTTATTTATAAGTTCCTGATGTGCTGCTGCCTTGCTTCAGAGCTCCCCTGCCCTGCAAGGAGGTAGCCTAGTCACAGTCTGCCAGCAGAGGTGTTGCTGAGCTGCTGTGGGCTCTGCCCAGCTGCTGTGTGAACTTCCTTCGGTTTTGTTTATAGAGGTATAGTTAGAACTGCCTTGGTAATGACGGACTGCCTTAGTAATGACAGTCTGCCTTGGTAATGATGGTCTGCTTCAGTAATGGTGAACTGCCTCAGCAATTGGGACTGCCTTGGTAAGGGCAGACTGCTTCAGTAGTGGTGGACTCCCTCAGTAATGGTAGATGCCCTTCCCCTAACAGAGCTGGACTGTCCCAAGTCTAGCTGCATTTGTTATGAAACTCTCTATTCAGAGCGTTTCAGATTGCTGTTTGCTGTGGGAGTGGGACCCACTGAGCCAGTTCACCTGGTTCCCTGTTTCAGCCCCCCTTTTATCAGTTGAATGGGCGGCTCTATCTCCCAAGTGTTCCAGGGACCAGTTGAAACACTGCCCAGACAGTGCTTTTCAGCCTGGGAATCTCCTGGTCTCTGGGCAGTATAACTTGTTTGGAAATGTGGTGTTCACTCACCCTCTGCATTGTTCTCGCTGGGAACTGCACTTCAGAGCTGTTCCTCTGGGGTCTCTCATCATTTATAGTTCTTCATGGGAGGCGAAGGCCTCACGATCATGGTGGAAAGCAGATAAGGAGCCAGCTTATGTCTTACATGGCTGCAGGCAAGAGCAATCGTGAATTTTTTAATGTAAAAAAATTAACGTATAATTTAGAAAATGTCATTTTTTTCTCTATTTAATAAATATATAATTTGAGGGAAATATTTCATTTCTTTAATTCATAAAATTATTACAGCACATTAGCTATCACAACTCACAGATTTATATAATTTGTAATAAGAAAATGTTCAGAAAATGTTTGTCTTCATAACATAGGTCAAGTTGTGGGGTGCAAGTGTTGACTAAATGTGGAGGATACAAGATGCACAGGTATGTTTTATGCTTTCAAGAGCTCATTTTCTACTACAGAGATAGCCTTGTAAGCAAACAATGGAAAACTCTGATGTTTCTCTGCAGAACGACTGCATTACATATAAGGATGGGCCTGGGAGGGTATCAGGTGCCTGTTAGCAAAAGTTGCAAAAGCAGCTTGATGTGGATGTTAAGTGGGCCTGTTGGAAAAGGCAGGGATTCAGACATCAGACAGAACTCCAGACAGAGAAATCCAGGTATCCAGTAGGTTGGAATGCACAAAAAGGTGATCTGTATCACTATAGAATAATTTTAGGTACAATGGAAGTTTGTAATTATCAGAGAATATGTTATGTGCAAGTCAGATGCAACCATCAGTCTCTACAATAGGGTAGTGTGTGGCAACACGGTGAGATCTATGAACTTGACCATAACTTTGTAAAGTGTGGAATACTAAAGAGACTCAGTAGTTTTTGGATCACTGTAAAATTTACCAAATATTATTTACCTTTTTTATTCTGGAAAGAATGCTGTAAATTTTCTATTCATAGACATACTTGTGATTTCGGTTTTTTTCAATATATCCCAGTTCCCATTAAGATTTTTTTGTGTCCCAATCATTCTGCTTTATTCCATTTTTTTGTTTAAGTCCTCCTTTCTCATAGATAGAATGTATGTTGATAAGCCCCAGAAGGGAAAGGATTGAAACTCTCTTGTTTATACTCATCAGGAGAGTGACATAATATTTTATTGATTTAGGATGCATTTCTGTATTGGCCCAATGTTTAAGGAACTTCTTTTGTTACTCAAATTCTAAACAGCAGAAAGATTTAAAAATGGACTTAATATTGATACTATTAGTATTATTCAGGCCACATGGTATCACAATCTTAGAGTTCAGTAGATCTAAGCTTGGGAAATACTGGTTTCATGGAACAATGAACCAGGAAGGAGGGGCTCTAGATTGTTTTCTGAGCACAGTCACTAGGAGCTATTTGACCTCCAGCTTATTTTTTCCATGTGCAAAATGGGGACATTAGACTAGTTGCATTCTAAAGACCCTTCCAGCTCTAAAAATCTATGATATATGTTAGTAAAATGTGACTGTAAAATGTACAAGGGAGTTGACCCAAATGTCTGTTTGTTTCTTAAAAGCATCTAGTGTAGCAGGCAGGACAAATTCTTCATAAAACATAAAAGTGGTGACAGACTGGTATGGTGCAAGGTGATTGTGCCTGGTAGAGTGTCTTGACAAAGATTTAGTATGGATTAATCATGCTTTGCATGTTATTTCTATTGGAAAAGGTGTATTTGTGAAAAGTTACATCCAAGCTAAATCTCATTCATACTTCATTGATGTTGTAATGTATAAAATGTTTCTTTTTCCAGAATGATACATGCGTATAGTTTAAAAAAGTCAAGCAGAAATCCCTCAGGATTTGTAGCAATGAAAAGTGATCTAGTAATCCCTTCTTATGCACAAGTCCCAATCCCCAGAAGAGTCTCATTTTTTTTTTCTTTAAATGGCATTTGTTTTGTGATTTCTTGGCATATAATACTGTTTTTAGATTTGTCAACTTAGACATTACTTATTATCTTTTTACACTGGGAGATGATGATTGGTGGGATTTTTTGAGGAAAGGAAGGTGAACACAGTTGTTTAATCTGTCATGCTTAATTAGAAGCCTGTGAATGTGATTTTAGAGATACTTTATTTCTGTTTCTATAAAATGTTTATAGGACAATAGCTAGAGCATTTAGTCATATATAGTCTTGACTCTCTTGCCTGACTAGCCTCCAAGGATTAAGTCATAGAGACAATTTTAGGTCTTTTCCTGTGTACAAAGAAACTGAGTGGTACCCAATGGCCTCCTTTTGCAGATTTCAAAGCTAGAGTTTACAGAGTTGCCTCTGCGTGGAATCCCTGTACTAGGAATGCTCCTCTATCCCTCCTCATCCCATTTCACTTCTTTGCTGGAGGCCCCTCACTCTCTTTCCAAACTCCAATCCAATGTCACCTTCTTTGAGAATCCTTCTCAGGCTTTCAGAGAGTTAGTGGTTCCATTTCTGTCTTTCCAAAGCTCTTGGAGCCTGTGTTTAATAGATTTTCTCATTAGCTCTCCACCCATTTCCTAGACCTCTCTCATGAGCTCAGACTCTTTTTTTTTTTTTTTTTAAATTATTTAAGACCTTTATTAACAGGTGCTTGCAGTTTGTTGACTTTTTTGAAAAAATCAAGTTGTAAACTTTTATTACAAATTAAAAATGAAGTTCTTAAAAATCTCAACTTGACCAGATATGAAACAATTTAAAAACCTTTAAAGGCGTATTGAGAAAAACCAGGCTTTTTTAAAAAACATGTTTGTTATTACCAAAAAGAGACATCTTTAGGTAAAAATAATAAAAACCCCATGCTGCATAGATAATGCAGATAGTTCTATTTATCTGGTCAACGGGCAAAAGCAAGCACTTAAGGTCTTCAGCTCCAATCTTTTGTTCATTTCTTATTGCTGGAATTTCTTATTTCTTCTTGTTGGATGACTAAACCGGATGATGGTAGAGATGGTAAGCCGGCATTTACTCAGCCCCGCCCTGCTCAGCCTCGGGAGCGGACGAATTCTCAGCTGGTGGATCGGCTGCTTTTGTCTCTTTGCCATCTTGTGGTTTAGGGTTTTCTGGGCGTCTGCGTCGGTAATTAAAGTTGCGGCGGTCCCGACGTTGAGGTGGCTGCTGACCTTGGGTCTCATCTCCTGGAATTTCTTTCTCCTCTTCATTGCCGTCCTCCCTAGGCTGTCTTTGGCGAGGAGGGCCCCTGCGGAATCGTGGTCTATATCCCCGATACATATTCTGCCTCACTGGTCTACCTTGTTCTCCTGCACCCTGGTTGTCAGCACCCTCCATCACTTCTCCCTGCACAGGAGGGTTGGAATATTGTGGTCGACGCCCATAGGGTCTCCGCATGTAGTCAGGTGGGAACCTGCGCCTGCGGCAGGGCCGGCGTTGTTGGGCCTGGCCTTCGGGAGCACTCTCTGATCCCTCGTTCTTTTCCCCACTCTCACTATTCTGGTAATTTTGCTGGTAATTGCGTGGAGGACCCGTACGACGTGGATAGCGTCTGTAATGGTTACGGTCTGCTGCATATTGACTGCCTTGAACTGGAGCCACCAGGACCTGTAACATTTGCTGCCTCCGCACCCTTTTCTCCTTCAACAACATCAAACTCCACAGTCTCTCCGTCTCCTACACTGCGAAGGTACTTCCTGGGGTTATTCTTCTTTATGGCAGTCTGGTGTACAAATACATCTTCCTTGGTGTCATTCCTGTTGATGAAACCATATCCGTTCCTTACATTGAACCATTTTACTGTTCCCAAAACCTTCGTTGCGATGACTTTTTTGTCCCCGCCGGCAGGCGCCGCCGATGTGAGGCCGCCCGGGCCACCGCTCCCTGCGCCGCTGCCCGTAGTGCCGGGCTTGGTGTCGGCGGCGCTGAGGGCGGGGGCGGCGGGCGGTTGCTGGGTCTCGGCCTCGCTGCACATGGTTGCGGTGATGGTGACTGGGGCAGGCTGCGGCAGCTACGGCTCCTCCCGGGATGTGATGGTAACTAGGCCAGCGGCGGCGGTGGGGCTGCTCAGGGCTCTCTGGGGTCCGCTCTCCGCTCCCGCTACCGATCGAACTCCAGACTCTTACATTCTTAACTGGAATAGTGACTTTGTGCTTCTTGAGGATACAGTGTGTGTGAGATCTCAGAGCTTAGTACAGGACCTGACACATTTGAAGTGCTTCATAAATAAATGAGTGAGTGAGTGGGTGAGTGGATGAATCAGTCTATCCTGTGGATGGGCTATCATCAGATGCCCAAAGCCAGGGTAAGACTCTTCAAACCCAGTTGTTTCTGAAGCTTTATGACTTGAATTAATTGAGCTTTTTTTTTTTTTTTTTTTTTTTTTAAAGCTTATTATCCCAGTTTGGAATTCTATTTTGTATATGTGATCAATTTTCTAATCCAACACAATAATTTCTTTTAATAGTCTGCTTAAGATATTTTAATTATGATTAATGGGAAGTACTTTATTAGAGACACTTCGCAGCTGGAAAAAAAAAAAAGCTAAGGCTAGTGTTTAATGTGAGTATTCCATTAATACTGCTGAGTTTTCAATAGTTATGTGGTGTGTAGTTCTCCAAAGATGGCACTGCATTTGTGTTAGTATACATTTATATCTGTGTGTGTAACCCCTAAACATTCAGTAATATACACACAGCTGGGTTCATACTTGAAAATGGTAATGGAAACAGAACTTTTCAAAAATATAGTTGCTATTTTCATGCTTCCTATTTTATTAGTGGCTGATAGAAATGATTAAGGCTACAGAAATGGATGTAGTTGTGAGATTCATTTGGTCCAACAATGAGATTGCACAATTGTCTGTCTTGACATGGGTCATATCAGCACTTAAGAAATGCTCTTTCTGGTGGCTGCTAGGTATCTTATTTTTTACCAGATCATGTCCCTGGTAAGTGATATGCATGAATCCTGCATACAGAATACAACAGGACTCAGGGGTCTGCCACAATATAGCATGTTACAGAGCTTCTTCGAGCCTCAGTTTTCTTGTTATTGTTTTTTTTTTTAATTGATAGACTGGAACTCATTACATGGTCTTGCCCTCACGATCCTTGTCTATTACGTTATATGACACATAGCAGCATTTCAGTAAATGCTAGTGACTTTTATTTGTTTAATTCAAGGAGAACTAGTTGCTGTGAATTAAAAATTGGATGACACAGTGAAACATGTCAGTAAGATCCTAAGCGAGGATAGTATTTGCAGAGAACTGGAGCATTTGTCACAAGTAACACTGCCATTTTTGAATATGAGGGGCATCTTCATCACTTATACTACACAACTCCAAGTGTGTAAATAGGGTTGGATATCTTCATTGTATTCTCCTTAGTATTGAAGCTGGAAATACAATGAGAGCTTTAAAACTTTGCTTATCACTATAACTTTTTAAAAACAGCCCAAAAGTTGTTCAGCTACAGAAGTTCCTGCAGCTTTTAAATGAAATGCTTTAGTTTATAAAATTGTGCCAGACTTTTCCTGATGAAATTATTCATAATGTCTACAGACTCAGTGTATTAATCAAAAGTAGGAAAGGTGGCATTGTTGCATGCAATTTTGTTGGTTGCTGGCAGTCATTTAATCTTCCATTTATTTGACAAATAATTTGAGTACCAAGCTAAGTACCATGCTACTTACCATAGGAAGCTAATATTCATTTACTCCTCATAACTAATTCTAGGCTATAAGCAGTAACAGAAATGACATTTGCCAACTCTGGCCTGTGGCAGTTAAGAGTAAGTATGCCTCTTCCATTAGTCTCTTACCCTACTGTGACAACCTTACTGTTCCAAATGATGAAGAGGGCCACTGCATTTTATGTGAACAAGAAACACATTTTGAGTTAAACTGCTGAGATATCAAGGTTATTTTGTTACTACAGCATAACCTATCTTATCCTTGCTACACAATCCAGTTACTGCACAATATATATTGCAATCACATTGTACATTTGTTATATCCTCATAACTTTATGAAAAGATAGGTTTAATAATAAGGAGTTAGATTTATTTTGAAAAATCAACTAATTGTACTCATAATCTTCATTTCCTGTCCCAGAGTGAATTTTGGGTTAGATGAGAAAAGGATAATGGTGTCAATGAGAACATCAATATTTAGCATAAATAATTCTTTAAAATAATGATGTAAAGATGTATTAACGTTATCTGTGGTATCTAGTTCATTAGTCTACTTCCTGTCTAGAATGAAAGAAGAGCCCCCAAGTAAAGAGGTTGCAAAAGAGGCTCTAGGGAACCCAAAGAGAGGTCATTAAGAATTTTGTTTCTAACCCTAGAGAAGTAGGTAGCTACATTGTTACTTCTCTGTTTAGAGCATTAAAAACATTTTTATAGTAATATCTGAAATTCATTTGAGTATGTACATGTCAAGTCTGTGCTACTTGTGCAAATTTTAAAAAATATGCATGGTTTCAAATGACTTTTATCAGGACTTCTATCTATTCAGTATAGTTTTACCTGGATAAGTATAATGAGAGAACTCAAAGAGTATCAAGGAAAACAATAAGAAGTTGACCTTAGAATGAGTGAATGAATTTTCATACAATTAGATAAAAAGAGTTTTATCTAATACTATCTGTACTTCTGGTGCTTACCTGTTTTTTGGCATGCTCACCATGTCAGAAGGTATTTAAGTCTCTAGATTTCCTTAGCCTGAAGGGAACAGTAAGGGGATAGTTTTTTTTTTTTTTTTTTTTTTTTTTTGTTAAACAGATCGTCTCTAGAACACACATCCAAAGATTCGTCCTGCTGCCACTTGTCAGTTTTATCTCCACTTTACCAGCTTTCTGCAAATGAGAATTTCAGCCTAGAGGTTATCTCATCGAAAGGTAGATCACCGACCATCACTTTTTTTTTTTTTTAACAGTTCATTGCCATTTAGGATACTTAAAGGCAACCTCTGGGAGAGTGTCTCTGTCAAAAGGAGATTAGGTACCAGTCTTCTCATTGGCAGCAGCAAATCTTCAAGGTATAATTACTAGACCAGAAATGCCACTCATAAGTTGACAGAGATATTACATCCTGAGTGGTAAAGCACAGACTTTAAGAGAGAATACTTCTCATTCTTTTAATGAATATTTTTTGGAATACTTACTATGGTGTGGACTCTAAGGATATGTAGGCAAAATCTCTCTTCTCATAGACCTTCTATTTTAATGATGGAGAAGCAGTGGCAGAAATGGTATACAAAAAGTTAGCTTATTTGACTGATTCTAAGACACACATTTGCTTTTCACATTTTAAAATTTTGAAGTCAGATGCTGCTCACAATTAATAATGTCTTTTTCACCATTGGCAAGGCAGAAAGAGTGTTGTAGTTGTTATTTCCAAACTTGTTCAAAGAGGGACATATTGTTGTCATTTCAGTTAAGTTACATGCACTGTTAGTACTACATAAGTTAAGTCTGATTGCCATTTAAAATGTTTTGAAAAGATTACACTTTGATTTGACATTATAATAAAAAGTTTTTGTTGTTGCAGAAAGGAAAGAAACAGAGCATTGAGAACTAAATTTGATATTGAGGACATTAATATTGTTTTGAAGCAAAGACTGACTACAACCTCATGTTTTCTTGTAAAACAGTAAACAATGTATTTTCCTATTTGCATTTGTACAAGGGTGACATATGATAAAAATCAATGTCTACATAAATCTAAAAGAGCACTTACAATTAAAATGTATAATCAGGATTCAAAATGATAAGAAAATATTGTGTCAGTTTAATTGGCAGCATTTATCTTTCTTAGAAGTACACAAATATAATGTGCATCTTATAGTTGATGGCATTTTAGATTCAATGAAATATAATTAATGAACAAAAAATATCAGAAGTTTAGAATGTCTGTAAAAAGATTAAAACATGATTAAGTGATAGGAAATAGCTGTAGCAAGGGCAAGGGAGGAACTTTAGCCAGGTGATCTGAGAAAGTCTCTCTGAGGATGTTGGAAACAAAGTTTGAATGACAGAAATGAGCCAGGCTCTAAGGAGGATATTCAAGAACAAAAGCAAAGTCAAAGGCCTTGAAGGTGAGCACACATGGTATATTCAAACAGAAAGGAGGCTAGGATAGTTGAGTATAGTGAAGACTGATGTAAGGCCATTTCATCTTCTGTTGTGTCTCAGAAGCCAGAGACATTAATTTATGTTGCTCAGATACTGCCCTTTCCAGAGCTGAGATCATCTCTATGGCCATTTGGAAAAAACCGAGTTAATCTCATGCTCACCTGGAGTCACTTCTGCTGCTTCTGTGTACCACTGTCAGAACTGCTGCAGCCTTTATTCATTCGCTTCGAGGCACATCGCCTTAGATCTAGAGAAGCAAATATCTCATTACAATGTCTCTGCTATTCCTTGGGGTTGCCAGTGCCTCCTGAATACCTGACCTCACAGGAAACTGTGGTTGCATTAGACTTCACTTGAAGATTTGGTAGAGAAAAGGGGGCATTACAAATGAACTTAGAATGTAGAGGGGTATTCTGCCTCATCATATACCTCTTGTATTCTTCCATCCACTTGAAATTCTGCAGATTGCAACCTCCTATTTGCTACTTGGCCCTTAGTTTTTTCTCTCCTCTCTCTTATTCTCTATCTTTTATGCTCTGTCACACCCTTTAATTTCCTATGTTGAGTGTTTTTCATATTTCTTTCTTGTTATCTCCTTTTTTTTTGAGATACAGTTTCTCTCTTGTTGCTCAGGCTGGGGTGCAATGGTGTAATCTCAGCTCACTGCAACACTGACCTCTCAGGTTCAAGTGATTCTCATGCCTCAGCCTCCCAAGGAGCTGGGATTACAGGCATACACCACCATCCCTGGCTAACTTTTTTTTGTATTTAATAGAGATAGAGTTTCACCTTGTTGGCCTCTGACCTCAGGTGATCTAGTCACCTCAGCCTCCCAAAGTGCTGAGATTACAGGTGTGAGTCTCTGCACCTGGCCTGTTATCTCCTTTTAACTCTTGACTTCATGTCTCATCCTCTACCTCCAAAAATACGATCAAAGTATTTAACTTGAAATTTCTACTTTAAGAGGATCTCAGGTGCCAGCTTTTAAGATGGCAATTTTGCACCCTGCTGCTTCAGTGAAGAATCTGATGCTGGTGCACAGTGCTCCCTTTCCTTCTCTATGTTACAAATTCAAAAGAGAACCTGTTCCTGGAGACATGACTGGAAAAGCATGTATTTATTTCTGCGTGTCTGCTCATGTTCAAGATGATCACAGGAGGAGACATTGCAGGTTAAGGGGAAAGTTGACAAGAAGTGCTGTTAAATTTTCATGCGGCTGTTATGTGTCAGTGCTTCCTCATCATTAAACCACTCTCCAGGTTGCTTAAATAGCTGCCACACAGTGCTACCTGGAAAGATTTTTAAAAAGTTTGAAGTTGCCAAAAGGAAAAAAGAGAAAAAAAAAGATGATGACAATGACAGAGTGAGACCTTAGTTCTTGGGTAAATATGAAGCTCCAGTTTGAGGCAGAGCTTTGTATTATGCTGTCAGATTTCTTATAATTTGCTGTGTCTCTTATATTTTAACATCCTATGCTGGTTTCCAGTTTATTTCAGAGTTTTCAGTATGTAACTGCACAACACGGCAATGTTTATTATAAGGCTGATGGTCACAGCCTTAATTTGGAAACTCTATTCTATCATGGGATGTATGGAATTTACATTTCTAGGTCACCATGAGGATAATTTAATTTCTGAATTCAATATTGTAATTAAGAATTATGAGCACCAATACTAGTGGTAACAGCACAAATAACAACCATTGCCATTTATTGGGCATTTTTTATGTATTGGACAATGCCAAGAGCTTCATGTACATTATCAATGTGCATTATTTCCTTTAATCCTCACAGTAAATCTTCTAGGTAGATGTGATTCTTGCCTTCATTTTAAAGGTCAATAGATTGACGCTTATTGAGGTAAAATAAAATTTCCAAATGAGAAGCCAGAATTTCAAATCAGAATTTTCTCATTACAGAACCAATTCTATACCGCCTCTTCTGAATCAGTATTTTTTTCATAGCAAACATCTTTTATTCACTGTTTTTGACAGGCTTGTAAAGGAAAGCAGAAATACACATGCAGTCGTGCATGGAGCCATCCATTTGTGCCAGCCTTTTGATGTATCCAGAGGGTCTCAGCCAGGGATGACACTGTAGTCAAGAAATGTTTGAAAGCACAATAGGTGTTTTGTTTGCTGTGATGAATGGAGGGAACCACTAGCATTTAGTGGAGATGAACCAATGAGTGGGTGGAGCTGGGTTTGGGCACAAATTTCAAAGTATATTATGCTGCATTTTTGATAGCTTAATCAATTTGTATACACACCAGCATTTAATCTTTCATTTTTCTTATTCAGAGTAGCATATCCTTTACTAAGGTATGACCCACCTAGACCGCATTTTTTCATGGACACAGGTAATGTCCCTTTATACTCTTCTCTCCTTCTCAGGTGGTCCAGGGGAGATTTAACACTTAATCAGATGTAGCAGACAGAAACTGGGGCTGGGTGGATTGGGAAGCTGGGATGCTGCAAAACTTTGTCAGCAGTTCCCTGAGTTGCCATGTTTGTGCTGGTTCTTCTGGTCTTCCTGATTATTACTGATTGACCCATGGGAATTCCTATGACCCAACCTGGGCTAATCACTTTCTCCCTGGAATTTGTAACAGGAATGGAGAGAGGCAAGGAGACTAAATGTATTAGAACACTAAACATAAATATTAATGCTAAAAACTAAACAACTAAATGGCAGTGCTGTTAGCTAGGTCCATACATTTCTGTGCTGATGTTCTCAGAGATGCCCTGAGTGTTGCCTTACTTATCACTCATCTTAGCATTGATTGGTTGTTCACATTCATCTTTAATTTTTTGAGCTCTGTATCCTTCACACACACACACACACACACACACACACACACACACACACACACCACTGTATAGCACATACATAAACACATATATTTTTAATTAAGTCACAATAATTTTCATTGCTTGCAAAACCAACAAATGAAACCTTGGCTGGTATGCAAGTGAATCAAGACTGGATGTGATGGTAAAGGCTATTCTTTGCAATTACTTCGCATAGATAGTTTAGACTGTAATGCATGTGTGATACACTGCTTGTTAGAACCAGGTTAGAACCAGGTTAGATTTCCACACAGCATATTTCCCTTTGAAAAGTCAATCTGGCTTCATCACTTTTTCCCCTTTTGTCTATAATACTGGTTTTCTGACTTATTGCTCATTAGAATCACCTGGAAACTTTAAAAATTCTCTGAGTCCTGAATACACCTCATATTAATTATAATAATAAGAAGATCTGTGGATGGGATCTTGGCATCAACATCTTGGAAGATGTCCAGGCAATTCTAATGTGTAGCAAAATGTGGGAATCATTCACTGAAAAGACAGTTGGCTTCATTGCCTGGCCTCCAGCTCCCACTTCACCCTCAAATCTTGCCACTTCCTACCTCATACTTTAAATTCTTATTTGGTGTTTTACTACCTTACTTTAGTTTTTCTCTTTTGTGAAGTAAAATAGGAAAAAGCAGAGGTAGTGCGGGTATGGACATGGGATTTCTTCTGTTAGAGGGCCTTGTTCCCCTGAAGTTCTTTATGAACTCCCCCTGTACCCTCAAAAAACTCCATTGAGTGGAGGTTAAAGCCTTGAGGTACACCAAGGCTTCCCGTGCAGTTGTGAAGGCTCATGTAATTTGTTGCTCTGAAGTTATCGTTTGTAAAGGATTTTGTTTTTCTAAATTATAGTGCTTTCCAGCTATTCCTGTATTAACTTTTTTTTTTTTAACTTGCATTGTGGTATGTACTGCTATATAGGAAAGAAAAGGGCAAAGAGTTGTTACTGATGCCTGAAGAAGAGCATATCTTTCAGCCTCTGTAAACAGAGAATTGTACAAATGATTGACGTGAGCATGTCAGTTATATAGCACCTGTCACATTAGGTTAATATGCTCTACATATATGTCCCTCTCTTGCTTGACCATAATCTCCTTAAGAACAGAAATAGCATCTTAATTATGTTTATTTCTTTAGCATCTGGCATAAAGCCTAGCACATAGGAAATGACCAACAAAGATTGTCTTTCTCCCTAAAAACTGTTAAGATAATTGAAACTTGTTTGGGTGTAAAAAGACCCAATGAATAGTATATATTTTCCCCACCTTATTTTCACTGAGAAACAAGCAAAAGGATGAGACAGATAAAACTTGTAAAACTGATACTGATAACGTCCTTTAGAGGTGACATTTCTTACTGCTTGTGGTATTCCAGTCTTAGATCCTAGCCCTGCTGGACTGGGGAAGGGCTTCCCTGTGTCCTGCTCCAGGAGAGTTTGTGCCTCCAGCTTAGAGGCTGCTCTGTCCCAAATGCAAGGGCAGTAAGGACTATGCATTGCCAGATTTTTATTCCAAATTCATTGCGTGTAGACCAAGTTACTCTTTTGTGGGAATGAGTAAAGGAGCAGTGAGAAGCTAAGGATATGAGGCTAGTAGAGTTCTCTACACATAAAAGGAAATGTCAGGAGTGGCAGGAAAGGATTTTCCCCTTTCTTTCCCCACTACTGTGACCACATTGGATTGCTCTGCAGTGCTGCAAACTTAGCCTAAGAGCTGTGTTTTTTATTGCATAATATGTATAAGGTTACAAATGCTTGTTCTATGTAACGATGTCACTGTTATTCTAGTTTTCTGAATTGATTACCTGGCACCATTGATGTGCAGTGATGCCATCACTGTTGGTCAAAGGATGAACAACTTTACCTATTGTCCAACTTCAGCATCAGAAGGAGTCATGCCAGGCATTTGCTAATAAAATTATAGGAGGTTTGGTATTTTGCATGTAAAATTATGATAATATTTTGTGCTCTAAAAAAGTCACTGGTAAATACACAGTAAAGTAATAACATGTAATTTGGTTCCTAAAATCTTCCTAGTAGTGGGACATTCTGGAGAGTCTAAACAAGAAACATATTAGGATAGTGTTATGTGGTTTTATTTGAACCTAGGTCTGAGTACATATGATATGTAACTGCTATTTTCAAGTAAGTATGTCCCTGAAAATTTTCATATGAACAGTTTAAAAATGTGAAATTGAAATATCTTACAAGCATTTTTATTAAGGTAGAAATTCTCTCAGTATAATGTAATAATAATAATGAACAGAAATAGAAAAGGGTACATAGGTCCTTTTTTTATTATTTGAAGTCATTTATATGTATTGTTTCTTTTGATTCCAAAACCAACCCTGTGAAATATATATTTAGCCCTATTATCAGATAAAGATACTTACATTTAGAGAGGTTAAGTAACTTACTCAAGGTCAAATAGCTAGTAAGCAGCAAATTCAGAGTCCAGAGCACATGCTTCTTAACCTCTGAGCCATGCTGTGAAGGAGACACGTTTTCTGACCATCAGTGAGGCTCATTACCAACGTATTACTTTCATATCTGTCTTTCTTTTCCATTATGACTTAATACAATAAAGTACTAAGTTTCAGCTATTCCTAAAACTTAACAGGACTGCCCAAGGGAGACATCGGGATTCTTTAGTCAATACAAAAAGCTTAATTATAAAGATCGGCATTATCCGAGTCCTCCTTTGTTGTAGCAATTTTAACAGTAAAAGGAGATAAGTCTGAATATTAATGTCTCTGACTCACCTGACTTAAAAGAAATACCAGCTAAATTATCATTTTTATTATATTCTCCTTGAATATTTACAAAAGTTATTTTACTGACTTGTATGGATTCTAAGTTTCTTTATCTTAAATCTTTTAACAATATCTGTGAACAGGGAAGCCTGCATGTGGAGTACAGCTTTGCTGGAGAAGGAAACTCATTTTCTTAGAGCTTTCAGGAAATAGTATGGTTTAGACTAGAGACTATACTTTAAAAAGCTCATTAAATTATTAAATCAATCACATTTGCTTATCAAATCTTTGCTTCACTGTAAACTAGTAAAAAGCATCTAAACTTTTTCTAGCTACTTAGATAAGGAAAATACATTTTATGAATCTATTCTGAAAAATATGAGAAATGAATATTAACATGGCTAATTTAATGAATGTCAACATCTATAATATTTACAGTTAGTGAAGATGAGGGCCTTAAGTATCTGCTAGTTTTGTACTCATAGGAATCTGTTCTGAGACCACTCTAATGGATGTTGATACAGGACTTGTAGGAAAAGGGAATTCACAACCGTATTATACAGCCCATTCACACTTAGTGGCTCAATATTAAGAAAGTCCTTTCATGCCTTAAACAGAATCTACCTCCTAGAAATGCCCACAAATTGCTCTGACTTTTCTTCCTATAATGCATATGCAACCTTTCTTCCCTCCTAACTGGTTTGATAAATTTAAAGTTACTTTTCTCCAGAATTCTGTTTAGGACCCTTCTCTTTCCACTTTGTACATTTTCTAAGGGATGATCTCATCTGTACTCATCCTTGCAATAACCATCTGTATGTTATTGATTGCTAAGTGTTTCTCCTTAGCTGGACTTTTATGTGAATATCTCACTGCTTATTGAATATCTCACTTCCGTATTTTACCAATATCATACAAATTTCTTTGTCATATAAACTCAACATGATAAAAAATAATCACTTTTTCCTGTCAAATGTGCTCTTCCTTCTGAGTTTCATACCTTTGTGAATAACTGCAGAAGTACTGAGGTAGTTGGGCCTTTGTCAGTTAGAAACAAGTTTTTTATTATTTTCCTCAATTATCTAAAGTCAGCACCCACTTACTACAACAGATACTAAAACAGAAAAAAGGAATAAATAGTATTCAAGAAATTTAAAATCTCATGAAGAATATAACACAAAGGAATACAGGTATGTCCAGAATAAAGGACATTTGAAAAATCTTTCAAAGTCGCATTAAAATTGTAAGCCTTGCTAACAATTAATTTATTTTTCCTTTGAATTCATGAATTCAGAATAAAGACAAAAGAATGTCACTTTAAACATATTTAATTGGCTAAACTCATGACTTCAGGATATTATTGACTCATTGTTTACTAGATTTAAAAATTGATAGAATACTTATTAATAATAGATGCCTGTACTCATTATTTAACATTCACTAGGCAACTATAGCTTTTGTCTTCATAGACTAATAAAGCAGTGTGTGAGACAATTAATTAGATATTTCAAGAACTTTTTTCTTGAATAGACAATTGCCCTGCCACCCTGTTTGCTTTTCATATACAAACCAAGAAATATAATATATTCTTTTCTTTTATAAAGTCTCTGTTACGGAAAAAAAAGAGGCATTATTGTTTAAAATCAGCATCCTGGCTAATAATAAGGACCTAATCATTATTTCTCAGGTGTCAAATAACTTCTGTTATGGTCAAAACTTTTAAAATGTGCTATGCTGCTGGTCTCTTATTTTAAGCTTGTGTTTGCTTTTGGTTTTGATATTTTTGAAACAAAAGTGGATCATTTCTCAGACAGGATACCATATTTTCCCTACTATGGGAATTCCTAGGAAAATACTCATTTTAAAGAAAGGAGAGGAAAAACAAACTCCCTGAACTCCCCAGTGGTTTTAATTCTTGGTATTAACATTAGTAGGGGAAAAAAATGTAAACCCAGCTGTGTGTAGTGAGTAGGAGATCCAGGGTCCTCCATCAACCATCCTTGTCCTTACATGTCTAGGACCCAGAAATTGTTTTTTTCTGATACAGAATTTCTTTCTATCTGTCTTTTTGTTCCCTATTCCTTTTATACGTAGAGAATCATCAGGATCAACATGAGTTGTACAAATCCAAAATTGGTAGTCCAAAAACTGAAATTAAAGGAGAGTGTATTTTTCTTTCAGACGACTTTGAATTACCTGAAGAAAATTTTTTAAAATTGTATGTATTGTAGGTTGTATTTTCAGTATTACATAATGAAGTGGCCTCATTGTCTGGGTTGATACCAGAGCTTCCCTTTCTCATGGCTGAGGAAGTCAAGGACAAGGACGCACAAAGATTGAAGTTAAGAGTGGAAGTTTAATAGGCAAAAGAAAGAGAATAGCTCTCTGCTAGAGAGTGGGGTACCAGAGAAATGGGTTGCTTGTTCCTCGGCGAAATGCAAGGGGTTTTGTAGATGCCTGGTGAGGAGACAGTGTGTGATTTGCATATGTTGCAAAAGATGGGTTGGACTGGATGTGCCATTTGCACAAGGTTGAAAAGAAAAACTGGTTAGCACGAGGTATGCCATTTTTTGCACAGGAAGCAAATGTCTGGTCTCCCTAGTCCTCATCTGTTATTATGCAGATGATTTCTCTGCTTGACCTGTCCCATGGCCATGTTGCCCATTCCTTTACTCCACACGTGTTAACAAAAAAATGAAAGATGAAGCCTCCAAGTTAGATATGTCTGGCCTCAAGGTAGCCCTTTTCTATTGGCACAACTGCCGGCAATTGCCAGTGCAGACTTCCAGCTTGCTTATCTATATTTGCAGTTCGATTTTTCAGGCTGCTCTTTGTTAGAAAAAAATAATTTCTTGGAGCTGCTTTTTGTTAAAAGAGAAGCTTTGCCGAAGACTCTTTTACCCTCACTATCTGCCTAAATAATTTCTTTCTACCTCCTGTGTCAATAAGACCAGTATAAAGATACTTGGATATCCCCAAGTTTGCTGCTATGTTATCATCAGGCGTGTCCAATTTCATGGGCATCAGTTTCTACTATAAAATTAGATCATATTCCTCCAAAAAGGATTTTTTTGAAGAATGAAATGAATAATATATTTGAAAAATCTGGATTAACATTTGGTGCATAGAGCTCAAAATAAGTTTGAAATGATTATGGGTCTCACTTTTCTCATCCATAAAATAATGAGACTATCAGTGCTACTTCAGGCATAATTTGCAAACCAGTGATAGATCATAAACTAACTGGTCCTTAATGAACTAAGTACAGAAATTGAGAGTGTGTTCACAAATTTTAAACAATTTGCAAGAATAATTTTATGTCTACTTAATGTAATAGAAAACTGGAACTTGTATTTTCTTGTAGATTTTTCTTTTTTATTATTTCATTTTGTAGTAATTTATTTTTTACTAGATTTCACAAAATAATTGTACTATGGTAGATTGAAAATTTAAAAAGAAAAAGCTGATTTTTCACTAACTAAAAGGTAGTTTAGTATTACTGGACCTGTTGACCTCTATGATATTCTTTCTACCTCTAAATATCTGTAATTCTGGATAAATGATACACTTCTTTTTTTTCTGAACATGGTGAAATGTATTCACAACAGATACTCATGTTCTTAAGTGAAAATTACTTCACTGAGTTAAAATTCCAAATATGTACCCCTTAATATTTATTCACATTGCCATCTGGATTAGAAAGGACATTGCAGGTGCCTGAGGAAAAAATAATGTGTCTCCATTGTTGTCAATAGCACTTTCAATTTGTTCTTTAAAATCTAATCTATTTGGATTCAAAGATCTGTTTTTAATGAAAAGCAGTGGGAGACTACAAAACAATGGTGACATGTGCTGTCACTTTGTATCTTCAATTGCTTTTTTTGGATTAAATAGGAAATCATTTACCTCTCAAAAACACCACTTCCTGCCATTTAAATGTCCTGCCATGGGAGGTCAGATTAGTCAATGCAGTTGTATTGTGAGTCTGCTATGTACAAGGCTCTGTTTTACATTTGAGCTATGGAGGTGAACAGAGCCAAATGTTACTTTGGGAGTAGGATGACAATAGTTGGCTCCTTGTGACAGAATAGAGGATAGTAGGAAAAACCTAAGGAGTTCAAAATTGCCATTTCCAGAGGAATGGAGGGATGACTCTTCACTGAGAAATCATAAAGAAACATAATGGGAAGAGATTGTGCCATATGGAGAGAAGAACACCACCAAATTCCCAAGATGGTAAACATAGACAAAATGATCTTTGCAAGATAGTTTGGTGCCTGCCAAAGTTTGTTGGGGAAATATTAAAAAGTAATATTGAATAACAAAGAGGATAGATGATTGAAGGCCTTTGGCACCCCATCAAAAGTTTGAACTTATCCTATTCTATAATAGGGTTGCACTAAAGATTTTTTTGAACTAGGAATGACAATTAAAATATATATTTTGGAACTATTAATCCAGAAGCATAGTAAAGAAAAATTAGACCAAAAGGATAATTGGAAACCAAATAGGTGCCAGTTGCAACAATTTAGGCATCAAGTAATGAAAGCCTTTGACTGGGATCATGACAGTGGCAATATAAGGGGGAATGCTATACCTTCCTAAAAAAGAATCAATGCAATTTAAGGGTGGCTTTGGAAGAGAAAGTGAAAGAAAGTGCTATAAGTCAGCCTTGACTTTAAACACCTAGGGAAGAAATGGTCTGAAAATTCATAGGATGTTTTATATATATATGTAAATTAAGGAGATGATGATTAAGGAGATAGTATTAAATACTGTACTGTAGCAAGTTAGCAATGGGATGTCAATGATTAGAGACAATTGGAGAAAATTGATAATATGTGCCTTTAACTCATGATTAATTATTACACAAAAATATACAATCTGGATTCATTTACATGGAGGTAATACTTGAAACTGTGAACCCTGAAAATCTGAGACAGGTCTCAGTTAATTTAGAAAGTTTATTTTGCCAAGGTTGAAGATGCGTGCCTGTGACACAACCTCAGGAGGTCCTGACGACAGGTGGCCAAGGTGGTAGGGGCACAGCTTGGATTTATACATTTTAGAGAGACATGAGACATCAATTAAATACCTGCGAGGTGTACATTGGTTCAGTCTGGGGAAGTGGGTCAACTGTAGGTGAAGGGAGGACATTTTGGAGTGGGGAGGGGTCTTCCAGCTCATAGATTGGTAAGATACAAATGGTTGCATTCTTTCAAGTTTCTGATTAGTCTTTCCAAATGAGGTAATCGGCTATGCATGTATCTCTATGAGCAGAGGGATGACTTCAAATAGAATGGGGGACAGGTTTACCCTAAGCAGTTCTCAACTTGACTTTTCCCTTTTGCTTAGTGATTTTGGGGTCCCAAGATTTATTTTTCCTTTTACAAAATCAAAGAAATAAATTGGAGAGTAGAAAGAGAACAGGGTTCTAAGTACTGACTTTCAGTGAGATCCAAATATTTTCCTGCAAGATTAATTAGTCATTCTAAAATAAATAAAAGCAATTTATTCAAATGTTCAGAAATGGTGGGATTAAATAAAGTTAATCTTATCTCTTTAATATGAAACTTTTCTAATCCTTTTATATAATTTCTAACCTCTAGAACTATAAGATAACAAATTTGTGTTGTTTTAAACCACTATGTTTATGGCAATTTGTCATAGCAGCCATGCAAAACTAGTAGAGGGAAGCTTTTACCAGAAACAGTGCTGTTATCTTCTCTTTCCTGGACTCCAGGATACTACCAGTCCATCCAGGAGGCTCAGGAATAATGCTTTGTTCCCAAGGTATTTGTTAATTAATCTGTTGCTGAACAGAGAGCAGCAGAAATAAACACATCTCTTCCTTTTCCCACATGCATCTCCCAGCCACATATGAATTAAAAATTATTTTAAGAATTACCTGTCATATTTTCTTGCATGGAGTCATCAAAGAAGATATAAATTACACACTAGATTTAAGGATGAGGAGTAATCCATGTCCTGTTTGGCTGTAAGTGTATACAGTTTGAGTCACATGGATCAAAGGACAAATCTCAAGAGATTTAAAAAATAGTATGAAATAAATGAAAATGAAAGCACAATTTTTCAAAATTATGGATGCAATGAAGGCAGGGCTTAGAGGGAAATTTGTAGTATTGGAATAATGTATTAGAAAAGAAAAGAGATTAAAATCAGTAATCAAAGCTTCTATCTTTGGAAAATTGAAAAAGAGCAAATTAATCCAAAGTTAGCAGAAGAAAATAAATAATAAAAATTAAAGCAAAAATTAACGAAATTGAATACAAGAAATCAAGAGAATCAACCAAACTAAAAGGTGGCACCATAAAGAGATCAATAAAATCAATAAGCCTTTAAACAAGGCTAAGAAAAAAAGAGAGAGGACACAAGTTACTATCAGAAATGAAAGAGGATATATCACTACATATCACATTGATATTAAAAGGATAATAAAGAAATATAATACGAGCAATCACTTGGCCACAAACTTTATAACCTAGATAAAATGGACCAATTCCGTGAATTACACAATCTGCCAAAATTTAAACAAGAATAAATATGTAATTATACTATACTTATATCTGTTAAAGAAACTGAATCAATTTAAAAACTTCCAAAACAGAAACCACCTGGCCCAGATGGGTTCACAGGTGAATTCTACAGAATATTTAAGGAATAAATTATATCAATTCTTTAAAATCTTTTAAAAGACAGAATCAGAAGGAATCCTCTTTCTGAAGACCTGAAATGTCTAGATGTGTCTCTAGCAAGCAATACAGGTTACAAGCTACTTCTTGAAGTAGGCATAGATGTAGTAATAGTAGATGTTTAAATATCTGACCTGTTTTACCATGATTTAAAACTGCACAATTTTATAATTCCCACTTAATTATGAATTCTACATTTCAAGAAGTAATTTATTATTTGCTCTACTCAGACTTCTAAAATGGATAATTTATCTAAATGGCAGAAGAAACATATGGCTAAAATTTGCCTCTTCCTTGCCATCTTCGATATTACTTTGTTTTTTTCCAGTTTGAGCTTTTGTCAGTGAAATATTGCCTAAGTTGTTCAGACCTAAAATGGTACAGAATGGGGTTTACTTGTTCATAGAAAAAGAATCAATACAGGGCCAGGCATGGTGGCTCACACCTGTAATCCCAGCACTTTGGGAAGCCAGGACACAAGGACTGCTTGAGCCTAGGAGTTGAAGACTAGGCTGAGCAACATGGTGGGACCATGTCTCTACAGAAAAAAATTAGCTAGGCATGAGGTGGCATGCAACTGTAATCCCAGCTTCTCAGGAGGCTGAGGTGGGAGGATCGTTTCAGCCTCAGGGAGGTGAAGGTTGCAGTGAGGAATGATCCCGCCATAACGCCCCAGCCTGGGTGACTAGAGTGAGATCTTAAAAAAAAAAAAAAAAAAAAAGCCAAAGGAAAAGAATTAGTAATTAATACACAGATCATATAAGATAGATTTGTTCCTAATGCTGTTCAAGTATAGATTTTAGTTTCTTCTGAGTGGAAATTTTAAGAATTGGAGAAAGGTAATAAACTTTGAGTCTGTTAGGACTCATGCTGTTTGTGTAATTATAATCAGATTATTGTTACTTTAATAAATACTTACAAATTTTATACTTTTAGATAGTAACCACTGTGAGAACATTTTCCTCCTGTAGAAATTTACTCAGTAAACAAAAGCAACATATTTCTTGAATTGAAACTGTTTGCACTAGGACAAAAAAGCATTTTTGGTAACATATGTAATTATTAAAGAGAATTTTTTAGCTTTTATTCCAGTTGCTTTCAAAATATTTTATCCTGAGACTTCAGTTATTTTTGAACTCTTTCCTAGAACTCTTACAATTTCATTGAAAAAGAGGGATAAGAAAGCAACACTTAACCTCATAGATGCTGCCATCACCAAGCTGTGGTCAGAGCTCAGTAAAATCATTGCAGTGAATTTTAGAAAGCAACAGTTAAGGGGATTGGACTAAAGATACAGCATGGAGGATTTATTTCGGTTTCCTATTCCCATACAAACCACAACCAAACTGCTGTGGGGTCTTTTTAATTTTTAAGCATTCCCAAGTTTCTTGCCTCAACCTATTCTTTAGTTCTAGTATAACCTGTAAGTTTCATCTTAAGCACCCAGACCTCTTTCTTTGAATTACCTGCCCTGAGCATTGTAATGAAAACTCTTCTGAAGGGGTCTTCTTTTAAAATGAAGGAATGATTTAAAAGCCTCATTGATTGCAAACTCACAATCATCTGCAATCTCTGTAAGTACATTTAATATTTCTATCATATTTATTTATTTATTTTTCAGTACTTTTTCAATACTACTTGGCAAAGTATTACCTATGTAGGTAACCATACAGACATGCTTTCTTTATTTCAATTAATGATGGTAGTAATTATGTTAGCAATAGCAGTGACATTAATAGTATTATATGGAGCTTACCATGTGACAGCAACTGAATTTAGCATTAGAAATGTATTCTCTCGTTGAACCCTCCCAAACAGTAGAATCATTCCCATTTTGCATGTGAAGAAACTGAGGCAGAAAGAGGTTGATTTACTTGTCAAAAGTCACAGAGCTATAAATCTGACCCCAGAGTTCCTTAATCCACTCGTAGTGAATTTTAAGATAGGTAAAAATAGTGTCTTATTCTGAAATTCACGGGACTTCATCTCTACTATGGAATTTTATTTTACACTGACTTATGTATTCATTTATTGTTTATAATAAATTATTAATATCACAAATTTATCAGCTTAAAACAATACTCATTTATTATCTCACAGATTTGGTGACTCAGAAGTCCCGGCACAATTTAGGAGGTCCTCTGCTTAAATTCTGATGAAGGTGTCATCAGAGGTTGCCACCATCTGTGACTTGGGAGTTTTTTTCTAAGTCCACTGTTTGTTGGAAGAATTCAGTTCTTTGTTGTTATAGGACGAGGTCCTCAGATGTCAGAGGTCATCCAGCATCCCATGCCATTTAACCTCTCTAACGTGGCAGTTTGGTTTTTCAAGACTAACAAGAGAGTATCCTTGCTGTTTCTTGTTTATTACCTATAGATAGACCCTCTTTTAAAGGGCTCATGTGATTTGGTCTTTTTGGGAATAATCTCCTTTCTGATGAACTCAAACTCAATTGATTAGGGACTTTAATTATATCACATTTTTTTTTACCTTTGTCATATTTTGTATTCTAATTATGGAAGTGGTACCCCTTCATCTTCACAGTCCTGCCTACCTTCAGAAGAGGGCATTGGCTGGGCATTGTGGCTCATGCCTGTAACCCCAGCACTTTGGGAGGCCAAGGCAGAAGGATCACTTGAGGTCTGGAGTTCAAGACAAGCCTAGGCAACATGGGGTAACCCTCATCTCCACTAAAAACACAAAAATTAGCCAGGCATGGTGGCATGCACCTGTAGTCCCAGCTACTTGGGATGCTTCGGTGGGTGAATTGCTTGACCTGGAAGACCGAGGTTGCAGTGAGCCAAGACTATGCCATGGCACTCCAGCCTGGGCAATAAAATGAGATTCTGTATCAAAAAAAAAAAAAAAAAAAAAAAAGAGGAAGAGAAAGAGAGAAGAAGAAGAAAAAGAAAAGAAGAGGGCATTATACAAAGGCATGTGTCACTGGGGATCATATGGAATTCTGGCCACCATAATTTCTAATGAGGAGGACTTAATTCATCTCTACTGCTAGTCTTCAAGTTTTCTAAAGGCCTAGAACTAATAGGCTTTGTTCAGCTTCCTATATACAACAAAATTTCTTGCACAGAATAGGCAATCAGTGTTTTCTTAATGATTGAATGAATGTCAGCTTTTTAGCTTTGTGCATCAATTCCAGCATTTCATCCAAGATGGTTTTTGGCATATGATCTGTGTTATATCAATGATGCCTATTTTTAGAAACACAAATAGAAGTCCCTGCTATCACTGTTTGGAAGTTATGCTGATGCACAGGTAGTAATCTTTTCTCCAAAAAAATAACTATGTGTTATGATATTAGATTGGCTGTACTTCTTTGTGGTTGTTACCATTCTTCAGTGCTAAAAAATATGAACTTATGCTGTCAATTAGTGGGTTCGTGAAGAATTTTGCAAACAAATAGTGCCAAAGTGCTGAAGAATTGGGATTACTTCATCTTGTTTATAACTGTCCTGCATGGAGGTTTGAGATTACATAGTCTATTAATTATGGTTAGAATTCTTTTAAGTCATCTGCTAATGATTTACTCTGCCCCTCAGTTCAAAAATGTAAGTTTTAAATGTATGTATTACTTAAACTCCCTGTGGTGCTGGTTTAATTTTTTTTAAATGAATTTAACAATCTTTCTAAAGTAACTTTTTGTAAACTCTATGCTTTTATTGGACAACTACACATGCCATTCTGGACTTCTTTGTAGACCTGTCTCAAATGCAAGGTTTTTTTTTTTTTTTTTTTTTTTTTTTTTTTTTTTTTTAGTAATTCATGATAATACCAGTATCTACTAATATATAACACTTAGAAATTTACTTTTTTTTTTGAAGAAGTATATAGTCTTTTTCCAGCAAAACTTACAAAAATTTCCAGGAATTATTTTACATGACAGTTTTTCTACTTCATCCACTTTTATTGTCAGATTCCTTTATCTCCTTGGGACATAATTTTCCTACTGTCATTTTGGAAATTATTGGCTTTCACAGCTGAATTATATGAGCTATCACATGTATACAGAATATCACTGACTCCACCTCGAGAAAAATGTCATGTAAAGTTGAATAAGCATTTGGAAAATATGTAAGCATTTACAACCAGACAGTTTAAAAAATTGGAGAGGCAGTCATCCTTTTTTTCTTTTAGTCTTATGTGAGTTAGATAAATAACTGACCAAATGCTTTTCCTTACCCATGTAAACATGGTTTCTTTTTCTTTTCTTTTCTCCAAAGTTTTTTTCTCAGTTTTCATACTTTCTCTAAATGAGGTGACTTTATCTAGCAGGCATTTTATTTGTGCCTGCGACTTGGTTAGTTCATGTAATATGAGAACACTAATCGTTAACAAAACATGATATAATGAACTGTGTGTACCATAATAAAGACTGGAATTTGTAGGCATAATTTTAGCCCTTCCCTCCTTCTTGTTGCAGTTACAAATGAAGCAGAGGCTTCCAATCTGAGACCTGAGGTCAAAACCATACCAGCTGTAACCTCTGTGTGATTCCGGGCAAGTTACTGTCTGGGTGATCTTCATCTGTTTCCTCAGTCTGTGAAATAATAATCATGGATCCCCCCTTAATGGGGTTGCTTATATGCATAATGTCTGTAAAGTGCTTAACACGGTAGCACATATGTGCACTTAAATGTTACCTATTTGCCTTTCATTTCATTTTTTTATGAAGCTGGTATACATGGTGAATAACAAGAACAAAGTCCTTACCAGTGAAAAATAAGAGTTCTCCTAAGTAGCCTTCCTATAGACATATGTAAATTTGCATGTGGTATCAGTGTTGAGGTAACAAGCAGTTGTTTAGCAAGATAGTTGTGAATATTACCACCTGTTTTGGTGATTCATAGCATTCAGAGACTTAGAGTTTTTCTTCTTTAGAGAAGTTTCTGTGTACAATCATGACTCACTTAACAATGGGAATATATTGTTGGAAATATGGGCGCTTTCTCAGTGAGAATGTTAGGTGGTTTTGTCATTGCGCGAACATCATAGAATGTACTCACACAAACTTAGATGGTACAGCTTCCTACAATGCCTAAGCTATAGATGGTGTATAGCCTTGGTCGTAGGCTACAAACCTGTACAACATGTTACTCTACTAAAATACTAGGGGCAGTTGTAACACAATGTTATATGTTTGTGTATCTAAACATAGGAAAGGTATAATAAAAATATGTTGTAAAAGATGTACAGTGATACTCCTGTATTAGACACTTACCATGAACAGAGTTTGCAGGACTGGAAGTTGCTCAGGGTGTCAGTAAGTGAGTGGAAGTGAGTGGTAAGTGAAATTGAATGTCTAGAACATTACTGTATACTATATAGACTTTATAAACACTGTACACTTAGGCTTTACCAAATTTATAAAAGTATTTTTACTTCAATAAAAAATCAACATTTGCTTATGCTAACTTTTTTCATCTTTTAAACTTTTTGACTCTTGCAATAACTTAACACAAACACATTATATGACTTTACAAAAATATTTCCTTTTTTATATCCTCATTCTACAGACTTTATTTCTATTTTTAATTTTTTCTTTTGTTTTTTACTTATTTTTTATTAAAAAACAAGACACAGATGCACATATTAGCTTAGGCCTGCGCAGGGTCAGGATCATCAATATTCAGTGTCTTCCACCTCTGCATCTTGTTGCACTGGAAGGTCTTTGGGGCCATAACAGTCATGGAGCTGTCATCTCCATGGTAACAGTATCTTCTTCTGGAATACTCTCTGAAGGACCTGCCTAAGGCTCTTTTACAGTTAACTTTTTAAAAAAATATATAAGTAGAAGGAATATACTCTAAATAATGATAATATAGTAAATAAGTAAACTAGTTACACAGTCATTTATAAGTATCATCAAGTACCATGTACTGTATCCAGTTGTATAAGCTATACTTTTCTTCTGGTTGGTAGTACAGTAAGTGTGCTTACACCAGCTTCACCACAAACATGTAAGTAATGCATGGCACTATGATGTTAGGATGGCCACAGTATCTTTAGGCAATAGGACCTATTCAGCTCCAACATAATTATATGGGACCACAATCCTGCCCAACATCCATCCTTGACCAAATGGTCATTATGCAGTTTATGACTGAATATATGTGCATGGAATATTTTCACAATATTGAGCAGATCCTTCCATATATGTTTAGATGTAAGCATATATCCACATATACATATATACATATATATATATATATATATATATATATATATATATATTTACACACACACAGTTTCCTGTTTTTATTTGGATATTTTGCTCATTGAGAAAGGGAAAGAAATATGTTCAAGTGAAATATTTAAGTACAAATAGATAATTGCAAATAGGATTATAATGGATGTACAGAGCAGACTGAGGAAAAAACGTACAAGAGACTTTGGTTATACTTATAAAAACAAAAAGGTAACATTTAGGTAGCTTTTATAGTAAGCCAGGACTCATCTCAGTACTTCACATATATTAATTCATTTAATCTTCACAACATAACTCCATAAGGTGGAAATTATTAATATTACCATTTTACAAATGAAGAAAACTAAGTCACAGAAATGGTAAGTGACTTGTTTGTGGTCGTGTGACCAATATGTGGGGGAACAGGGATTTGAAGCTTTGTAGCGTGGCTCCAGAGCCAATGTGCTATTCAAAAGAAGTTTTTTCATATATCTCCGAACAATATGCCCCTTAGAGCCAAGCAAGAGAGACCCCTGCCCTAGCTCCTAATGGCTCTGCCAATCACATACACACCAAAAAAAAAAAAAAAAGTTAAGCAGCCCATGAGCTCCTGATCCCTCTGTTCTATGCTGGTGCAGTGTGACCTGAAATTGGTTCAGGCTCCAGAAAACACTTCTGGGTGTTTCCTGTCCTGAGTCCCCAGCAGGGAATACACATCTCAATGACCAGAGATTTGTGGGCTCCCTCTGGCAAAGGGAAAATGCTCCTGAGGAGTCAAGTGGTGGAAATGCTTAAGGGAAAAGATTAACTCTTCCATCCCTTCTTCTTAGGTATTGTTCATGCAGTAGACTTTTGCATTAAAAAAATTGCTCTTCATTAGTTGTGAACATTATTTTTTGGCTTCTCTTCATGTTCCAATTTGTGGTATGAGAGATATTAATGAACTAGTGTAGTATTAAAAGTATATTCATTAGCATATTGCAGATTAAAGCAATCTGTGTTATTCTTAAAAATGCATGTATGAGCTTAGACATAACATGCGTGAAGGGTGATATCTACATTAGCAATTGGATGAATATTAAATACTAGAATTGAAAATAGTTTGGTTTTTATAATAATTATAAAGATTTAATTTGATGTAATTAAAATTGCAAAATAGTAAATGAAGCAATTTTAAGTTATTTTCAAGGCAGGAAGATGAAATGTATTTCATTTTTGTTTTGGTTTTATTTTTATTTTTATTTTTTGAGACAGAGTTTTTACTCTGTCACACAGGCTGCACTGGTACAATCTGGGCTTGCTGCAACCTCTGCCTCCTGGGCTCAAGTGATTCTTCCACTTTAGCCTGCAGAGTTGCTGGGACTATAGACATGTGCCACCATCCCTGGCTACTTTTTCGTAGACAGCATTTCACCATGTTGCCCAGGCTGGACTGAAACTACTGGGCTTAAGCAATCCGCCTACCTTGTCCTCCCAAAGTTCTGTGATTACAGGTGTGAACCATCTCACCCAACAGGAAAATGTTCATATTTTCATCATAATGGTAATTTAGTAATTTATTAGGAAAAAACTAGAATTTATTTGGAATATCTAAACTTTGAAACTTTTATTATAAAGGACAAATTTTTAGAGCACTGAATAACTAAAAAACAATGCTGGTCCTTCCTACTGTCAAGAGTGCCTAGATTCAAATTCTGGCTCTGCTGATGATGAGCTGGGTAATATTAGCTTAACTTAATTGAGCTCCTTATCAATCTTTCCTGTGAAATAGACATACACATTTGCCTCCTAGTGTTATTATGAGAACTGGCTCTGAGAAAATAGTCAGTGAATGTTAGATATTATTCTTTTATTTAATTGTTAATGTCTTCCTGCTGCTTTAACTAAGAATGATTTTTAAAAACTGCCCAAAAATTTATGAGAAGTTTCGCCTATCTTCTCAAAGATAAGCAAGGATCTCCTTGAACAGAGTTTGTACTTTTTGTGTCTTGCCCAGTTCTGTATAACATTGTGCATTTTTCTTCTTTTTTGTATTTAGAAAACAAAAATAAGTAAAACAAAAGGGGCTAGATGTAGTGACTCACACCTGTAGTCCCAGCACTTTGAGAGACCGAAGTAGGAAGTTCACTTGAGCCAAGGAATCTGAGACCAACCTATGCAACATAGCCAGACCCTATCGCTACAAAAAAATTTGAAAATTAGCTAGGCATGGTGGCACATACCTATGGTCCAAGCTACATAGTAGGCTGAGGCAGGAGGATCACTTGAAACTGGGAGGTTGAGGTTGCATGCATTGTGCCATGATTGCACCACTGCACTATGGCCTGAGTGACAGAGGGAGACCCTGTATCAAACATACATACATACATACATACATGGAAAAGAAAAGAAAAACAGAGAGAATATCTTTCCCCTTCCTATATATGATTTGCAACCTCGTAGTCTGCTTTGGATTAGCAAATACTTCTTATGGGAGCAACTACAGATATAAAGCAAAGGAAACTCACTCCTTTACCACAGACACCTTTCATTTCTCTTCTTCTTCATTCTTTTTTTTTTTTTTTTTTTGAGATGGAGTTTCTCCCTTGTTACCCAGGCTGGAGTGCAATGGCGCGATCTCGGCTCACCGCAACCTCCGCCTCCTGGGTTCAGGCAATTCTCCTGCCTCAGCCTCCTGAGTAGCTGGGATTATAGGCACGCACCACCATGCCCAGCTAATTTTTTGTATTTTTAGTAGAGATGGGTTTCACCATGTTGACCAGGTTGGTCTCGATCTCTCGACCTTGTGATCCACCCACCTCGGCCTCCCAAAGTGCTGGGATTACAGACTTGAGCCACCGCGCCCGGCCCCTTCTTCATTCTTTTGCCTTCATCTCTTCTGGAAAGCCCATGTTTCTTGGCCTCTTACAGAGGCTCAAGCCCAGCAAATAGGTAGGAGGATTGAACCAGAGTAACTGTGGTGTCTAATCTTTGCTTTTCCCTCACCAAATAAATGCCTAACCCTGAGCCATACACATATAGGCACCAGGTGGATGCTTTCATATTTGATATAAGTTCAAACAAATTATATGACTGAAATAATCTGTTTTCAAGTAAAAGTTGAGGATCCATCTCAGGCAAAGTACTATTTGTAATGGCATTTCATGCAGGAAATCCTCTTTTCTAATGATTGAAAGTGATTTTTATTCAAGATATTCAGGGCTTTTGGAGAAGATGGTTGGAGTTTTCCTCTTAAGGTAATAAAACAACCATTTTAAGTATCTGAAATTTGCTATAGAATTTTAACAGGCTCTACTAACAATGATTTGTGCTTAAGGGAAACAGTATAGTTAGTTGTGTTTAAGGAGCAGAGGATTCAGACAGACCTGGGACATGTAGAAACCCATTTGTTTACTAGTGGGGCAGATTACTTAGTACCACTATGCCTCCATTTCTTTATTTGTGAAATGAGGATAACAACTGTACTTTCTTCATAGAGTTGGTACAGGATTGTTTGAAAAATCTGTGTAAAGCACTTAGCGCAACTGCAGAAGGCAATTTGTATACTTCAAATATAAGTTATTAGCCCTTGAAGTGTCAATATAATCTCTGTATAACATTAGCATCTGGGAAGCATTTGAGGGCAGGATTCTAACCACTTATGGAGAACCTTGTGTATGTCAGATGTTGTTCTAGATGCTCATGTTCTTTTTTCAGCAACTGTAACTGGTAGGTGCTATTATTTCCTTGTCACAGATGAACCATAAGAACAGAGGAATACAAAGGTTCCAGTTTCTAGTTAGTATGAAAATGCTCGCATCTGACTACTGCATTGTAAAGGATTGGAAGTCCTTGTATATGTAACAAATCATGTTTCTTGGAAAAATAAAATTTTCTTTGTAATTTCTGTGGTCTAAAAACGACATACGAATACCCTAATAAATGTCCCAATTACATATGAAGTGTTTGGTAGAGTGGATGGCCTGATATTCTTATTACTTGATTTTGAAAGCATGTGAGTTTATCATGTAAGCACTACACAAAATAGCAACTGCCCTGTTGAGTGTGCAGCTCCTGCTAAGGTCTGGGGATTTGTGTGGAGGTCTGGGGCAAACCTCTTGACCTCGTTTATTCTCTCTTTCAACGGTGGAGGAGTGATGATATCCACAAGTACTATAAGGCCTGACTTGTTGAAGAATAAAACTATTTAGTATGAAAAGCTGTGTTGAGATAAGAGGTAATAAATAATGACCTCACTTAAGTCCATTTATGATTATTCAAGCCCTAACCATTTAATCCATCTCCTTATAACCAGTCTGGCCACATCACTACTCCTTAGCAAAATGTCAGTTTTATGCCCTTTGGGGAAGAAGCTTTAAACCATTGGATAAAATTGTACCATTGATATCTTCTTTCAAATTTACATTCTACACCAGTTCATTATAGAGATGTGTGCCTAGTTACAAATAATACCCTGACTTGTTTTCCAAATTGTCATGTATTAACTACTCATGAGGCAACTTAGTTATCTTGGAAACCCCTATAGAATAAGACACTTGTAATAGAGATATTCTTAGAACGATTGTATGCACACTACATAATGAATGAAAGGACCCATAAATCTGTGCATCCTCTGTCACTCTGAGTGCCTTGTGTTTACTGAAGTCTAAACATCTTTGCTGAATGAAGAAAGGGAATTTGGGGACTATTAATAACTCTAATTTGACCATTGTTTTTTTCATTCTAGGTTGAAACCAAGAGTTGAATAAATACACCATGTACATCTCTTATTTTGCATTAACACTTGGCTTTAAATTATACAATAAATGCAATGCTCCCTGTTTACTGGTTTTTTCCAGTATTCCTGAAATTTTGACTAATACCTAACTAATTGTTAGCCATGTTGTAGTAGCTGTAGATAAGAGAGCTTATTTTCTTTTTGTAGCTTTATTTTTTGAGGAAAAATAAAACAGCTATTGGACATACGGATTCTTGAATAATTGCTTTGAGAAAATAAAGTTGCAGTTCATTTGATAAACTTAAATTGGTGTTTTAAAATTAAAATTAATGTCTTTCAAGGAAGACATTGCAGAAAATTTTACTGTAATAATAATAGGAGATTTAGAACTTAGTACCAGATTCTCCAAGTGCCTAAGTAATTCCCTTAGGAATATGTTTAGGCACATCTGCAGATTGTATTAATTCTTTTATGCCACTGGGGGAGTATTGAATGAGTTATTGCTTCAAAGTACAGGCTGTGGAATAATCTGCTACAGAACTAATAGAGCTAACTCACATTTTTTTATCTCCTAATATACCAGTAAGAGGGATTTCATTTCTAGTATGAAATATATGAAGAGATAAATAGGATACTAGAGTTTGTAGGATGCATCCTTCTAATGATTGAAGCTGTATATTTGGCCTTTCCAAACACTAACAGTGATGGAGCTTGCATGCGCAAGTGTTCATTACAGAGATGATAGACTTTTCTATGGAGCATGTTTTATAGACTAAATCTTAAAGGAAAATGGCAAGAATACTTCTTACATATCAAATGTGCTTCAACTCCAAAAATTAAGTCTTTATCTAATGTTTCTCTCCCTCCTTCTTCTCTCATTTTCTTTCAACTTTTTTTTTTTGTCTCTAAGACAGTCGGGACTGTGTGACAGGAAACAGATTTTATGAGGAGAATTTCAGGTGTGGCTGGCAGGGTGTTATGGTGACTGAAAGCAGGAGCCTGTTAGTCTCCCTCCAGCCTCTTATTTATGGAGTCCAGATTAGTGTTGAGAGAACTGCCTACTTCAGTAGGATGAGTTGTTTTCAGTAATCAAAATATTATTTTTTATTAAGTTATATGTAACCCTTAGGTGTATCATGTGCACTGTGCTAAGTGCTGGATATACAGTATTCAACAAATAAAGATCAAATTCTTTCCATTATGGGGATTATAGTTTAGTTGGGTGACATTAGAGAGTGAAGAGAGAACAAACAAATAAATATATTACATTAAGGGAAGAATACTAGAGATTCTAACTGAGGTTGGTAGGCGGTCAGAGAAAAAGTATGATGATATAATATTTAAACTGAGATCTGAAGGGGAAGTAGCAGTGAATAAGATAAGAAAGCAGGAAAGATATTTCCAGATACAGGAACCTACTAGAAACAAACAAACAAAAAAAACCCCACAAAGTTTAGGCAGAAAAGATCTTGATGACTTTGAGCAACTGGAAGGAGACCAATGTGATTGCTATTCCATGAACTGGAAGCAGTGTTGAAAACCTAGGCAGGGGTCACATCATGCGAAGTTTTGTGGGCATTTTTAGGAGTTTTTGCTTTGAATTGAGTAGAAAGACATCAAGACTTTTAAAAAGGAGAGTGTCAAGACCTGATGTATGTCTTAAGAATATTACTTGGTAATGTCGGTGGGAGGGAGAAAAAGTGCACGAGGGAAACCATCTTGGAGACTGTTGCATTTGCCAACATAAGGGATGATGCCATGACTAATGTTTTGGCAGGGCAGTCGGAGAAGAAACTATGACTGTTTGCATATATGCATATAGTTACAGATAACAGAATGAATAGGATTTATCAAATGGTTAGATGAAGAGGATCTGAAGGTTGAACTCTAAATTTTTTTTTTGTCCTGGGAAGCTGTGTTAGATAATAATATTTTCTGAAAAGGAAGACAAACTTTGAGGATGGATGTGGGGAGTTTGATTTTAGAAAAGTTAAGTTTCAGATGTTTGCATCTCAAGTAGGTTTTTGGATGTATGATTTTGATGCTCAGATATAAACGTTGGCATTTCTAGGCATAGAAATTATATTGTATGGATGACAAAACCTGTGGAGATGTGTATGCAAAGAAAAAAGAAGAAGGGGGCAAGATTGATTCTCAAGGAACTCCAACTTTGAGGATTGAGTTGGAGGAGGAAGGGCCAGGAGATATTGCTGAAGGAGGGTGGGGGAGGCCAGGAAAGGATGGAGGAAAATCAAGGTAGGATATCAAGATAGAGAGGTGGCTAATATGCCAAGCACTGCTGAGAGGGCTGGTAATTTAAGAGGCAAAGCATGTTCAATCAGATGGAACAATGTAGAGATCATTTAATGTTTAAGGTAAGAGGAGTTGGTGAAGTGGCGGAGGCTGAAGAAAGACTGGGGTGGGGTGAAGAATGAATATGGAGTGAGAGAGGCAGGCAGCACATGTAAGCAAGTCTGTAAAGGCTTTTTTTCTCAAAAAAACTATTTGAGATATTGGACAATAGATGGAGAAAGTTGTGAGGTTAAGGGGAATAACTTTTTAATGATTGGAGTTACTAGATCGGAAAGAGAAAGGATGAACAGAAGAGCAAAGACCTTGCAAAGCCAAAGAGTGGGATTAACAAGCATGTGAGGGAATGGCCTTTGTTAGGAAGGGAGAAGGAGAAGGTGGGTGTATCCTATGGCATTCTGTAATTTGGAGATGATATTTGAAGAGGGAGGTAAAGCCTCATAGATTCTATTTTCTCAGTAAAGAGAGAATTAGAGTCATTGGCTAAAAGTGAGATAGTGAGGGAGTGAGTGGGTTTGAGAAGTATGAGGGAGGAAAGAGCAAACTTAGAAGGATATTGTGGGAAGTGTACACATTTGATAACTGTTCCACAGAACCTTGATATGTAAAACCAATAAAGGAAGAAAAGTTCTGTTTGAAGACAAGCGAGGAGGAGCAGAGGTTTGCCCATTCAGTTTTCTCTGCACTGTAGGGGTAGACCTAGAGGAACCCCTTGGCTTTGAGATACACAATCTGAAAACACGTAGCTGGGGAAAATGTGTCGGTCTTTTCAATAGAGACTGAGCACTGATTTGCTATGATAGTGTGTGTCACTATTCAACCCTTCCAGGGCTGCCCCATGTAGGATGATTCAAATCTCCCATTACCTACCCCTTTCATTTTTCCATAGAATTTTATCAGTAAAATGTAACTTTTCATCTTGAAACCATCCAGAATTCCCAGTGAAAAATCAAATTCTCCTAGAAGGGCTACTAGCTTTTGAAAGTTAAAATCATTTAGGTTTCAGCTAGCTGAAAGTAAGATGAATGACTGCACCCAGGAGCTGTGGGACCACAAAGTGGAGAAAAGAGTCACTCAGAAAGCAAGTGGGAAAAGAACCATGACAAACTCTGTCTGCTTTGTAATTTTGTAGTAGATTTTATTTGCTTTTTCTAAGCTATTGTTTAATGTCACAGGGAAACCTTGGACCTGGCATGTTCTCAGCCCACCTATAGAGTGACTCATTCTTTCCTTCTCATAAAAATATGAGAAGGAGTAAGCATGCAGAACAAATGTTGAAAACTCCAAGATGATCATATTCTATTTTCTTCTGGGTCATCAATACTGATTTTCTTCTGTTTAAGTAAGTCATCACATTGTCTCTCATGTCAGATAAGCCAACATCATTTATGTACCTTTTTTAAAAGAGGCATTATATTTCTCAAAATTATGATAATTACTTATCCATGTGCCCATGATAGGACTCTATATAATATATAATGGTTTCTTTCAAGAAGATAAGAATTAGTACTTATATTTTTCCTGGAGACATATATTAATTTCCTTTGACAGAGATACCTAGTAATCTGTGAGAAAAACTATTGTCAGAATTTCATTTCAGTTGATTTTAATGTTGTAAAAGTAGTGGGTCACATTTGCGTCTGTTTTGCTGTTGTCATACCCAGAGATTGGGGATAGCGCAGACCGTGAGGGAGTGGGCCCTGGGGAGTTTTGCTAGATGTGATCACAGACATGTTTCTTTTGTCTTCTGTAAAATAACAATAATAAAATTACCTCTTTCATGAGTTTCTTCTGAGGATTTAATGAGTTAATAAGCCCAGAACACATAGCTGTTGCCTGGTAAGCAGTAATCATAAGCCAGTTTAGGCATAGAAAGAAGCTACAGAACTAATTGGGAGACCACATGCTATAATTGAAAAATCCTTATCTTTGGAGTCAGATATCCACAGGTTCAGATTTTGGAACTATGTGATTTTAGGAACGTCACCTTGCTCTCTGAGCCATGGCTTTCTCAATCTTGCAGACTTAGGGGCCTTACGTTTTTCTCAGTGCTTTGGTTTCTTTATCTTTAAACTAGAAATAGTCGCCCTCACTTCATAGGGCTGATGTAACAATTACATGGGATCATGTATAGAAAATGTATAGAAAAGCATCATATGTGAGGCTTGTTTAACATTTGCTGGGGGCATTTATGTAATGTCAGCTTCTCCTTTATTGTCAGCCAAATTTGTTTCTATTCTGATAGATATGACTGTAGTTATTTCTGACAGCTTATTCAATCCTCATGGTCTGTTAACACTTACAAGTCCCTGAATATTAGATAATTTTTGCAATGAGGTATAGATTTTGGAAAAAGTCAAGATCAATATTATAAAGGCATTAGTTATATAATGGCCATTATAATTATTTATTGTAGGAACAATGTAGGCTCTGTTTTAAAAGTACATTAAACCTAATTCCTAAGGAGTAAGCCTTCGCTTAGTCCTCATTGAAGGGCATAGTCAACGAACCTTTGCAGCAAGCTGTGAAAACTGACACATTAAAGACAGCTTTTCAGCCTCTCCCTGCAAATACACAGCATCATATTTCAGAACACTGTTGCTGCAATTAATAAAATGTGAATCAGTTTTTGAATATACACCCCAAAGGCTGTTAGCTCAATCACGTTGGGTAAAGTGTTTCCTTAGCCAGTAGCTCTGTCTGCTTAATGCAGAAGTAGAGAGACAGGCTGAGGGACTGAAATGTATTGAAAAAAGGGGTCATATCTTCCTTAAACACAAATTAGGCACCTTATTGTATCTGTTTCATAAAAGAAAAATATTCTGATTCTGCAATATTAAATATTTCTTTAAGAAAGGAAGACCAATTACTAACATGATTTTCATGTTTAAATATGTCTAACTGAAAAGCCATCTGTGAAACTATTTCTATAGTATGCCTATACACATGTGAGCAAGCATGGTTTTAGCCAAATACTATAAAAGACTCTATTTTAATTTACCATGCTTCTTCTTAGACCTAAGGCATCAGCTGTATCACTGTGTAAATCACACTATTTTAGCTGGCTTAGAGGCCCTTGGGAATGCTTTAGTATTTCAGCGTTAGACTTGGTAGTTTGCATAACGGGCTTTTGAGAAATGAGTTTGCAGGCCAAGTTGCTACATCTGTTTCAGAGCTATAGTACAAACTGCATCATAGCACTGTGACTACTGCAGCATCTGTGGGAACTGCTCCTGGAAGGGACCCAGGAGATCAATATTGTGGCACATTCCAGGCAGAATTGAGGGAAGGCACTTAGCTGCTGGACCTGCCTCAGATGTGAGATACAAAAAGAAAAACAGAGTAATGTATTCCATTTTGCTCTATTTCTCTATTGTGGAAAAATGTTTCTTAAAAAATGATATTTTCAAAAAGTATTGTATTTCTATTTCTTTTCAATTAACAGCATATTTTTCCACAGTGCCTTGTTCTGCTGTGCATTCTTTTTTTCCCCATTTTTTGGACAGGGTCTCACTCTGTTGCCCAGGCTGGAATGCAGTGGCATGATCTAGACTCACTGCAACCCCTGCCTTTTGGGTTCAAATGATTCTTCTGCCTCAGCCTCCTGAGTAGCTGGGACTACAGGCACATGCTGCCATGCCTGGCTAATTTCTATATTTTTTTGGTAGAGACAGGATATCACTGTGTTGGCCAGGCTTGTCTTGAACTCCTGGCCTCAAGTGATCTGCCTGCCTTGGCCTCCTAAGTTGCTGGGCTCACAGGTATAAGCCACTGTGCCCAGCCTGTACATCCATTTTTAACATTTACCAGGCATTAAAAGTGATCTTATATATGCTGAATTTTTGTTGGAATTTTTGTATAGGCTTGGAATACACAAATCCAAATGTTAAAAATGGAAAATCTATTTCTGTAAGATTCATAGCTTTTGACTGTTGTTGCTGTCACAGTAATGATTCTAAGAAAACTGTTTTGAGGAATAAAAAGAGGAAATATAGATTTTTTTAGGTCTTTTAACATTTATTTTTAAATATATTTTATTGCACTTTAGGTTTTGGGGTACATGTGAAGAACATGCAGGATTGTTGCATAGGTACATGCATGGCAATGTGGTTTGCTGTCTTCTTCCCCATCACCTATATCTGGCATTTCTCCCCATATTTTCCCTCCCTAACTCCCTACCCGCCACTGTCCCTCCCCTAGTTTCCCCCCACAGACCTCATTGTGTGATGCTCCCCTCCCTGTGTCCATGTGTTCTCATTGTTCAACACCTACCTATGAGTGAGAACATGCAGTATTTGATTTTCTGTTCTTGTGTCAGTTTGCTGAGAATGATGGTTTCCAGATTCATCCATGGCCCTACAAAGGACACGAGCTCATCATTTCTTATGGTTGCATAGCATTCCATGGTGTATATGTGCCACATTTTCCCTGTCCAGTCTATCATCGATGGGCATTTGAGTTGGTTCCAAGTCTTTGCTATTGTAAACAGTGCTGCAATTTATCTTTTATTGCTGTCTTTAAGGAAGAGATGTCACTCCAATCATTCTTACAAGAAATATGTTACAGATTTGTTTGATAGGGACAATAGTTCTTTATTGTTGATCTGCATTAATTGATAGGGGTAGAAGGGAGTTGTATGTTCTACTCTATGCTATCTTGATCTGAGGCAAAGGAACTGGCTCTCAAATCTCTTTATCTAGGGAGCAGTGGTCAACCAATAGAATCTGTAGTATTTGTGCTTCCTTAAGTATGTTACCAATAAGTAGTGCTCAATTTGTTGTGACTGATTATGTTTGACATGTAGCTGCTTTTATTTAAAGCAGTCTTTTGTTAATTTTTTTCTTAATGTTAAGAAAGCTGCATCTTGTGATAGAAAATGCATACAATTTCAAGTCTGGATGTTTTATTGCCTGGCCAATCATAGACACTTGACAATACTCATTTTCTCATCTATGAAGTAGATATCATAACTTTCCATGAGGGCTGATGAAGATCAATTTATCTAATTCTTGTATTAGCACTTGCAAACTTTACATTCTGAGCCAATACAATTAAAGTACTGTATGCTGTTATTTTATTCTTACAATTGAAATTTTGCTTTGTGTAAACTTGGGACTTTCAATATCAAACCCATATGAAAAACAGTATAATCTTTTTTCAATAGAAAACGAAGTATGTGTGATTACCTGTTAATTGCTGCTTAGCACTGTTGGTTTTAAGGATTTGGCACTAGTAGTACAGTAACTGCCTCCTCCTAGGGATTCAAGCTCTGTGTGTCCTTAGAGGAGAGAAGATACAATCTAAATTCTTTTTTTCCCCAATTCATGTGGTTCCAAATTCAGTATAAGTTAATTCTCTGACAGCCAAAGGAATCCTGATATTTATTACCTATCCAAATTGTTCCCATATTTCAGGATCCAGTTCAAAACTTAGCCTTATGAAATATTCTCTGATGACTCCAAAGTTCATTGACTGCTTCATGTTTAAAGACAGTCTCTGATTTATAATTTACTAGTTTATCACTTAGGATTCATATATGTATCGCTTTTTATTTGCCAATTTGTCTCATCTTTTTAAGTTTAGCTTTTGGAGGTCCTCAAAAATGAAAACAGTGTAATTCATTTATTTTCTTTCTCAGTGAGTTTTTTTCCATAGTTTTTTTTTTTTAATTATACTTTGATGTTCATGCTCACTTGGAGGAGCTAATAGACAGCTGTACCATTAGAACATTCTTGGATATAGAGAGAAGAATTTTGGATCAGTAAGTTCTAAGGATGCTTAAGCTGAGAGCATCATCTGGCTGTTCTGAGATATCTTTTAGCCTCAAGGATCCAGGAAGCTGATCTAGCTGGCCTTTGTTGGTCCAGAAGATCTTTGCCTTCTTCATCACCTTTCCCTGTGAGTCCTTCCAAAGTTACCTGCCCTAGTGGAGCCATTTGCCTTCCCAGGAGGTATCTGTTATTCAGGCAGATCTCCTCCCAAGTTGTTATAGCCAGACAAGAAGTCTAAACTCATATATTTCAGGAAGTTTTTATGTTATGTGTCTATCTATCCATCAGTTTGACCTTTGTGTTATTCTAGGTAATGAAGATTCTCAGAATGAAGGGATGAATTGAGTGCTTAAAAGCAAATTGTTAAACATTCAGTAAAAAAAGTGATGTATTAAGCTCCACAGGGTATGTATAGACACTTGGTTTATGTAATTCTCAACTCTGGAGACCTTTCACTGAGGCGGAATAAACAGATAAACTTATCATTATTTGTTTAACTATAATTGCAAGTCAGTGAAATTGTGTGTGTGTGTGTGTGTGTGTGTGTGTGCGTGTGTGCATTCATTTTAACTAAGGATATCCTCAGCAACCACCATACACAAGGGCTTGTGCTAGCTGCAAGTAGCACAGAGAGAAACCAGACACAAACCCTGCATTAAGAGAACTCACTATAGTCATTTGTGTATAGTCAGGAAACTATTATTAGCATGATGTAATAGAAGCATTGAAAAAACTGATTAATTCTCAGGAAGACAGAGAAGGCTTCACCAAGAATATAAAGCCTTCAGCTTCCTTCAAATGGAAAAACATGGTTATTTCACTGAGCAAGTACAAGATGTGAAAGGTCATGACTTACCTAGGGAATAAGTTGTTCAGGATGACTGGACCACAGAGTATGTTAAAAAGTCACATCATGGAACATTATTATAAACTAGTCTAGTCTCTCTGTCAGTTATGCCAAATGAAAATGCTCTAGGTGTTTTTTAAACAGGTAATTAATACCTGCTTAGGGCACAGCACTAAGGCATGAACCAAAGGCTTCAATAGAGTGGTTTCTTCTTGTTCGAGGAAAAATATTGCAAAAGTTGTTCTGGGCATCCTGAATCTGCAATCTTTTTAAGTAGTTGTTTTGAGGAATGTAAGGAATTTGCTAGCAAACAATAATCTGTGGGACATTCACTTGACTTAAATTTTGTGTGATCATAAGATAATTTAGAAGTAGATTTTGTTTTATAGACATGTCAGATATACTGAAAAGATGAATTAAAAAAAAAATAGGACTGGCCGGGTACGGTGGCTCACGCCTGTAATCCCAGCACTTTGGGAGGCCAAGGCAGGCAGATCACAAGGTCAAGAGATCAAGACCATCCTGGCCAACATGAAAAAATCCCTTCTCTACTAAAAATACAAAAATTTGCCAGGTGTCGTGGCAGGCACCTGTAATTCCAGCTACTTGGGCAGCTGAGGCAGAAGAATCGCTTGAACCCGGGAGGCAGAGGTTGCAGTGAGCCAAGATCACACCAATGCACTCCAGCCTGGGTGACAAGAGCAAGACTCCATCTCAAAAAAGCAAAACAAAAAAAGGACTAAGTGCCTAGGTACAAGAGGAAACTGTCCTTTCTCTCAACCCATCAACTGAGTTTTAGATGGTGCATTGTAAGCTAAAGACCACTAATTCTAACTCTGTGTTTATAATTTATTCTTGAAAGTTTTAGACTCTAATTCTCCTGCAGCTTGGAATCCGTTATAAGAACATTACTTGGCACACAGGGGACACACATTATCTGTTGCTGATACTGAGCCATCTCTGTTTACATCAGAGTTTAAACATTTGCCTCGGTTTCACTTCAGTAAAATGATTTTGTTTATGTATTATGTTCTAAGGGAATTGAGCAAGATGAGGATCTGGAAAAAAAAGTATTATGACAATGTTTGGGTGATATGTTTACCTAAAGTGAACATACTTTGGTCTGCACTTGGTGATATTGAGGCTATGTTTATTTCTAACTGAGGTAGCAGCAACATGGAAAGGAAAATGGAATCATTAAACATTTGTACATTCCTGGTTATAAAACTGCCTTTAAAATCTGTACTTAGTGCTAATCTGTATTTAGGCTATATTGGCATAGAGAAGAAATGTAGTCTCTTAAATATAAGATGTCATTGATTATAAGATGTACCATCAATTTAATAGCAGCTTTGGAAGAAGCTGGGGGGAAATGAAAACTTCTATGTCCCATTAAATGCACACACTTTCTTCTTTTTTTTGCAAAATTCACCCTAAAACTTACTGCTCCTCCAGGCTTGTTACATATAGCAGTGAGTGCTCAGGTAGAAAACATGTAAATCATCCCAGATTTCTTTCTTTCCCTCTCATCTCCCACATCTTCAATCAGAAAAATTATACTCTGCATACTAAAGATGTATTACATCATTGCTGTTTTCACTGCTGCTCTTCTAGTCCAAGCTACCACAGTCTCTTGCCAGGAGAGACCTCTTTTGCTGTCACTAGCCACCTTAGATAATCATTATGAATGTAGAAGTCAGACACATGATCTTTCAAAAGGTATGAGTCAAGTCATGTCGCTTGGCTTAAATTCTGCAGTGGACTTCTTTCCCCTTAAAATCCAACCTCTTTATCATCCAAACCCCTAACTTAATGATTCTCAGTGACACAGGATTTCTTGGGAGTCCTTGAGAACTTTACATGAGTCCAATAGATCTAAACACTTTTCATCATAATATAAAGACCTTATTGACTTTTTCTGTCTCATTCTTCCATCTGTGTGCAGAGAGGTTTCCCAGAGGTCATGTAGCATGCACTATCTCAACATACTCAATGCAGAAGCAGATATGAGAACCAGAAGTTTTCTATTAAGCTGGACATTAAATAGATGTACAGAAATGTAAAACAATGCCCCTCTTTTCACCTTCTTTCATGTTGAAAATATCAGTATTTTTCATAAAATTATGTTATTTCTATTAACATGCAATGGGTTTGTTATTGCTATTTCTAAGTAAATAAATACGTAGTTTACATGCCTTTGTTTGAATATCTAACATGGAAAATATCTATATAACACATTTAAACAAAAGCTATTTGGAGTCATCAATTTTTAGGAGTGTAAAGAGAACAGAAATGTCCTTCAGTGAGTGAATGGGTAAACAGACTGGCACATTCATACCTGGAATCCTGCTCAGCAATTCAAAGGGAATGACCATTAATACATGCACCAACTTGGATAGACCTCTAGGACATTTAGCTAAGGAGAGAGAAAAAGCAGCTGGTTTCTACAACAATCTAACATTCATATAACATTTTCAAAGTGAGAAAATTATAGAGAACACATCAGTGGTTGCTGGAGGTTAAAACTGGATGAAAAGTATGACTGTTAAAGGATAACACCAAGGGGTTTCTTTGTGGTGACAAAATAGTGCTATAGTGATGGTGATAGCAGTGACACAATTCCACACGTGATAAAATTTAGCATAAAAAAGTACAAACTGATAAAATCTGAATCAGGTCTGTATCTAAGTTGTATTCTACCAACATTATTTTTTTTTGTTTTGAAATGTATCATGGTTATGTAAGATATTATCATTGAAGGAAGTTGGGGTAAGGGTTATTTTATGTACAATTTTATAATATATAAACTATAATATATATTACATATATCTATATTATGTACATGTATAGTTTATATATTATAAAATTATATACTATATAATTTTATCTTTATGAAATTATGAAATGTGGTTGTATAAATATTATATATATATTTATATATAATTTAATTTTTTTAAAAGAGAGAGTATAAAGGTCCTAGAGAACAAAATGCTTGAGAAATGTTTCCCCATGTAAATCTACCACCTGCATGCCTTTCTGGCCTTTCTTCCCTCTCCTTATTACATTTCCACTGCACTTTTTTCTCTTTTGTTTCTTCAATATATTGAGCTCAGGGCATTTGTACCAGCCCTTTCTTCTTCCTCAAAATACTGTCCCCAGATCTCTTCAAGGCTGGTTGTGTTCCATCATGCCATCTCAGCTTCAGAAATGAGCTTTTCTGACCATGCAATGTGAAACAGCTTCCTGGTCATACTCTATGTTCTCTACTGTTTGGTTTTCACCCTTCACCCTAATGCCTCCCACCAGCTAATATTTCTTGTTTCTTTATTTGTGGGTCACCTGTGAATGAGGCTGGGAGTTCCATAAGTGCAGGCATCTTCTCTGTCCATTCACTGTGATTTCCCAATGCACAGACGGATACTTGAGATGTGGCAGGAACTGAATCCACATTCATTGAGCAAATGCACTGATCCATACATATTCTTCCTCAACATCATATCAAAGTGCATGGTAACTCAGAGGCAACTCTAAATCTGTAAAGGGGTTGGTTAATCAGTTTACACTTACTTGGCTGCTTTTCATAACCTGTACAAGAGATTTTAACTCTTTTAGCACCTTCAGTATTGACAGTATACTTTTGTATTGTTTATAATGTGGTATTCAGATTTTACTGGGTGTTATCTGGTGATGTTACCTAGATGATACCAGATTATTTTACACTCGTTCTTCTCAAAATCGAGTGTACTGACTTGGCAGTATAGAAATGCGTCAGCAAATTCTTGAAGTTTAAAACATTATGATGCATCTTTCTTCACTGTTGGTGTTCTGCTAGAAGTCTGAGGATACATTTTAAGCTTTTTTTCAGCCTTATCTTGGGCTAATAAAATCAACGTAATCCAGTATTTTTTGTATCGGGACAATAAAATTTGTTTTTGTTTGTTCATTGTTTTAAAAGCCTAGAGAATAGAGAAATTTTCTGTGCAATTAGTAATAGTAACATTTGATACTTTCGTGTTATCAAGAAATCTAGTGATATTAGCACGAGCTATAGAGTAAAACTGATCAGGGCTTAAGAAAAGAATAAAAAATACTGGAGACTTCCTCCTATAGTGGAATGTGTCATTTCTTATGATGTCCTCAGAAACCTTCAAAAGTTTTGAAGGTTTTTGTCACTTAGAAGCCAGGTTCTTTACATTTTCTATTAAAAATATTGCTTCGATATATCATTTTAGCTTTTTCCCACCTTTGGCCAGATCAAAGTTTTATTTGTAAGCCAGTATCTACTGATTTTTTTCCACTTCTCCCTGCAATTAGTTAGAAAATGACCAAGATTCTAAGATGTATTTGAAAATTTTATTGCATTCTACATGTAACTTTAAAGAATTTCATGGACTTAAATTTTGTTTTCTACTAACAACAAAATACAACCAATCTATTTTGTAACTAATACATTATATATGTGATTTATAGCAAGCTAAAATATATAGGGTCATGACTACCAAAAAGAAGACTCTAAAGATCTTCCCAGTTAACCTGACATTAAGGAAGATGGTGACCCTACTTTGGCCACAGCTAGTATAGTGGTGGTAAGAGACAGGGTAGGATGTTTTTAAAACCTATTTGTGGCGGGAATAGGGGCTCACACCTGTAATCCCAGCAATTTGAGAGGCCAAAGAGGGAGGATCACTTCAGGACAGGGCCTGGACCCTGTCTCTACAAAAATTTAAAATATTAGCTGGGTTAGTGATGTGCATCTGTAGTCCTAGCTACTTGGGATGCTGAGGCAGAAAGTTTGCTTGAGCCCAGAAATTCAAGGTTGCAGTGAGTTATGATCACACCAGTGTACTCCAGCCTGGGCAACAGAATAAGATCACATCATTAAAAATAAAACAAAACAAAAAAACAAATTTATTTATGTGTTTTAATTAACTACGGTGATGATACAAGTAAGCCTAAGCCTTAGTCTTTTGAAGTAATCTTTAAAATGGATAAACTAAAAATCCTGTCATGCAAATTTTGAACAGTTTGCAAAAATGTTTGGTAACTATACAGTAAAACATCATGACTCTAACCTATATGGTGGAAAAATACAACCAGACCTAGAAAATGGTATCTTTCTTGGAACTTTCTTCAAGTCCAATTTCAATGTGACCTTTGAAAGTGAGGTTCACATAATAGAAGAAAATTTGATGAAACCCATGGAAAATATTGGCATTCTTCTGCGTCAAAAAGGGGTAGCCACTCAGAGAGAAAAGCACCCTTATCTAATATCGTCAGAAAATATACACCTAACCAATTCGTTGAGAGCTTGAGTTCCTGCTCATATATCTATATGACTGGGGTGATGTTAAAGTTAGCACTTTAATGGACTTTGTTTCTCATATATACACACATATATATGGACATCAACAAAAGTATAGTAAACTTCATATTGCCTGTTGACAAGCAACTCGGAAAAAATTGGCAATAATTGGCAACTCTATAAAGAGCCATAGTTTGGAAGCTCAGTAGCCTACACTAAGTTCATTTTTTATTAAAAATTACCTGCTTTAAAGAATTTAGCCGTAATTCTCTCAGTATTTTTAATGAGATGATTAAAAATGCAAATATTTTATAAAATCAGCTGCTTCAAATACCTATCGTTTTAGACAAATGTTTAATGAATTGCAAGAGGAGTTCAAAAACTTATTCTACGAATGTAGATGTTGAAGCAAGAAAGGGGGTTAAAATGCTTAAACTTGGGTTTAAATTATTGTTTTTCCATGAAAAGGAAAATACTGGATAGCAAGTCAAAGCCAAAGACCTGGACAAATGGCTGATCTCATTGTTCTCATAAACTTTGTTTGATTTGCAGATTTTTCTTAGCTGAATATTCTTATCAACAGCTGCAGTTGCAGAATTGAACTGATTTTGACTGTTTATATCAAATTACTGCAATAAAACAAAGTTATATAGTTTGATGAAGACAATTGATCATAGAGGCTATGTATTCTTTTTGGCTCTTAGTTCATTTAGATTTGATAGACGTTATGGTGAAAGAAAAATAGCCTTTGATGATTTATTTTTTAAGACATTAAAAAACAAACTGAAGGATGATTCAGAAAATATTTCAGTTTGTCACATAAAATAAGCATTACCTCTTACCAAGAAGATTAACAGTGCATTTTTCTATCAATAAGAGTCTGAAAATGCAACTTCAGCTTCTTTTTAGGATTATGCATAAATATTTTCAAGTATTGCCTTGAAATATTTCATAAAGTAAAAAATAATGTACTGTATCAGTATCCACTTGCATATTATTTATCTATTGTATATAACAAAATATCCTAAACGTTGGTAACTTAAGCTTAACTAGAATCTCCTTTGATATTTACCCAAAGAAGTTAAAAACAAAACAAAACAAGAAAACAAAAATAAACATGTATTATCTCTTAGTTTTTGTAGATCAGGAATTTAGGATGGCTTAGCTGGACAGTTCTGATGCTATTAATTTTTTTTATAAAATAGCAGTTAAGATGTCAGCTAGAGCTGTATTTGTCGCAGATTTAACTGAGGCTGGAGCATCTGTTTTCACATTCACTCAGTCACATAGGTGGCAGGATGGTGCTGATTACTGACTGGAGGCCTCTCTTTTTTCCCATATGGTCTTTTCCTCAGAGGCACTTGAGTGTCCTCATGACGTGGTAGCTGGTTTCCAACCAGAGTAAGCAATTCATGAGGCTAGGGTTGAAACTGCCATGTCTTTTGTTGTATATTCTCAGAAGTCATGCACTGTCGACTTCTTCAATATTCACTGAAGGTACCATACAGCTTAGCAAAAGTTTACCAAACAGGTTATACAGGTTACCACAGCATAAGGGTGCTACATAACAGAAGTAAGCAAGGATCATGATGGAGGCACACAATGGAAGCTGACTCCTTAAACATGTGCCAGTGTATATCCATAAAGTATTATGATACCAATATGGAATGAAAAATGTTCAAGTACTGAACCTGATATGCATTGAATGTCACATCTCTCCAGTTCAACCCAATTGTCAGATATTTTAGACTCTGTGTGGATATATTTTGCATATTAATCAAAATAGAAATCTATTTTTTTCCTAGAAAGAATCATATGATATTTAAAGCACTTGAATTTCTGGTCTCTAGTTGAAATCTTATGATGGTTGATACTACTGGGAAGTTTTATTTTTTTCTTAGCATCATTTATTTACTGTTGATAAGCATATGCAACATATTATTCACCTGTTGGCACTAATGAAAGACTGCAGTGCTAAAGACCAAAGAGGTAATAAATTACAGTCTTTTGAAGTTCTGCCTTTATATCAGGGTAGTGCTAACAACAGATTTTAATGACTCAGACATAAAAAGCCCTCTTTTTCCTCTCTGTAGAGGACACACTGTCCAAATCCTCTTTTTACTTCATTTAGTCCCAGTTGGTATAGAATTAGTGGGGAAGACTAAGAGTAACTCGTAGGGCTTTTCAGCCACATTGGTATGCATAGGCAATAATACTATCAGCACCATTATCTTTTAATTCAAAGAGCATGGCATGTAATTCAGAGCATGTACAAAACAGATAAATTTATAGAGGTTCATTGCTCTGCTCAGAAATGTAAGTTTTAGTATGCATAAATGCCATTAAATCATATTTTTAGCCTTCTTTATATCTTTACCATTAATCATTCATGGATATGGTAATATATATAGGTATCTATCCAAAGAGTAATTTTTCACCCACTCTGTCACTGTAGAAATATTGGTAAAACTGGACAGAGCATTTGTAAAAGGCATTGCCAATAGAGATTGAAAATAGCCCTTAGTCTAGAATTAGAATATCTGTTCAAAAAATTCACAGTACAAACTCGATAATTTTAAAAGCAGGATGAGGTGGAGATGAAGCTTGCTGCAATTTTATAAGTCTTTCTTGAGTAAATACTATCACTTACACATTGTGGTGAGGTGATTAAGATACTATGACAGACTGTTTCTTTTACCTGCCTTGGTAGTGGAGCCAGAATTATTCAGAATAGCTACGTTGGCTTGAATTCACCAAATGTGTTTTTCTCAGATTTCCAAATCTGTTTCTGATATTGTCAGAAGTGACAAAAATTAAATTACTTGACTAAAGTGAAAATAGCATTTTAACTAGTTACCTTTTTAAGCAATATTCACAATAGACTTTAAAAAGCATCACAAGTAAAAATATATTTATTAACCTGCCCAATTGCTACATGGAGGCTTTCTTTCAGTACAGGTAAGCCTACACAATATTAAATCTTGCATTTATTTGGGATACATATATAAAGTATATAAAGTAAATAAGTAATACAACATAATTTCTTCTCTCATTGGCAAATAGCGGAATGACTAAACATTAAATACCTTATAGAATGAGAATAATTAAAGACCTTTTTTGATGAAAATCTAAAATATTAAAATGAAATCATGTTTTGGTGTGCCACTTCCAAAATTGACATAAATTTCATACTCACTGGCTGACATTAATTTACTCATAAGAATTTTGGATGAGATTTTATTGGATTTTCAGGTTAAGGAGCTAAACTACATGGAACACATAATGAATTATCAGAAAAATAAGAAAAAACAGATGCTTTCAAAGTAGCAAGTAATAGACCAAAGAGAGAACAAATATTCACTAAAATGCTAAGGCCACAAAGACATAGAGCCATCTTTAGCATGTATGGGTATGACGGGGCATGTGACGACAGTGGTGAGTGCTATAATGAAATCCTCTTAAAGTTGTGCCATTGCCTGCTGTGCATGGCTTAGCGGTAAAGCTAAAGCAATACAGCCGGCCATGTCCTACCTCAGTGGCACACCAAATACAGCATTTAGATTTATTTCCACTACCTTATTTCCACAGGTAGCAGAAATAAATCATATAAATCATCTTTGAATTCTGCTCTACTTGGTTTCATTTCTGAGCAATAGCTCAGCAAAAGCAAGGAGTCCCTTAATTGTGTTGAGCCTAACTTTATTCTTTTGTAATATCAGGATTAAAATACTTTCTAGTTATTGCAAGATAAGGATATTTAAAAATTTTGAAATACCTCCCAAGATAGCTCCCTTTATGGATAAGTTTGCCTTTCATCCTATACCTCATATGCAATACAGCCCCAGGGAGAGAGAAGGGAAAACACCATCTTGAGAAGGAAGCAAATATGGGAGAGCCCCTATGAGACATAAGGTGTCATTTAAAGAAAGCCTGAATCAGGGAGAGAGGGAAAGAGTGATAGGTTAAGGGAGTTAGTAAGAAAGAAGAAGTAGGGGAAGCTGTCAGAGAAGAAGTAGCCCACAGTAGGAAAGGAGAAACCTGAGAAGTTGGTAGTTAGTGGCTGGTTTCCTTAGACCTAGTGTTGGTGGGGTGTATGTAGAGACTGTCCAGCATGCCTCAAAAATAGTAGGGAAGCACAAATGGAAGATGTCCATATAACCAGCCTGAGTTAATGCCGCTGTTACATAGCGCGCATGTGATATGCATCTGATGGAGAAGTTTCCCATTACACAACCCCTAACCCACCCACCAGCCATGGATACAAAGAAGTGTTTAATGGACTGGCTGACGAGTGCAGAGCTGAAGTCAATAGAAGACATTGAGAATAAGGCATTTGAGAGACAGTGGCAAGGTCCGAGGTACACAGTGGCAGATGCAAACCTACATCAAAGTCCACTGAGGACCAGTGGCATCAACAGCATATTGCCAGTGCCCAGTGCTCTGAGACATGAGGGGACTGGGGACATGTCTGCAGAGACCATAAGGCAGCATGGATCATGCCCTAGCCCACCTGCTGAGGCCTATAAATTTTAATGAACCATTAGCTCTATTTGGCTGTATGATAATTTTTTGAAGAAGGGAAAGGGTAAAAAAATAATAATACAATAATGTTGTTGGAGAATCTGAAATTTGAATTAATTGAATATTTACCTATAATAGATTGATTAGAACAAAATAGCACTCTCACACAAAACACTGAAATATGTTTAACAAGATAGTTTTTTTTCTATGCTATTACTTGGGATGGGAGATTATGAGGAAATCTAGATCAGTTACAGAGAAGTAAAAAAAGCCACAACATTTTGCACAACTTTGCACACCTGAAGTAAAGTTTTCTTCCTCTGGGCATGTTTAATGCTAACTCTCTTTTGGACTTCTGCACATGGATACTCTGGAGCCATGTCAAAAACTCACACTGAGCATTGAACTCATTATCTATCATGTACTTCACCAATCCCCATTTACTTCTCCTCATCTCCACTTATCCTGCTGTTCTTTTTGAGGAGAGATTACACCACCAGTTGCCCAAGCCAAAGTCCTTCTAACTCTGTATCCTTAACTCCTAAACATCTTTCTCTTCCACATTTGTTTTCTCTTCCTACTTACACTGCTGCCTTACATCCTTCCTTCTTCATCTCTACCCTGGTTGACTTTGTACCTTCTTGACCTCCCTGTCTCCAGGCTTGTCACCAATCATATCATCTACAGAACTATTGTAAGTGTTTTTTCACATGGAGAGCTACCCTTGTCTTTTTCCTTTCTTAAAAAAAAATTTTCTCCAACAACCCACTGTGTAGAGAATACAGGTGACACTGAACAGTGTGTGGATTAGGGGAACCAACCCCTCTTGCACTCAAAAATTCATGTATAATAACTTTTGACACCCCAAAAACTTAACTAATAGGCTACTATTTACTGGAAGACTTACTGATATTATAAACAGTTGATTAACACATATATTGTATGCTAATGTATTACATACTATAGTCTTACTGTAAAGTAAGCTAGCGAAGAGAAAATGTTATTAAGAAAACCATAATGAAGAGAAAATATATTTACTATTATTAAGTAAAAGTGGATCATAATAAAGATCTTCATCCTCCTCATCCTCACACTAAATATCCTGAGGATGGAAAAGGAGAGAGAAGAAAGAGAAGGGCTTGGTCTTGCTATCTCAAGGGTGGCAGAGACAGAGAAAATCTATGTGTAAGTTCAAACCTATGTCGTTCAAGGGTCAATTGTAGTCCAAATCACTTAACATGTTTTAACCAGCCTTTCAGAACGAATGTATCACAATTTCTGGATGTGAGCCTCCTTGGATTGATATTTTCTTCAAAGCTTCTGTATGAAACAAGGTTCAGAAAGCTGAGTTAGATAATTCACAGTAAGTTTATATTGTTTGTTAAAAGATAAATTAGAAGCAAAATAACAAAATCAGAAAATTCCCATGTGACACTTGCAAACCCTGAGACTTGCCCCTGCAACAAGCTGTAGAAACACTACTCTGTCCTCTAATGAAAAACATTTGAAGCTGCATAAGTTAAAGAGTGATATGGTCACATTAGATAATAGTAATAATAATAATAAAGCCTGATAACAATTGTAATGGTAGATATTGTATTAGTTCGTTTTCATACTGCTATAAAGAACTACCCAAGACTGAGTATAAAGGAAAGAGGCTGAATTGACTAACAGTTCAGCAAGGCTGGGAGGCTTCAGGAAACTTATAATCACGGTGGAATGTGAAGGGGAAGCAAGATCCCCTCTTCACAAGGCAGGAGGAAGAAGAAGTGCTGAACAAAAGGGGAAGAGCCCATTTTAAATCTATGAGATATCTTGACAACTCATTCACCATTATTAGAATATCATGGGGGGAACCAGCCCCATGATTGTGTTACCTCCACCTCATCTCTTCCTTGACATGTAGGGATTATGGAGATCATGGGGATTACAATTCAGGATGAGATTTGAGTGGAGACACAAAGCTTAACCATATCAGATACATAGAGCACAAAGCTATTAAGAGGCAGTTCCATTAAGAGGTCTTTGCAATAATCCAGGTATTCAGCACCACTTATATAAAGCCAGATAAGACATGGGGAAATTATCCTGGAGGTTGTGTGGGGAAGGAGAGAGACAATCACAGTACCTGGCAGTGGGCATAGGAGAGACACATACCAGGGGTAATGGCAGCACCAGTGAGAGAGATAGGTTGTAGACAACTTAATTAGGAGGTATCTACCAAGGTTATTAAGGTATAAAAAGTAGCCAGGCATGGTGGCTCTCACCTGTAGTCCCAGACATGTGGGGTTGAGGTAGGAGGATTGCTTGAGCCCAGGAGTTCAAAGTTGCAGTGAGCCATGTTCATGCCACCACACTCCAGTCTGGGTGACAGAGCAAGACTCCAACTCTAAAATAAATTTAAAAAATTTTAAAAGTAGCAAAATTAGGCCACCACAAAAGTACAGTCTCTATTAGATGAGAAAGAAAATGTGTACCTCAGACTTAGTATTAAAAAAAAAAGCACTGAGAGGTTCAAATGGCAAATTCAAATATACTTTCTGTATTTTGCCAAAGGCTTCTGCTTATATAGCCAAATACAGCTAATGGTTCATTAAAGCAGTGAGGCTTGCAAATTCATCAATAACATGCCTTATTATTTTTGTGTGACAAAAAAGTAGCTAAGATATATGAACTCTTTTAATAGAGCAAATTATTGCTCCCACCTGTGACCAGTGGACATTTGTATCCTGGCCATATTTTCATGTTATGGCATTACAAAATGATGACCCTGGATCATTAGGAGAAAGTTTGATGGCAGTCAGTATATGTTGCATATTGTACCACATTTCTCAGCTTTCTTACATAGCAAAGCATTATTTTATTTTATTTTAGTCCATGTATGGAACTGCTTTTGCTTAGTTGTTCAAATTATTTTATTTAGTTTCTATCACACAAAACAAAATCTAGTTTTACAGTGACCTACATTTCACCACATAATTTTCCCATATACCTACTTGCTCCATCCCAGGTAGTCAGCATCTGAGTTCTCCTGCTCACAGTTGCTTTTCTTTCCTTTTTAAAGAATTTTGTTGCAAACTGTGTATACAAAGTATTACACTGCGGATAATCTCTCTGGACTTACTTTTTTACTGAATGTGATTTTGCTAAGATTCACGCATAGAGTTGCTGGTTGCCATGTATTCATACTGGCTGCTGTGAATACACTGCAGTATATTTTTCCACTTTGCTTTGGTTGATTGTGTATGGCTGAGCAAGTACCACACTGTTTCCTAATGAGTCTTGGTATCTGCTTTTCTTCACAGATGTTTTTAGTTCCTATTCATTTATTTAAATATGAAAATCATATTTACTAATTTCAATTTTAAAAAGCTCTGTTGGAAATAGCACAGCAGAGATCTTGGCACCTAGAAACATTTAAGATGTTTCTACTTAAAGAAAATTCTAGGCACTTGTATCACTTGTCTATTGCCACTATACAACTATAAAGCAAACTACCTCAAAGTGTCTAGTGTAAAGGCTTAAAACAGCAACCATGTACTGTTCTCATAAGTTCATGGGGCAGCTGGAGCTTCTACTGATCTGGGTTGGCTCTATACTCAGCTGGCTCAGACAGGTGTCCGTGGCCACCAGGTGGGTTTCCTGGGATTGGCTGGTCTAGGATCTCCTCATCCTGCACTACCCAGCTTGTCCTCTAAGCTGACTATCCCCAGGCTTATTTTCATGGTAATAGAAGAGGAAGTAGAAGTGGGCCAGTATTTTTTTCATACCTCTGCTGTGCCAGGTTTGCTATTGCTCCACTGGCAAAGCAAAAGTCACTGGAAAACAGGTGCTAACAGAAACTGTAGTTACAGAGAGGTTTAAAAAATTACAGTCACAAATGCAATCTGCCACACAGTTTTTTATCAAGTATTAGTTCTAATTTACTTTGTGGCTATGTCAATTAAAAGTAACTCATTTGCAAAGAGCTTTACTCACATTGTGGAGATGAGCAAAACAGAAAAATACGCAGTCCTCAGCAATGTAACTGCAAACTCGCCAATGTAGTCAATGCTGTTTTGATTTACGCCTGCAGGTAACAGTACGTAATGATTAGAACGATTTCAGCCAAAAGGGTATGAGCATTTATGTCTAAAGCAACACCCAGTTTAGAGGTATGCTCTGTAATCACTGATGGAGTAATAAAAAACCTTTGGTAGAGTATTAAGGAATAACACCAATTATTGTAAAGTATCTCAGGAAAATGTATGAGGACAAACTATTTACACACCAAAAGTTGTTTTTCTTATAACCTTACAATATTCTATGTCTCATTTCTTCTAATAAGAAATGGAGTTACAAATTAGTCTAGAAATTTATATTTCTGTCCCAGAAAATTCAAAATATGCTTACCTTAAATAAGAGGTTCTTGTGTTAACCTTTAAATAAAACAAGAAATAATAGCATGAAGACTCTTTGCTGATATTCTTCAGTTTGATCATCTGTACAAAACTTAACTGAAATCCTATTTATGTAGTGTTTTAAAATTGCAATTATTGCAACCATTCACTATTTACATGCACTTGCACTGTTTGGTTAAGCTGCAATACTCCAGATAGATCTGGAAAACTGGTAGCACTATCTTCATCTGCAGCTTGTATAGTTGACTCCCTTTTTATGCTAATTTTTGAGGATAAAACTAATCCTGGATTATAAGATAATCACATTATATCATCAAGTTATGCTTCTGCAAACATTATTTTATATGCAGAATGTACAAATATTTGTAGAAGCCAATGGTGTAACTTTTCTATACATATTTATTCCTAGATTTGAGAAAAAGGTTGGAACTTTAAAGAAAAAGATAAGGAATTAATATACTTTTAGATTTTTACGTATTATCCAGCTTGTGGACAAAATATGAAGTGTATTTCAAAGATGTTTCAGTATTATTTATATACATTATATCAATGAATCCCATACATTTCTGAAAGAGAAAATGTGTATTTCTAGCCTCCAGAGATTCTGAAAAAGCTTCTGACAAATTTAACATCCATTTCAGGAAAACAAAACTCAAAATAGAAATTAGTGGGAACTCTGTATGATAAAATATATGTACACTATATTAGTAAAACCAGAATTTTACTTAACAGGGAAATATCAGAAATATTTTCATTAATGTTGGAAACAAGTCAAGACTGCCTATGATACCTGTTAACTTTCAACATTGTACTAGAGGTTTCCTTTAATGCAATTTGAAAAGAAATTGATTTGGAAGTAGAAGAATTTGACAGGAAGTGAAACTGTTTCTGTCTGTAGATGACATGATTGTATACCTGAAAAACCTTACAGAATCAATGATAAAACTAACTCAAGTAATAAACTAATTTAATTTAAAAGGAATATAAAATTATCATAAAATAATATCTTAATATACACATATAATACCTAGTTAGACAGTATCAATACAGGAACACTCCAGTTATAATAGCAGAAAACTAAAATATACAGGAAAAAATTAACAAAGAATGTGCAAAATTTATTTGTGGAAAATTTAATATGCTACTGAAACATGTAAGAGTACATTTAAATAAATGAAAAATTATACCTTGTTTTGGGATAGGATACTCAAAGTCAGATATCAGGTCACACCAATTTAGTTTATCAATTTTTGTATTTTATAAATTTAAAGAGTTTCCAAAATTAATACTAAGCATAGTTAATGAAACTAACATGTTGGCATTACACTTCATATGGAAAAATAATCATGCAAGAATAAAAAAACCAAACCCAAAAACCTAAATGGAAAAATACACAAAGGAAGACTATCCCTGCCAGACTTTAAAATATATTATAAAGCCTCTGTAATTAAAACAATGTGGCACAGACACATAAATATACATATACTTATATATATGTATACATATATGTATATATGTATGTAGAGAGAGAGAGAGAGATGATACTGGTAGAATAGAATAGAAAGTCTAGAAATAGATTCCATACATACGTATATGGTAAAGATGGAGTCTCAAATCACTAGAGTAAAGATGAATCTTTTTAATAAATGAAGTTGGAACCACTGGACAAAGTAAAAAAACTATATAATACTAGATAAAAACATGGGTGAATTCCTTGTTAATCTGAATTTGTATGGAAAGGTTTTATAACTACTATTCAAAATCAAATTTAATAAATGGAAAAATTGACAAATTTTATTGCCTAAATGTAGAAATGTTTTAATACTTGCATGTCAAAAAACAATTTAAATAGAGTCAAAAGACCACTGATAGAAAATAACTAAGAGAAAATATTTGCCATAGTTATCATAGACAAAGGGACACTTTTACTTATATATGAAGAATGTTTAAAATTGAAGGGAATAATATTTTTAAAAGCCTGAGAAAAAAATGGCCAACAGGCATGAACAATTTATATGTATACACATACACACACACACACACGTGCACACGCATATAAATATACACATATATATACATGCACACACACAAATATATATACACACATAAATATACACATATATTTACAATATTTACTTTCATTTGTTAAACATATGTACACATTTAACTTAACTCATGAAAAGAAAAGTTTAAGATACTGTGACATATTTTTACATATTGGCGTAACATTTTAGTTATGTGAGATAAAAAAGTTATTAAAAATCTGATGTACAGCATTGTGCTTATAATCAGCAGTAATGTACACTTAAAATGTATGTAAGTGGATAGATCTCATATGCTGGGATTTAACTTATATATTAAAATAACAATGGTATTGTTATTGTTAATGAGAGAACAGGCATTCCCATGCATTACTGGTAGAGATATTGATTGGTACAACTTATAGAGGGGAATTTTAAAATGTCTGACATATACATATATGCTTTTACCTTTTCACACAGTAGTCTATCTGTCAGAAATTTAGTCTGAAGATGCAACTCCAACAATAATGAAAATGTGTATGCACAGGTATTCATTTCAACATTGTTTGTAATTCCATAACATTGGCAAGATCTAATATGTCCACATATAAAAGAGTGATTGAATAAACTATGACATGTCCATAGAGTTCTGTGCACCTGTAAAAGAAAAGAATGAGGAACAAGCCTATGAACTGATGGGGGTGATTTTCAGAAAATATTGTTAGCTAAAAAAAAAAATGAAGGTGAAAAAGAGTATCTCATATTATTTTACTAATGAATAGCATGATTTCACCAGAAAGAAAGAAGGAACTAGTTCAAATAATTTTGAATATATTTTCCCTTAGTCTAAAAACAAACAGAACTTTAAACACACATTGAACTCCTGTATTATTTTAGAGGCTTAGGTCAGTTCTGAAACTGTTTCCTATTATTTATGTGATTGAGCAAATATATCCCTATGTTTTGAGGCTAACAGGAGCTAGGTTTCTAACTTTTAGAAGAATAGAGGTAGCTACACATATAGAAAGAAAAAAGTTAGAATAAATTCTGTGCTGTTGGATTTGTATTTGATGTGTCACATGAACTAATGGGTTGAAATACGGATAGCTAGATACAGTCTGTTCCCTCTACCTGTTCTCTGAGCATGACATTGCAGTAGAAATTAATATACTAGTACCTAGACTGTGGGTTCTAAATACCATTCTCTGATAAGATGACCAAAGCTTCTTGGTGAAATTGCAGATTCCAGGGCTGGGGCAAGGAAAGTCCAAGATTATTTTGTGTGCTAAAAGATTAAGAGAAATTATGAGTGCCATATTGCAAGGATATATTCAAAGAATAATGGAGACTTGTTAAAAGGACATGAAATTCAACATGTAGGGGCTTCCACTGGGCAAATTTAGGATAATACCAACATCTGGGATAATATCAACCATTATGATAGTGGAGGATAAAGTTAGAATCCATGAGGTCATACTGGGAAAAGTCTTGTTTCAGGAAAGTCACCTGATAAATGTAGATGGAATGGTGGAATTATGAAAGCATAATTTTTTCAGCCATCGTATTAATTATTGATTAGAAACAAGAAATATTCATGGATGTTAAAGGAAATGTGTGAAAGTTTAAAAAGAGTATACTCACATTGTCTCACAATACCTTTTAACAGGATATTTATTAATTACCAAATATAAAATAATTTTGAAGTGAAAAAACACGGAAGATACCACCTTAACCAAATAACCAAAAGAAATAGTCAAAATAACCTTGCCACTTATGAGTCTAATAGACAACATGTGATTGCTGAAAATAATGTTTTAAAAAGTGCACAAATAGTACTTTTGTGGTATTTGGCCAATAGTGTACATGTAAATCTAATCATGAAGAAATATCAAACCCAAATTGATGGTTGTTCTGGAAAATAATTGACCTGTACTCTTCAAAGGTATCCGTGTCATGAAAGAGAAAGACTCAGAAATTCTTTCAGATTAAAAGAGCCTACATTGACATGACACTGCATGTCACAAATACAGTGCTTGCTCATGGATTTTTGTTTGCTTTTATGGACTTTATTAGGACAACTTAGACATGGAATAAGATTTGTAATATTGTAACACCTGTAGATTAGATAATGGTATTGTATCATTATCAATTTCCCGATTTTAATGATTGCACCCATGGTATGCAAAAGTATTGCTTGCTTTTAGAAAATACACATTGAAATACTTAGGGAGTGATGGGGATATCGTGTTGGTAATTCAATGAAAGAATTCAGAAAAATATACACATTCAGACACATACACAGAGGCATATGTGACAACGGGAAAGAGAGAAAACTACAAATAAATGTCATGAAATGTAAAAACTTGATGAAGGGTAATCATAAATTCTTTTCACTATTCTTGCAATTTTAAAATTATATCAAAATATGCTATAAGGTAATAGATCCACAAATATAAATAGATATTTTCTCATTGCTCATCAATATTGTTTATGAATTAATCAGTATTGGTTGATCCCAATTTAATATCATATGAAATGAAGAAACTGTATAATTTCTGTGATAGCTCTTTGCAAATTATGTAGTAATTATATAGTTTATATTTGTAATTAAAAGAAATGTCTCAAGATTTCATGGTGTACAACAATCTTAAACTGACTGAGCACAATGAAATCTTGAGACACCTCTTTTAATCACAAATTGTAAAAGTTATATGAAGAGAGGTAGTCATGGCAAAAGAAGTAAATAATCATTAATGTTTGATCATACTTAAATGGAAATATATTCCCTCATTTGAGGTCATGCATGTGCCTGCTGCCTGCAATAAGTATTCAAGAAACAAACAGTTTGGTGGTTGTTTATGAGAACTTTGGAGCCAGAGAGACCTGGGTTCAAATCCTGATGCTGTACTTAAACTCTGAAATGGAGACATCAATTTTCACCACATAGGGTGTGAGTATGGTTTAACAAGATAACCTAAGAAAGAACAGGGTTGCCATTACTATTATTGAATAGAAAAGTGATATAGCCAAATAGCTACTTTCTGATCTCATATGTTAAAAACAGTTCCATAGAAAAGAAATGTACTCTTTAATGTGTTAACATTTTAAGTGTATGAAAACATACTATTCCCTTTCACTTAACTGAAATTTTTGCTCGGTTTCACTTATGTAATTCTCTCTTACCTGCAGTATTATTAGCATTATTCCCATGGAACAACCAACAAAATAAAGCAAAAGTGTTTTAATTAACTCAGGTTTAATACATTTTTCTTATCTGCCATTGCTGCAAATACTAGATGAACATAACTGCTGTATGTACTCAGAATCTTTTAGTTGATCAAAGAAAGGAGTCTGCAGGAAATTCAAGCCTAGAAATTCATTTAGTTCTCATTAGACTGTGGGCAGGAGCAGAGGCCATTTATCTTCCCAAATATCTTAACATTTCTCTTTTTCGGCCTAAATCTAATATTTCTTCAGAATTGTTCTGGCTTGAGAAGGGAAATGATGCTCTTGGCTGACCTTCTTGTTTTCTTCCAGTCTCGTTATCTTACTAATGGGGGATCAAGAGATTCTTTGATATGTTTGGTGATACTTTGAATAGAAAGGGACATGTGGATGAGAGATTATGTGTGTGTTCCATTTGATTGAATTCTAATAGAAAGATTTTCAAATTTTAAGTAACTTTTCTTCTTAATATATAGGAAACAAGAAAATTGTTCACTTCTTATAAAGTTGTTCAGTATTATTTTTAACATTTGATAATTTCAGAGTAATTTTTCAGTCCATTAATAAATATTTAGCAGTTATCTACTATTTGAAAGAAATGAGTTTTAAACTGTAATTTGGAAATACCACAAGGTCTTGTTTGATCCTTCCTCAAAAAATATTTGTTACACTCCTCAGAATGTTCACATACAGTAATAGCTGCCTTGGTCTCTAGACAGATGTTTGAAACTCTGTATACAATCATGGGAACTGACATGCCACTAATATACACATTTTATTTTATTCCCAATACATTTACATATTCAGCACAGAATGTAGGGAGAAAACTAAAAGAATGACCAAGTTTTGAGATAAGACTGGTCATCTTCATACTACAGTCAGCTTTGGCCACCAGCACCTAACACAGTAGTTGGACCAGATTTGATCCACAATAACTATTAGAAGAATTGAAATCTTACAGTGGAAATTCAAGTATATGGAGATATGCAAAGCAAATTCTTCTAGAATTTGGTAGTATAAGTACTTTTAGTTAAAGTCTTCAAGAGAAAATAATATCGAAGCTAATTTTAAAAAGCTGAGTGTGATTTGAACATATGAACTATGTCAGTGCCAGCTGGGATCAATCAGTGATGCCAATAGGGTCCAGAGTTTTTTTTTTTTTTTGAGATCGAGTCTCACTCTGTAACCCAGGCTGGAGTGCAGTGGTATGATCTCAGCTCACTGCAACCTCCGTCTCCCAGGTTCAAGCGAGTCTTCTGCTTCAGCCGCTCGAGTAGCTGGGACTACGGGTGCCCACCACCACGCCCAGCTGATTTTTGTATTTTTAGGAGAGACAAGGTTTTGCCGTATTGGCCAGGCTGTCTGGAACTCCTGACCTCGTGATCTTCCCTCCTCGGCCTCCCAAAATGCTAGGATTACAGGCAAGAGCCACTGCGCCCATCCAGGCCCAGAGTTTTTAACAGTGACACCAGGGGATTTTGTATTACTACTATCTAAGATATGTTTAGAATGTTCTTGAAATAACCCCAACATTCCTTTATAAATTCTTAAAATTACAATAGATATTAAGTTATATAAATATAATATTTTATGCTTTCTTTATATTGTCTTACCTCTGTGTGTTAGATCAAGGAATTTATTCCCTACTGTATAAAAGAGTGTTTCTCATTACCTGTCTGAAAGTCACTGTGCCAGTGTTGTGTCATCTCACTTGGAGATGCTACTGAGTTCCCACTCTTCATATTTTACAGTAATGAGGCCAGACCCAGGGTAAACCCCTGAAAGAAATACATTGTTAACACTCTTTGTTTATTGAAATATCTGATTGTTTCTAAACTCTATGGATATGTATGACAAAACATTCCATCCAAATTAATTCAACTGGGCGTTTTTTCAGTATTTTTAAAATTTATTTTTATGTCTTTGTTCTAGAGCTCCATAATAATAATTTTTGGTGATTTTTAACAAATCATGGTGTATAATTCCTGTCAGCATATATTAAAAGCTCTGGAAGATGAGGGAGGTGTGGCATTCCTCCCCAAAAGTTGGTCTTTCCCTCCATTTTTACTATGCCCTGATGATGCTGCTGCTTTATGTTTCAACAATAAACATACTTTCAACTTTATATCTTGTCAATATGTGAGAATTTGTATATATGACACCCGTTTTTCCAAATAAAATTAAAATGCTTTAGTTAACCAACCAGATATTTGATCTAGAGTGATTGGAACCTTCTACGTAATTGTATTTCTATCCTTCATTTACTAGTCAGAGTGATTTATTTTTCTCATGTCTTCAGTATTTTTAAAATATATGCTAGAGATCCCTTAGAACAGACTATAAAATGTATCCAGCATTTTAGCAAAGTTTTGCTGTAGCATACATAAAAGGTATAATATTCAGAGGAGTAAATTCTGCAGTTTCAAATGATTCAAGGGCAGTTTTTCACACGTTGATGAAGGTAGAACAAAGATTACACAAACAGTAGAAATGACTTTACCCAAAGGTTACATTTTGAATATTTAATATCATTTTGAATTTAAGTACTGAATAGTAATGGGGAATTATTTTCTATTGCCAGTTAATTTTCAATGTTTTTTTAAAGCCAATTCTATTTAAAGAAATTTTATATTCTATTCTTATTTTATTTATATTTATTTGCCAGTAACTGTTAGGTCAATTCTTTATATGAGGTAAATGTTTACAAGTAGTTTAAAATCCCATGCTCCCCAATGAAAAAAATGTTAAGACTAAAATTTTTTAAAAAAATCCAAACCGTTACTAAGGCATGAGGTTAGAGTAATAGTTTGTTAAAGCTGAGTAAATTAAAGAAATGTATATATGAAGTGTAGAATAGAATAGAAATCTTGGTTTTATTAGGGTTCTCTAGAGGGACACAATTAATAGGATAGATGTCTGTATAAAGGAACATTTATTAAGGAGTATTAGCTCACAGGATGACAAAGTGACATCCCGCAGTAGGCCATCTGCAAGCTGAGGAGCAAGGAAGCCAGTTCGAGTCCCAGAGCTGAAGAACTTGGAGTTTGATGTTCGAGGGCAGGAAGCATCCAGCACAGGAGAAAGATATAGGCTCAGAGGCTAAGCCAGTGTAATCTCTCCACGTTCTTCTGCCTGTTTTTATTCTGCCTGTGTTGGCAGCTGATTAGATTGTGCTTATCCAGACTGAGGGTGGATCTGCCTTTCCCAGTCAACTGACTCAAATGTTAATCTTCTTTAGTAATACCTTCACAGATATACCCGGGAAGGATGCACAGTATTCTATGCATCCTTCAATCCCATCAAGTTGACACTCAATATTAACTATCACGGCAGTCTGGTGACTGTATTTTTGTATTAACTTTATATACTGTCAATTTGCAGCATGAACATTTATATATTGCCTCATTTGGAGGCAAAATCAGAATCTGCAGTGTAAAAGGAGACATTTATGGAATTAAATGTGAAAGTAGAGTGTCACCAAAACATGGACACTGGTCCAGAGACCTGACTCTAGAGTGATGTGCCCTTTTCTTCTTTGGTTTCCTTTCCTTCCTCCTTTTCACCTCTCTTATTTTTTTTTTTGACAGTTTTACTTTATAAACACAATATTCTAAATTCACCACAATCCAAAATGCTTTCTTGGAAATGAAATCCCAGTTATGAAATACAATTTGACTGTCATCTGTGTACCGAGTTCACCTTTTGAACATTTTAACTAATTCTTTCTCTGCCAGAGCCAGGGTATTATGAATGCATCTGCCTACCTCACAGAAAGGATAGTTACGTGATTGTTCCCATGTGCTTCTGAAGTGCATTTGGCATCTGTATAAAGAATACTTTGGAAATAGAATTCATACAGGATGTTTATCAACACTTCTACTGAATTATATTGTAAGCTCAATTGATGTATATATCATATGGGGTGATTTACTAGATAAACCCAACCCACCGGCATAATCAGTTTTAGGTGTTGGCTCTGAAGTGTTTGAACTCAGTGAGAAAGAACACATAAGAAAGGTAACAGTATTTTATTTTCTGCCTCATAAACACATTGTAAAATCAGCAATGAAGGTTGTATTTTTGGATGCTGTGAATCTACTTTTACTTACATCATTGACATCATGTTGAATATCACCAAGTCAGGATCTGCATAGGTGGGTTCAGAGTGAAGGCTTTGAAGCTTGAGGGGCTCCACCACTGACCATAAAACCCGAACGAGTTACTCCTATTTTCTGAATCCTCTCCCTCTTCCATTGGCCCTCCAATGGTCCTCTACTCTCCTCCTCTGCTGATACGGTTTGCCTTTGCATTCCTACCCAAATCTCATCTCAAATTGTAGTCTCCACGTTTCAGGGGAGGGACCTGGTAGGAGATGATTGGATCACAAGGGCAGAGTTCTCCAAACTGTTCTCATGATAGTGAGAGAGTTCTCACAAGATCTGATAGTTTAAAATTTTGGAACATCCTCCGTCACTCTCTCCCACTGCTGCCATGTACTATGTGCTTTGCTTCCCCTTTGCCTTCCATCATGATTGTAAGTTTCCTGAGGCCTCCCCAACCATGTTACTCTGTGGTCAACTAAACCTCTTTTCTTTATAAATTACCCAGTTTGGGGTAGTTCTTTATAGTGATGTGAAAATGGACTAATATATCTGCCTTGAGATGTACATCTACCGCTTTGAGGTAACATAATTTTTTATGGTACTGGATTAAGTGATTTTAGAAATCCACTCTAATTTTAAAGATGAGAAGTCTGTGCTTTAATGATATTCTCAGGATAACCTAATTATTGCAGAATGCAGAGAAATCACTGCTCCTCCTCTGCTTATCAAAGTAAGTTCTCTGTCTCTCTGTCTCTCTGTCTCTGTCTCTCTCTCTCTCTCTCTCTCACACACACACACACACACACATGTGCACATGCACACACGCACACATCTAAAGCAGCATAATAGAAGGCAAGATGAAACAGTAAAGGACTCTTTTAAAAATTTCTTGTTTTACCTTAATGTTGATGATGATGTTGGTACATATTGCCTGAGTATGTGTATTTGTAGAAAGGCATCAGAATCTCTTGCTTTAGTAGAAAACTACCTTCCTTACCTCAAAAGTCTGTCCTCATTCTGTACTATTTGGAAGCATAATTGAATGGATGTCTCCCAGTTCTATACAAAACTTGGAGCTTGGGGCAATTGCCCTAGTTTACTGGATCTCAGGAGAGGCTCCTCAAAGGGTTTATATAACTGAAAAATGTTGAGGTTCAAAATTAAAGGATTTTTTTTTGTTTTATTTTATTGTGGTTCAGAGAAGATAGAGGTTCACAGTGTTTCACAGGAATACATGGGAGATAAAATTAATAGCACTGGCAGTTACTATATATTTGTATCTCCAGAGAAGGCTGCATATCTGTTCATCAGAGTCATTAGCATATCTGTTGTGGATAACCGGTGATTAATCTGATTAAAGACATTTTTGTTTTCTTCCCTTAACATAAATTTTCAGACATGTCTGCTTGTCACCAGGAAGCTTTGAATTTACTTTTTTTTTTAACTGCAACCATTCAGACAATGTTTATAGTAATATAATAGTCTATTCTCTTTGTATATCAATTCTCAATTGGTTAAACTGCAATAAGAGGTTAAGTGGTTAAATAAGAATATTGAATTAATGTAAGTAATTATTCCTAACATATTCTGAGGTATTAAGATGTGATTTTGATATTTTTGTGGACTAACAAAAAAATTATGATTCAAAACTTCAATGGGTCATTTCATATCAGATTGATAGTACCAGTTATGTACTTTGACATACTCTGAGTTCAGAAAAGTATTTTTATTAGATGGAGTCAAGGAAGAAGGATAGGAAGAGCCAGATCATATGACATACAGAGAAAGAACAGATGGAGGGGTTTGCCTTTTCTGTGGCCAAGAACAGGGATGAGAACTGGAGTGCTGGTTGGAGGTACTTTTTTCTGTGTGACAGAGAGAAACACTGGGTGCTGTCTAGGAACCAGGTATGTTCACTGTTGCAGATGGAATCAGCACCTGCTACCCTTTATCCCCTATTCCAAACAAAATGGCATTGAAAAGCTCTCCCTCCTTCTCCTCCCAACTCAGAAAAGCTTAGGCTTGACTAGAGAAGAAAATATCTCAATTACAAAACATTCTATGAAACATGACAAAAATGAAAATAGAAACTAAAGGCATGGACAAGCCAAAGGTATGCTAAGATAGCAGAGGTCAGTACCTACCTTAACTTCAACGAGTTAGTTTTCAAGTCGTAACTACTTGAAACAGCAAAAGCATCAGAAAGGTTGGGTGCAATGGCTTAAGCTTGTAATCTCAGCACTTTGGGAGGCCAAGGAGGCCAGGCATTCAGGACCAGCCTAGCCAACATGGCCAAACCCCGTTCTACTAAAAATACAAAAATTAGCCAGGCGTGGTGGCAGACACCTATAATCCCAGCTACTCAGGAGGCTGATGCAGGATCACTTGAACCTGGAAGGCAAGGTTGCAGTGAGCCGAGATCACGCCACTGCACTCCAGCCTGAACAATAGAGAAAGACTGTCTCAAAGAGAAACAAAAATAAACAAAACAGAAAAAAAAAAAACCAATTTGCAGCATATCAAAAATACACCGTATTTCATTGGATGTATATATCACGTTTTGTTTACCCATTCATCTGCTGATTGACACATTTTTGACCACTTTTAAAATTAGGGCATCTTTTAAGTCTTTTTTGCACCCCTCCCAATTTAGATGGGTGTTAAAATATATTTCTCTGAATACTGGCATATCATTGGTTATATGGGTTACAGAATCTACTCTTATTCTGTGACTAGCTTATTCACTATGTGTTTTGGTGTCTTTTAAAAAACAGACATCCTTAACTGATTCAGTTTTAGCATTTTTTTTCCTTTTTGACTAGTATTTTAATGCCTTGGCTAACAATTATTTTCTTACCCTAGTGTCATGAAGATATACTCTGTTATTTTCTATAAACTATACAGTTTATGTTTCGTATTTTGACCTATTACTTAGCTGTAAAAAGGAATGAAGTTCTGATATGTGCTTCAATGTGTGTAAACCTTGAAAACATGCTAAGTGAAATAAGCCAGGCACCATGTAAATTTGTAGATGGAGAAAGTAGATTAGAGGTTACCAGGGCCTATGGGAAGGAGGAAATGGGGAGGCATTGCTTAACGGTTGTAGAATTTCTGTTTGAAGTGATGAAAATCTAGAAATAGGTGGTGATGATGGTTGTACAACATAGTAAATGTAATTAATATCACTGACTTGTACACTTAAAATGCTTAAAATGGCAAATTTTGTGATGTATATTTCAACCATGATTTTTTAAACATAATGAGATATACAAAAAAATTGATTTGTACTTTAAATGGGTGAGTATATGATATTTCAATAAAGCTGTTAAAACACACACATAAAAACACCATATGGGAAAAGTGGCTCCTGGAACAGGGTTGACACATCATAGGTTCTTCATTCATTTAGTAAAAAGATGTCAAGCATTTAACACTCTGCTGCTAAGCTGGATATACCGAAGTGTACGCAGGAATTTCTCCTAATGAACTGGATGGAATTCTCCTTGACTGCCAACCTTAACCATGGCAGCATAATTAGATCTGAATGAGCAACCCAAGGGTAATCTTTCAATCCTTCCCCACCCCTGCATTGAGAGAAAACAATGATACCATCTATGCTCATCCTGCCCAGATGTGTACCCAGGCCCAGTATAAATAGGACTGTACTCCTCCAGGCCTCTGGGCCAGCTACCTGGTCCAGAGAAGCATGCTTATTTTGTCCAAAATGTCCAAGACAGTGGAAAAGTCTGGCCCAGGAAAGGGGACACGTGGACACCTGGAGCCTCTCTGAGTTGCTGATCTGGGCAAAACCTAGATCTAGAAGTGAAGATGCCAAGATGCAGTCAAAATGTAATTTGCAACATAGCGGATCTGTACAATCCTTTACAGATGTAATACTGAATGTTTCTGATGTAACCCCCATTAGTCGGTCTTTTGGGATGACACAATGCCCTTATGAAAAAGAAACAAATGTCAACCAAGCAAAATCAAATTAGGAGTTAGTGTATTGTCCTTCAAATACAATTTCATTTTGAGGTTTCTCCTCAGACTATCATTCATTTAGACCAATCTGTGGCAGAAGCTGAATATCCCATACAGTGAAATGACAACTGATATTCAAAGTGATTTATTTTCAAAGCAAAATTGTATTTAGAGCCTTGTAGGTGTTAGCCAGTTTGCTAGAGGTTAGAAAAATCAAGATATGTAAGCGAAGATTCTGTTCTCATTTTAGTAGAAGAGACAAATAAATGTCAGAGGGGTACTATCTTGGAAAAGGATTAGTTGCCTTGAAATGCAGGGGAAAAATTGGTGAATCAACAACAGCAGAGTCTTTAGGGAGGAAGGCTGTTCGAGCAGTTTTGAAGGATTAGTTGTTCCTTAGGCAGACAAGGCCTCAAAAGAGAGAGAGAAAAAAAATAGCATATGAGAAATTCTTAAAAGCAGGAGTTTTTATAATGTAAGTTGGAAAAGGTCAGCAAATTAAAGAATTGGATTTGAATTAACTGATCTTAAAATAATAACAATACTGTAACAACCTAGTGCTAAACATTTATGGGAAATCTTCACCTGGGGGAGGGAGGGATGTTTCATTTGGAAAAAGCAACTTTGTATTTCGTTTATCAAAATAATGGGTGATAAAGATATAAGGATATTTAAGAATCATGTCTTAATGATATTGCTGATAGTTATTAAGAAAAAGGTTTTTATTTTTAAGCAAAAGATACATATTCAGATTGTATTTAATTAGGAATGTTTAGGATTTGTATTTGCTTAGGAATGTCACACATTTTGAAGAACACACCTACATTAATAAAACTTCAAAAAGACAAAAACTGTTTTACAGCTACTGGGAAACTCCTCAGCTCCAAATACCCTTTTTTTGCCATCGAAATTTGTTTAGATAGATTTACTGAAGTATAATTTACACAGAGTAAAATTCACCATTTTTAGGTTTACCAGTTGAGTTTTGACATATTTGAACAGTGTGTCACCACCACCACAATCAAAATCTGTAATCTTTTTGTCACCTGAAAATGTCCCATGTCCCATGGTGCATCCCTGTAGTTGATCCCCTCCCCTATCCTCATGCCCTGGAATACTGATCTGTTTTCTGCCCTTGCAGTTATGCATTTTCATGAGTATCATATAATGGAATCATGCAGTATGCAGCCTTGTAGGTCTGGCTTCTTTGACTTAGCATAATGCTTTACGTATACATTCATGTTGTTGGATGTATCCATCCCTAGTCCATTCATTTTTGTTGTGAGAGGTTTTCCACTCCACGAAACTCCTATAATTTATTTATTCAATGGGCATTTGTGCATTTGAATTTTTCTAGTTTTTGGCTACTACGGATAAAGCTACTATGAACTATGAACATTTGTGTGCCGCTTTGTGTTGTTATTTCTTTGGCATAAATACCTATGAATGTGGTAAGAATATGTTTAACGTTATATGAAACTTCCAAACTATTTTCCAAAGTGACTGACCCTTTGTACATTCCCACCAACAATGTATGATAGTTCTAGATCTTTGCCAGCATTTGCTGTTGACTGTTGCCCACATTGTTGCTGTGTAATTTTAACCTTTTTGGTAGATATGCTTTGATACATCACTATGGCTTTGATTTGTATTTCCCTAATGACTAATGACGCTGATCATTTTTTTTACGTGCTCATGTGCCATTCAAACCTCTTCTTCAGTGAACTGTCTCTTCATATCTTTTGCCCATGTTGTATTGGGTTGTTTTTCTTCTTATTGGTGAAAGTAAAACGAGTTCTAAATATACATTTCAATATTTATCACATACACATTTTACAAATAATTTCTCCCATTCAGAGGTTTATCTTTTCACCTTCTTAAAGTGATTAAGAGTTTTTAATTTTAATGAGATCCAGTTTATCAATTTGTTTTCTTTTATGGATCATGCTTTTTGTGTTGTAATACATTTCTGACTGATCTTTGTCACAATTTTAAAAAATGTTTTCTTTTAGAACTAGTACAGGCTTCATATTTAGGCCTATGATCCATTTTGCGTTATTTTGGATGGTGCAAGGTAACAGTCCAAGTGCCTTTTTTTTTTTTTTTGCATATGAATTCTCTGTTGTTCTAGTGCAATTTATTGAAAGCTAATCTTTCTGCGTTAAATTATTTTGACATCTTTATTGCAAATCAATTGACCATGTATGTATGGGTCTCTTTCCAGACTCTATTGTGTTCTGTGGATGTATATGCAATCTTTATGATAATATCAAATTATCTTTATTACAGTAGCTTTGTAATAAGTCTTGAAATCGTATTATGAGACATCAATTTTTTCTTTTTCTAAATTGTTTTAGCTATTTCTGGACTTTAAAAAAATTACAATTTTTATTTTAAGAGGGTACATGTACAGGTTTATCACTTGGGTGTACTGAATGATCTGAGGTTTGGGTTATAATGTTTCCATTTCCCAGGTACTAAGCCCAGTACCCAGTAATTAGTTGTTCATTCCTTTCTCTCCCCTCTCTTTCTTCTCTAGTACTCCCCAGTTTCTGTCTTTGGCTTCTTTATGTCCATGAGTATCCAGCGTTTAGCTCCCACTTTTAAGTGAGGGCATATGATATTTGTTTTTCTGTTCTTGTGTTAATTTGCTTAGAATAGTGGTCTGGCCCTCTGTTTTATGCAAAATTATGAAATCAGACTGTAGATTTTTTCAAAACCAAAAAGTCCTGCTTGGTTTTCATTGAGATTACTTTAATTTCATATATTAAATTATGGGAGATTGACATTATTACAATATTGAGTTTTTCAGCTTAATGTTCTTTAATTTTTCTTATCAATGTTGTGTAGTTTTCTACCTACAGTTCTTTTACATATTTGGTCAGATTCATTCCTAAGAACTCTGTGGGTTTTTTATGATATTGGAAATGTTTGCATTTAATTTCTAAGGGTTCATTGCTAGTACATAAAAATGCAGTTTATTTTTACGTGAAATAATGGTTTTATATGTTTTATTAAAATATAAATATGAAAATAATTGTTTAAAATGTAATTTTTGTTAACAAGTTACCTCAGAAGCAACTGTTGGTAAGGTTGTGTTCTTTTGGAGGCTCTGAGTCAGAATCTGTTCCGTGCCTCTCTCCCAGGTATGGGTGACATCCAGGAATCTTTGGCATTCCTTGATTTGTGGCTTTGTTGTAATCTCTGCCTCCATCCTCACATGGCCTTCTCTTTTGTGTCTCTGTATCCTGAATCACTGTGTTCTTTCTCTTAAAATAGGACCAGTCCCTGTATTTAAGGCCCCCCCTAAATTAAGATTTGTCTCATCCTGAAATTTAAAATTTAATTACATTTGCCAAAGCTCCGTTTTCAAGTAAAGTCACATCCACAGTTATCAGGGGTTAAGACTTGACCATGTTTTTTTTTAATTATTTATTTATTTGTCTTGGAAGGGACATTATTCAATCCACTACAAATGTCTAGAGAAAAATTAACTGTGAAAATAAAGACTGCTCCATAGTAAGTATTCTATCATTGTAACGTAAAGAATATAAAAAAGACACAACTTGGACATGTGATGTATTTGTGTTTGTAGATAATCTGACATACATAGGGATTATTCTGTCTCTCTTTTTCATTTCTACATTTTTAAAAAACTTTTATTGTTTGATAAATATTATATAACTTAAAATAGGATTTGGGGTTAAGATTTTTAGCAATTTTATATCATATTAGAATCTTTTGAGTTAAGGGTGAATATTCTGACTGATTATTGATTTCTGTTATTAGGCATGTTATTTTAAAAGGAAAAAATACTTAAATCAGAAATAGAAAGTACCCTCAGTGTTTTATTTCTGTTCTTGTTTTTTGTTTTGTCCCTCTTATGTGAAGGAAGCATATCTAAGTGAGGAGAGCAGGGTAGCAAAGTACCATTTCTGTGCAGCAGTTCCATTATGCTTGTGCTTCAATAGTAATTTCTGTAGCACATTGGATCACTGTGGTTGGCACCTTCAAAGCACTCAAACTGGGGAGATAACACATCAACATCTCTTTTGTCACTTGAGCACAAATTCTGAAAAGGTATCTACAAGTAAAAAATATTTTAAACTGGTCACCTTAATAGTGTGTTTTAGATTTAAAAAAATAGAGTTATGATTTATTTAAATTTTTTTCTTAATCTTTAAATAATTATTTCTTTTTACTATGACTACTAAAAAATTGATATTTACTATATTGATCTAAGTGCCAGGCACTGATTTATGCTTCAATATATTCTTTCTATTCCTGTAACACTCCTTAGTTAGACTTATTATTAATTTCATTTTCAGATCCTGGAGCCAAAGCTCCCAAGAATTTAAGATGTTTTAATCATTTACCCCTTCAACAAATATTTATTAAGCCAGCCACTGTTCTAAGTATCAAACATACAACAATGAATAAGACTGAGTGAGAAACTGACAGGGCTAGAATTCAAACTCACATCTGTATGACTCCAAATAAGGAACACATCTGTGTTCCTTCCAGTAAACACTTGCTCACTGTTTGCCAAAGTATTAATTACTTATAAATATTTTATTTGACATAAACTAGTGTTTTTTAGTATAGTGGAGCAGCACATCCTTGTTCCTGCCAGGGAATTTGGCTTTGAACACACATGATATTTGTGTAAAAGCCATTGGTTGGAACCAAGTACATTTTGTATTAAAACATTAACATTGGCCAGGCGTGGTGGCTCACGCCTGTAATCTCAGCACTTTGGGAGGCTGAGGTGGGCAGATCATGAGGTCAGGAGATCGAGAACATCCTGGCCAATATGGTAAAACCCCGTCTCTACTAAAAATACAAAAATTATCTGGGTGTGGTGACACTGCCTGTAATTGCAGCTACTCGAGAGGTTGAGGCATGAGAATTGCTTGAACCCAGGAGGCAGAGGTTCCAGTGAGCTGATATCCTGCCACTGCACTCCAGCTTGGTGACACAATGAGATTCCATCTCAAAAAAAAAAAAAAAAATTAACATTAAAATAAAAAAAGATTTATATGCAAGTAGGAACTTGCATAATGTGTTCTAAGTGATCACATTATTTTTCTTAAAGTTAAGAACTTAGGCTTGGAAAAAAATTAACATTAAAATAAAGTTTTATATGCAAGTAGCAACTTGCATAATGTGTTCTAAGTAATCAGCATTCTCATCTTAAAGATGAGAAATTATGCTTGGAAAGGTTAAGGTACTTGCTCCGCCTGAGGCTGGTCCCTCCACCTGTGCTTAGTTTGTATCTCCTGCTCTCCAAAGCACCACTACTCTCTCCCCTAGCTCTAGCCTGTTTCCCTTTACAAGTGGCTTCTTTGGGCATTTCAACTTGTCCAAGTATCTCTCATCTAAAAACTAGCAAATGTTTTCCCTTTACTCTTTAATTCCCCTTCAGCTCATGCTTTATTTTTCTTTCTCTGAAGCAAAGTTATTTGAAAGCATTCTCTACATTTGCTGTCATTACTTTCTCCTCTTCTATCTATTCCCCACCATCTTCATTTGTTTTCTCCCTTTCTACTCGAATTTCACTTTCCAAAGACTTTGCCGATGTGATGCTAAAAATGGCATCTCATTGCCCATGTGATGATTTTTATTTCTAATATGATTGAACATTATTTCACATATCTTACCCATTTCCCACATATGTGTTTATGTTGCTTGTCCAAGTATTTTGCGTATTTTCTTATTAAGGTGGCCCTATTTTATAAAAAAATTTCATATATTTAAGGAGGAAAATAGACTATTGGATTACTCTTTGAGCAACATGGATCAAAATTAAGAAATTAATATATGATCGCTGATAAAGGTCAGCAGGGTATGTCTGGATGAGAACACTGAGCAGCCAAACTATGAAGGACATTGTGCAAACATGCAGTTGTCATTTTACCAAAGCTTTATTTCCCAGCAATGCTTCCTTTGAAGAAATCATTTCCCGGTAGTCAAAATCCAGTTATGAAATAAACATGTAATTCAGTTATGCCAGTGTTTGTTGCTGCAGTATTTGGTATAAGAGTCTCTGGAGACTGATTTGTGTGTTTCATGGTGTTGTGTTGGAATGGTGGGTGCTGTAGGCTTCCAGTAAGTTTATCTTGGAAAAAATGACATGCCTCTTCATTTGCTGGCCTCTTTTGCTCTTTCTGTATGTCGTGAATCTTCTACCTTCATAAATGTCTCTGTTCTGCCTCTTCCTACACTGTAAATCTCTCTTATCTCTATTTTGTGGCAAAGTACCATCATATCCAGGACTGGCCTGAAATTTGGAAGACTCAGCAGTTTGGGGCATTGTTCCATCCAATTTTATAGACTCATCAAATTTTACGGAGAGCATGTGCTATTTTGTGTCTCAGCACTGTATCTGGTTTGATTACTCTAGATTATGAAATTGTTTATAATATCCTGGTCAGTGTAATATATATGCTTCTTGTTCTGAACCCTCTGTAACAAACTGTGTTCCAAATAGTTGATTTGCCCCCCCAATTTATTTTTATGTTAATGCAATTTGGTTTTATAGATGACTGCAATTACATTAAAGAATATAAATAGTTTATGTGTAATTTATAGTTGTTACAGCTAATTAACACATTTTCATAGAAACAGTAACCCAATCTGAAGTATTTTAGTAAGAAGCTAAATATATTCTAGAAGCTCTTTGTGAAACTTAATTTCTGCAGGAATTAATTGCCGTCTCACTTGAATTGAGTAAGTAATATGACTGCAGTTTTAAAAATACACATTTATGAAAAGATGCACACATAAAGGGTTAAATTTCAGTTATTTTGTATAGTGCCTTTGCCCAAATATCTAAAATACAAGAAAGAACAAAATAATGTCTCCTTGGAGGAAAATTTATACATTGTAAAAGGACTCTCAGCTTCTTAGTATTCTTTCTGAAAACTCTTGCAATATAAAAAGGGCCTTCCCCACCTGAAAGGTATCATTAGGAAATCAAGTTATATCACTAACCCACTTCAGTTCAATAGACTGAGGTTCTTCAGAGGAGTTCACCTTTCCAGGTTTCATAGTAAGAAAGTATTTGTTCAATTAAATCATGGGCATATAAACTGAATAATTGGAAAACTGGCTTAAAATTATAGGATGAAAAGTCACTGTTACCACCAGTATTCTACTTCAAAAACTACCATGTCTCTGACAGTGAGTAAAAATGTAGAAATTCTGTACTAGACAGAGTTAGAATAAAAATCCTGTGAAGTCTTTCTGATGATGAACCATCAGAGAGGGAATGACGTTACACTGGAGATGTAAACTTTAAAAGGAAGAAGAGAAATCTCTGACATTTTCTACAGCCTACTCAGGACATTTTATGCAAAAGTAACCAGGTCCACAAGCCCTAGAGTGAATGAGGGTATCCGTTTAGACACAGATTGGTGATAACTCTGAGAATCAATGAAATTAACACTAGAAGCAGAAACCACTACCTCTGCTCATGTCAACCATACAGCTGGACAGAAGCAAACACATGCCAGAAAATACCCCTACAGTTTTCTTTATTCTTACTGAAATTCATTGAGCCATTACTGAGCACCTTCCCTGGTAGCTAGCATGCCAGGGAACCGCAAACCTTCCAGCTCATCAGTAATTAATAAATATTTACTGTAGCTCATTAGTAAATATCTAAATGTCACTTAAAAGTAAAGGCTTTCTAACAGTAACATCTTTCATATCATAAAGCCTTCCCATAGTAAAATTAATAAAAAGCTCTTTTCTGCTCTTCTTTTTGAAAGAGTTGTATTAATCAGGATAGTTGAAGTTTTGCTGGATTTCTACTGGGTTTTTCTTACTGTTTTCAGAACTGGCATGACTGTCCATGTCATACTTTAAAGTTAATATTGCAGTTCAAAAGCATGTTGGCTTCAGCCATCAGAAGGAATAAACTACTGATACATGCTACAATATGGATAAGTCTTTAAAACATTATATTAATTGAAAGAAGCCAAATGCAAAAAGTCGTGTGTTGTAGGCTCTACTTAAATAAAATACCTTGAGTACCTAAATCCACAGAGACAAAACACAGATTGATGGTTGCCAGAGGCAAGAAAGAAGGGGGAATGTGGAGCAATTGCGTAAGGTATATAGAATTTCCCTTTGGAGTGATGAAAATGTTTTGAAACTAGATGGAAGTAGTGGTTGCAAAACATTGTGAATATGTTAACTCCCACTGAATTGTTCACTTTTAAATGGTTAATTTTATGTTATATACATTTAATCTCAATTTTAAAAATTGTACCACAATGTTAAAGCACATTGCTTATTTGTATATGTTTTCTATATTTGTTTAATTTTATAGATGAAACAGTGGCATTTATAATATCTGACCAGCATTTTATTTAATAAATGTCAATGAAAAAGCTATTTGAGATTTGTGCAATCACTGTTTTTTTTTCTTTCAGGAATTACCATGTTACTCAGAGATTTTCACCTGGAATTTTACCGTTTCTCTGAAATATCTCACTATAGAATTGCCTAACTTGAATTTTAAATCTTCCCGGAGACCTCTGTATTCATTTATATTTAAGTAATTCCTGAGATGTTGGAAGCTTACATTTTATATGACTCCCATAGTGGAATCATTTAGGAAAATCTGTGTACATGCTGGTCTTCATCTTACACATCATTAATGCAGGTGTCAACTAGAAAGGTCACTAGCAGCAATGCCTACAGCACCCCACTGATTATCTGAGTGGAATTTGATATATTGCCTTTAATAATTGCCCTGTCCTTATCAACTAATTTTCAGTTTGTGTTGGGGGCCTTATGGTCAATACCATTAAAATTAATTTTTCTTGTTTTATGGTAGTGAGATGTTACCTAATTTCATGCTGGTGAAACCTAGGTACCAAACTTTCCTTGCTATTATTGAGTGTTATTACTGACAGTATTTTTGTTTAATTACTATGATAGTTAACGACAATAGTTTCATCATAATGGAGGGCATTTTTTTTTCTTATATCACCCTGTGCTGCCTGCTTTTTTCCTTGGCTATCATCTGTAGAGTGTTTCACTGCTCATTAGTACGTCTAAGGCCTGAGGAAATAACAAGCGGGAACTCAACTTCTGTTCATTTTGCCTGGCTAGCAGCCTGTTATCAGTCTGGGAGGCAACAGTGAGGATTGATAGTGTTGGGTTAAATGGATGTATGGTTTATCCATCAGTATACAAGCTAGCTTCCCTGACATGGGCAATTAAGATTGCAATCAGTCTTTGAGTTGGGAGGACTCTTGGAGTGATACTCTGGCCCTGTGTTTCTCAACAGGAGTATGTGCTGCTGGAGATGGGGGAGGAACAGTTATTTGTCTTGCAAGACCCTTCCATATACTAAAGAATATTGAGTACCCCTGGACCTGGAATACTAAAGGCTGATAATTGCCAGGACTTCCCAAAGTGACCCGCACATTTCTGGGTGTTTCCAAGTGGGGCAGATCCACAACATTATCACTTTACTTCATGAGCAAACTGAGTCTTGGAAAGGTTTGGTGCCTTGTCCATCCAGGAAGTGGCAAAATTGGTGTCAGAACCAAAATATTTGCTTATCTAGTTCAAAGCTGCTTCTATCAGCAAAGTTTTTTCATTTAAATATTTTCGAGTAGAATCTCAAGAGGGCCCTACAGACTGGCCTGAAATCCAGCTACCTTTTCCTACTCGATTTACTCTTCGTTTCATACCTTCTCCTTATTCCTTACTTCTCAATCCTCCATCACTCTTTACTTCCCATCTTTCTTTTTTTTTCCTATTTCACTGAGAAAATAGAAGACAGAGCAGAGCAGTCTGGTCTTCACACCATCAATCCTGCAGTCTACCTGCATTTACACCACGTATGCTGTCTTCCTTCCTGTTACAAGTAATGAACTCTTCCTGCTTCTGCAAAGAGCCCAGTTCCTCCCTCAAAGACAAGGACTATGCTGCATGAATTAACCCTTGCTCTCTCTTGCTTTTTCAAACTCTCCCTCCCACTGGACATATAACCAATACTGAACTACCCATATATGTCCCATTAACCTGTAACCATACTGAACTGCCTTCATAGTAAAAAGCATTCTTTCATGGCCCCTACCTCTACTATTACTGTATGATGTTTCTCTGCTTCCCAGAAAGAATTCTCTCCCGAGAGAATTATTAGTACTTGCTCTCCCACCTCCTCCAATCCAATTGGCTCCTCAACCCCTTCTAACCAGGTTTTCTTTCTTCACTGTCCTCACAGAGCCACTCTTGTGGAAGTTACCAACAACCTCCTTCTCGTCAAACCCATTAACTCTCAACCCTTATCCTAAACTCCTAGCCAGATCTGACAGGGTGACTCCCCTGTTCTTCATGAAACATTTTATTAATGTGGCCTCCTAGGCATGATTTTCTTTATTTCCCTCTCACCTCATTCAGTTATCTTTCTTAGGCTTCTTCATAGTATCCTCCTCCTCTGCTGAGCCTAAGATATTGAACTTCTCAGGAGCCTAGTTCTTAGCCCTTCTATTTTTAACAATGCGACCAGAAAAAAAAAAAAGCTTTAAAAAAATTAAATGTCTTTCCTTTGCTTAAAAACCCCCAAACACCATAGCACTTAGAATGAAATTCAAACCCTTTATTTAGAACTACAAAACCTTACATCATCTAGCCCTTCTAGATTACCTTTCATCCACCCTAACCATTCTTTGTTGTTCTTCCTTGAACACTCTTCATTTCTTCCTGCTTTAGGGTCTTCGCTCTTCCTTCCTGAAATGTGCTTTACCCACATTTTCTCAAAAGTTCTCCTTTCTCATCATCTAGGTTCCTCCTCAAATATCTCTCTCTCACAGAAACCTACCCTGACCCTGTTGTCTAAACTTCTATCTCCCCCTTCCAACGCTCTATGTTACCTTACAGTGCTTTTCCTTATTCATACAAGATATCTCTCCCAGAAATCATGTATTTATTTATTTGCTGTTAATGAGAGGTAATATGATAGTGATTTAACACGTAGATTCTAATTTTCTGAGTCCTGGTTGCAGCCACTGACTAGCTCTGTGACCTTGACAAGACACTTAACCTCGTTGTTTCTCAGTGTCCAAGTCTTTATAGTGGAGATATTGTTTAATTCTTACAGGTTGGTTGTTGTAAAGTGGATTAAAATATATAACATACTTTGAATAAATGACTCACTTGGTAAGTGTTTTGTAAATTATAGGTATTATGTTAAACGTTGTTTGAAACTTTCATCAGAAAATAAGCTTCAAGAAGATGACTAGTGTGTCATTCTTGTGCACCACTATTTTTCTAACTCCGGAAGCAGTGCCTGCTGCACTGTATAAATCTCAGTGTCTATTTTTTGAATGAGCAAATGAATGGCATACCACTAATTGGACTTATGTCTCAGTATACTCTCAATTTGTACTTGTGACCTAAAAACAAAATAGCTTTGGGAATGGCCTGTATCAGTTAGAAGGTTAGTCTGTCAGGAACAAGAGGTGACTTAGAATTTTGTAAAATAAAACATCCCCATCTGCCCTAGCTCTCTGTAGGGTCTTGAAAATCTTTCAATTAGGTTGGTTTCTGTTAAGACATTTTCATTCATATGGAGAGGGAATAAGAAGATATAGAATGTTTGAGGTGAACCAGGAGACAGAACAGTAACAAGGTAATAAGTTAAAATGAGTAGCTTTGTTCATTCAAGAAAGAAGAGAGTGGAAAAATATGAATGGCAGAAGTAGAACTGGGGCTTGAATGTTTCAGTCTATCTAGTTGCTTCTATAATCACTTAAGTATTGTTGCAAAAATTCTGTTTCAATATATTCTATTTGGAATTAAATTTTCATTTCTACATAGCTGGCTGAATTTGTCTGAATCAGTATGTCACTTTCAAGATGAAGACCATGGTCTCCCAGTCAAGAGCTTTTGAATGCCTGTGCTTTTTAGAGAATAAGAAAAATTAATAAAATGCAGTCAAATGTAATGTAGAAAAATGATTCTATGGGAGAAATAAAGGTTGTCATTAATGAGATGGTAAATATGCCATCCAGGAATCTCTATTGTTTTCTCAAAAGTATGTACTAGATTATTGTATTTTGGGAGATTGAAATAAACCAGTAGCTTTTAAAACACTATCAAAGATATAGCAGATTTGCCTTAGCAATATACTATAATCTCTTGGCCAACTATGAATGAATGCATTTAATATGTCCAGTCATCTTCCCCCATTCTCCATGGTGTCTCAATGGAAGGATGCTGAATCATGAACTTATTCTCAGAACTTGCTTTATGATGTTAACACATCCATTTCGTTGGCTGCCAAGTATTTTAGACCTTCATAAAACCATGGAAAGTTATAGTTCAGTGGAAATTTGAAACTTTCACATTTGCCACAACCTGAAATATGTTTAGAATATTTTCAAAAGTAGGAAGAATTTAAAAGTATATTCTCAGTAGTGTTACTTTGGAGTTTTTCCTTAATTTTTTTAAAAAGTAATTTAACCTGAATCACTGAGAGTAGATAGATAGTATGGGAAGATTTTTCTATTTTTTATACAACCTAAACAGATTTGCTATTGAATACTTGCTGAAAAAGAGCAAGCACTGTTTCCTGTATTAATGAAGACATTTTCAAACCAGGCACTTCGGAGTCATTATGTAGTGAGGCTTTGACAGTGAAGGCCTTGCCATATGGGGACATAAACTCCTCTAGATATGGAATATCAATAAAATTGTTTTCTGTCAATTATTGTTTTGGAGTCCAACTGGTGGCAGTTGGCAATGTGTGAACAGAGAATATCATTGTTTCTGTTTTATTCTAACTACCCATCTGTTGCTTTAACTTTATGCAGTCATTTCTGATAGAACGAGGCCTGTGGCACTGGCTCTTATATATACAATTTTTCCTAATATAATTTAATTCTGAACTCTTGATGAGATACACTAGAAGTAAAGTAATTAAAGAGTGAATTGAAGAACTGGTTCAACAGGTAACAAAAGATGCCTTGTATCTGCTTCTGATGTCCAGTTGATGTCATCAATTTCTTTGTGTTCCTCTTCCTCAATTCTGTCAGAGATCCCTCTGTTTTACTTACCTTCAAGAGGCAATGGTAAAGGTCTCACTTTGTCATTTTACTTTTCTTCACATTATTTAGCACATTGGGGGTTAATGGCTAGTCTGTTTTGCTTTAGTGCCGTCTCAGACCTCTGCTTCCACGGCAATGTAACAATCTGGCCATATCGTCCTCTCCTTGATCCCTAGTTTCTGGACTCCTTACATCTTCTACCATAAAATCATGAACTTTCCATGTTTCTTCCCCTCCTCAACTAGACACTCAGCAAAGCTTTTTCTAGGCATCCTCTTCTGTTCATAGCACATTTCTTTATCTGCTCATCTTTTACATTACCCCTTTGTGCAGTCCTAACTTACATTTTGTTCATTGTATCTTGACCATCAATAGCTCCACAAAAACTTGAAATAAATGTGACAGTAACATCATTATTTATTTGTGCTTCTTCTGAAGTTTCTGTTCCTTTGTTCAAATCTTCTCTTAAAAAACTCAAAACCTAGGATTTACTTTCAGACGTAAATTTAGTCTATCACTATCCTTATCTGTTAGTATAAAAAAAAGATAAAATTTTGTTTTATCTATGCTCTTCCAGGATAACCCAAGTTCATAGATAATTTAAATATTTATTGTGAGTATCCCATGTCCACATTTTCTGATGTCAGTTTCTACCCTTTTTTGTTGTTGTTGTTGCATAATCATGTGCCATTTCTAAGGAGACTTAAAAATTAAAGCAGTTTGATCAATTTCAGCTGTAGTATGGATCTTCTTGAAAAGAATTATAGGATTATTTTATTAAATACATTAAAATTTTAGTGACATGTATGAATACAAAACACTGATACTTTTTGACTGATAGAGTAATTGAATCCTTAGACATGACAGGAGTTTGACAGGGAGAATAGGTGAATTAGGGTAATTTTAAATGAATTGTTCTCTGATCTTAAGGGATCCATAGAGTAAAGCCCTGATAAAGTAAGGTTTCAGAATGGTGATTGATGGTATAGGATAAGAATGTAATGGATTTAAGTAGTTATTTACCTGGAGCATGCTTATTTGGTAATTGTCTGCTTTATTTGGACAAGGCCTCAATGCATCAATTAGTGGTCAAAAAATATACCCATAAAAAATACCCCTACCTGAAGCATAGCCCACATTGCTTCCTAGGGACTTTAACATAAGAGGAAATTATCTGGTAATTTGTATAGTGATGCTCTAAAAATGAGCCTTACTGATTGGAAATATGGAAAAACTGGATGCATAAAAGTTGTTCTCAATAAGAAAAAGCAATCAAAAAACATTCGTTGCTCTAATAAGAGACAAAGCCACCCCAGATATACCCAAATCAACAGCCTGTTAAATGGACCCTCTGAGGAAGACACAGAAGGCACAGCAAGATTGCAAGCTCCATTTTTTTTTCTGATAACAGACCCTTAGAAATTCAGGGATTCTAACGGAGCCGAGGTGTGGAAAGAAGCTGGGGTTCCAAAGCAAGTTTGACTGTGGCTTTGCCATGAAAATATTTTCATTTTTACATAATTTGCCAATAATTTTAAAAAGTATTGTGGAATGCTAGCTACTCTATAATCACAGCCCAGTTCCTGCCACATAAATCAGTACTTAACTAAGACAGAATCAGTTACAGTCAACCCAGACTTACCTTGTTTTGTTTTGTTTGTTTGTTTCCTTCTTCCTCTACCCATCTTTACATTTGCTCCTCTTCTTTGTTTTCCAGGCTCTTGCAAACCCAAAGAGTAACTAGAAATGTTGGCACTGGTTAATATCATTGCGTACAATTTCCTAGTGAGAATCCCAGATCACTCTCATCACTTAAGTGCTTATTTATGGAATGTTGGATGTTAGAAAATGGCCCTTTTCTAATTGGCATTCTGAAAGAAGCACAATGTTCTAACTAAAATGACAACAGTTAATACCTGCAGTGAAGATGAATTTATACATGCAGACATCCACTTATCTTTTTCTTTTTGCAGAATAGATTTCCCCCTAGAAACAAGAAAATTTTTATGACCCAATATTTTAAGAAAGAGGTTAAGATGATATGTTCTGCTTATGTCAAACAACATCCGTCTTCTGGTTTAACTGCAGCAGAATCAGTTGTTGGTAATCTTGAAATACATGGTTTTCACACTAGTGATTTTCTTTTAGGTAAGATGGTTATTTAAGTGAGCATTAGGTGAAGCCAAGGATTTTTTAAATGGCTTGAGACAGGAAAGGTCTATTTCATCATGTGATCTACTTTATCATTTTTAATAGGAAAACAAAAACAAAAAATGAAGATTTGTTTATCCATTTCCAGGTAGTGTATTTCCAAAAAATAGATAATTATACATTGTGTATTAGTAACCTGAAATTTAGGAGCAAGATTTTTGTTACAGCATCACTGATGAACATTTTAGACTCATTGAAAGTGCATTTTCTGGCTTAGTTTAGAAATAACCCCTATTACAAAGTTTATTCTTTTGTACCAACATGTTATTAATTTCATGTCCTTTCTTTTTGTTCTTAGTTGGTTACAAGTCTTTCTTCTACCCCTACAAGGTAATAATCACCTTGAGGTATGAAACTGTAACCTACTCATTTCTAAATGTATAAAAATCTGTCCGTGAACTTATTTTATGTGTATTCAATAAATAGTTATTGCATATATTCTGAGTCCCGCCTTCTTGTTGTCATTTCTACTGGCATTATTTTGGTAGTTTCCATAGAATGAAATTTTTAAAGAATTTTGCAGCTTTTGACCTAGGATACAGATAAGGAAGTTACAAAGGAGCTTGACATTTGAAGTCAAAAAGCTTTGAATAAGGCAATTTGGTAAGTCAGTCAATGTTTTGTAAATTGTGGATCAGAATATTTTGGTGGGATACATAAAATATAATTTTAAAAAGAAATAAGACTAGGAAATAAGACTTGAACATATCATTCATTTCAAGAATCCTTTTTGTTTGTTATATAGAGATATACATAGAGATAGAAATACTTATGTGTGTTTGGGTATGTAGTGTATAAAATTGAGTTACAATGTAAAATGTAGGCTGTTGTCAAAAAATATTTTAAATCACTGAGCTTTGAATATTTGAATGTTTCTAATAATTCTGAGCCTCAAATTCCCCATCCACAAAATGGGCTTAAAAATAATTATTTTTAAGGTTTACCCTGAGGATTAAGGGGAACAATATGCAAAGTACCTTGCATGGTGTCTGATTTCTGTAGAAGACAAGCAAAAGATGTAGCCTTTACCAAAACTAATCCATTTAAAATTTAATTGATCATGACTCATTTATGTATACACAGGATTATATTAAGACTTTAAACTAATTGAATTAATTTTTAAAACACTTTTCAATTTGAAAGTCAATGATTTTTAAAAGTTAATCAATAAGGGCATTGCTTAATTAATTCATTTTATTTAATGATTTTTCTTTGAGGTCATTGCTTTTCAATTCAGTATAAATGTTTTTAATTTATTCATTCATTAACTCAAATAATATTTTTAGGATTTGGAATATGGCCAAATAAACATGACATTTTTAAGAGAATACAAATTTTTCCTTTGAGGAATAGTTAAAAATCTGTTGAAAACCTACTAAAGCCTAAAAATGGATATGTGGGCTGATACCGATTTCATATATTAAAAAGTTGGTCTCATGCCAGAAAGATTAAATGTGGTCTTGGGAGAAGGAAGAATGAAGACCAGTTTATTGGAAGTTATGGGACAATAGATTTCAGTTCAAAATAAGAAGCAAATAATTTTACGTGCGATTTATCTCAAAACCTTATAACTACCTCCGAAGAGGTGTTCCTCTGAGAAGGTAGGGTGGGTATGGTCACATTTGATATCATGTAAACTGTCTTTTACCTTAAAGATTCTGTGGCTGACTTTTATGGGTCAGATACCCTGAGGAGTCCCATGTGATATATGCAAATAACATTTTTTTGAATAAATAAACCTTAAAATTGAGTCCAGAAGATGCTGAGGATTTTGCATAGTTTTGTCTTTGAGAGAATTCATGAATTTATCAGGTCAATTTACATTTATTCATAAGCATTTTGCTCATCCCTGACTTTACTCTGAATGTCTTTTTTGTTAATTGCATTTGTCTTGAGTGCTTAATTAGAAACAAAAGTAGGAAGGAAATCTGTCCATTTGATCATTTTTAGCAGTTCTACTGGGTGTAAAACTTTGTGTGAATATAGACAAGATTGGGAAATGTGAGCATGGAAATATTTATAGAGAAGAAAAATGGGACGTGAACTGATGGTGGCTGGAAGAGGAAAGGTGACTTTCTTTAGAAAGAGTGTGTTTAGTATGACCAAGAAGCAAAACAAAAAGAAGTATATGGGGAATCATAAAGGAGGATTATGTATTTCTGTATCCTTTGGGAATGCTTTGTGTGGCTTTATATCTTGTCAGGAAAATAGAATAATTCAAAGGATATCCTAGATCATAATGAGATTTTAGTGCTTGAAAAGTGACACCTTCGGTGGGGGTTGGGTCGGGAATTCATAGATGAGGAATCTGAGTTGTAAAGTAGGTAAACTAATTTGTCTAAGTAATTAAGCGTAATCAAAGCATACTCTTCTTGACTTTGAATCCACTGCTGTAATACCAGTCTTGATGAATTATTGCCCTGAAACATTTCCCCTCCATCTGATGGCTTCAGGAAGCTGAAACTTTTCTCTCAAGTGTTTTAGCCATGGATTGTAATTAAGTCTAGGATCTTCCATTTCCCAGTGTCAGTCATAATAAAGAGTGGCTTTGCCACAATGAATAATTCTGAATGAGGCCTTAGAGATCTTCTCATTCAGAAGTTTTCAAATGTTATTTTAACAGTGAAGCTTTTTTGTTCAAACAATATTGATGTAGCAGCAGCTTAATATCTAAAGCAGACTTTTACTTTAAAAAGGAGAGAGAGAGAGAGATGATCTAATTGCAACGCATATTAGGGAACCTGGATCACTGCCTGTCCCCACCTCTCATTCCCACCACTGTACAACTTGACTCCCAAGAAGTACCATAATTTTTTTTAAAAGAAAATCTAATTTATTGCCTTTATTTTACAGCCAGAGTTTCTTTGAATGTAGGGGAAACAGAAAATTAATGTAACATCCTTGGAGAAAAATCCGCTTTCTCAAATATGGCAAAAATAGTCTTTAGCTGTGGACTGCAGTGTGAATGCAGAAGATCCAGAGGGAGGGAAGGTGTAAATATGAGAAAATGGGCCTTTATGTCGCCCCAGACATTTATAAGTATTAGTTAACATGAGAATATAATTGACCCTCTAATTCTAGTGCCTTTCCCAAAGAAAACAAAACCTATGAAAATAGGCATATTTCTCTGCATATAAAGAATTGTTAGTGCTGATGTGAAATAGTTTTATGTGGATGCCTTGTAAGGTCTGTAGCCATGGCATTTTTCCAGGGAATTCTGCGAAATAACAACTGGTTTCGATAAGCCACCTGTAATCTGATAGAATAATGTCTCTAAAGAAGAAGCTGATTTTCTTTTTCATGGATAATCTGGAAAGCCGCTGGAGCCTCCAGAGCCTTCCCAGGATGCCTTTCAGTGATCTCTGGACAAGGGAAATGGAAGAGGAACCAATACCAAGGAATCAGGATTGACGGAGTTACCTATCTGAGAACGTAGTCCCAAGGCCAGGTTTAGTTGTTACTGATTTTTTTTTTTTAATGATTACATTGCTAGTGAGCTCCCATCGTATAATTTCCAGGGACTTGAAGCTCCCTTAAGGTGGTGACATATTTATAACGTGCTTTAATGCTCTTTGCGTCCTGAATCCTTGACCGAATCTGTAATTTCCTTATCTGAAGACTCATCTTGCCCATTTACCATCCTAGTGAATAAGGGCAACTCTCGCTCCGGAAGAAAGTAGGTCTGCGTGCCAGTGGTGCCGATGACCAGCACATTTTTCTTCAAATCGATGGAACATTGATGTCTGCGGAGCATATCTAGGCCTAGAAGTATATCCATGGGTTGATCCTCAAGTATGGAGAAAGAGCACTGTAAGAAATCACCTTCAATTTGAATCTGAGCTAGATGAACACGGCCAATAATTATCTGCGTGCCCACTCCTTTAGCAACCCCAGCCCACCGTCGGTCCACCAGCCTCATGATGTTACAGCGCTCGGCACAAGCCTGGCTCATAATGGTCATCTGGGCGCCTGAGTCAACAAATGCCTTCAAAGGATGCCCATTCACTTTGCAGTTAATGTAGAGCATCGTCACTTGTCCGAAACTCTCGGGGGCCTCTTCCATCGCTATATTCATGTTTTCTTCAATGTTTTGCTGCCGGATTTCCTCTTCTATTTTGGCCTGAGCTTCCCGATCCAGTGGGTCGGCTGTGTAGAGACGAAGCCTCTCTCGCTCTCTCAAGGCCCTTTCCCTTTGCTGCTCCATCAGCACCTGAGAAAAGGTCTCAAGGCTTCCGCTGAGCAGGGCTTCCGCCAGGCTGGGGTTGCGTTCCTTGAGCAGGGACAGATCGTGCGGGTTGGAGAGCAGCATGCTGCGGATCAGGGCGGGGCTGCCCAGGGCTTGCGGGCCGGCCAGCTTCTCTCCCGAGGCCAGGCCGTGCGTCCGCTGGGCAGAGGGTGCGCGCTGCTGCTGCTGTCCCGGGTGCTGCGGACGGGAGCTGGACGTCCCGGGCACTGCGATGCCGCTGAAGTCTACACGAGGCTGGTTTGGGGCGCGCCCTGAAGCCCGGGGTCCCACATTGTCCCTCTGCAGTAAAACCACCACATCGCCATCTTTGAGTCCGTAGGAGCCCAGGGAACACTGGTCGTCGATGAGGAGTCGCTCCATGTGGATGATCTGGATCTCTTCTGCGGGGACTCTGGACTCCACCTCGCAGAGGACCTTGAAGTTTCGGAGCTCAAAGTCAGGGCTGACCTGGAGGGAGAAGGTGACTTCCGAGAGGTCCCTCCGCACGCAGTACACGGTGATGAGCATGGCGGGGACCTGGGCAGGCCGGGTGGGCAGAGGGCTTGGGCTGCTCATTGGCGGGTGGGGCAGGCCTGCGTTGTTGGCGCCGCTGCTCCTCACGACTCAGTAGGTCATTCCCCTCTCAGAGAGGCACGGACACTCATCTGTCTGGGGCTGCCTCCCAGCCTCAGTGCCAGCTGTGTGGCCCAGTGGAGCCTTGAGGTAGCATGTTGTGTTCCAAAGTCCATTTGTAAGTGTCCTGTTTGGAACCTGGAATGCCTATTCCCATGGAAACACAATGACTCAAAGCTGTCAGGTTTCAAGGCCAGCCCTTCAAAGCCTATTTAACACATTATATGAAAGAAATTATTTCAACACTTTTTTTTTTTTTTTGAGACAGGACCTCATTCTGTCACCCAGGCTGGAGTTCAGTGGCATGGTCACAGCTCACTGCAGCCTCGACCTCATGGGCTCAAGCACTCCTCCTCTCTCAGCCTCCTGAAAAGCTGAAACTACAGCCACAATCTATCATGCCTGGCTATTTTTTGTGTTTCTTTTATAGAGATGGGATCTCACTATGTTGCACAAGCTGCCCTCCAACTCCTGGGCTCAAGCCATCCACTATCCTTCAACCTCTCAAAGTGCTGGGATTACAGGTGTGAGCCACCATGCCTGGTTTTCAGCACTTTCTAAACAGCATATTATCATTTGTTTTGCTTTAAAGTTATATTCTTTGTACTTGTGTGTTCCCTGACCCCAAATAGTGTTTGTTTCCTACATGGCAAGTATCATTCTATGTCTATAATATGAAAGTCAGACTTGAAGCCTGCCCTTGAGGAGCTCACATTCTGGAAAGAGATAGACAGGTGAATGGGTAATCACAATACTAAAGGCAAATCCTTTTACAAAGACATGTTCAGGGTACTGCCTTTAGTATCAAAAAGAGAATGTTTCCTAAGCGAGAGACAAGCTGGATGTTGAAGAATGAGCATCTTCCAGGTGAAAAGTGATCTCTTTCCAGAGGAAAGCAGTTCATGTTATAAAACCAGGAATTTATGGCAAGGCCTGCTATTTCTAGAGAAAGATGAGACATTTTATGCAATAAACAATTGTACATAACCTTAGCAGGATATGAAGCTGGAAAAAATACTTGGAGCCAATTTATGAAGTCATGTGAATTCAAGGAGTTTAAATATTAAGTATTATCAAGTAGCAAGAATTCCCCCTCCAAAAACACAAAACCAAAAAAAAAAAAAAAAAAGAAAAAGAAGGAAGGAAAGGAAAGGGAAAAGGAAAGATTTGAAGCAGGCATTTGTGATTTTTTTTTAAATTGACTTAGGGAAGAGGCTTCTTGCAGCACATAGAGGACAAAATGCGGCAGGAGGGCCTGTTGGCAGGCTTATCTGGTGGCTCAAAGAGGGAGCTGTTGCTAGAGTGTGGAAACCTCAGGAGGACCAAAGGCAAAGCAATAGGGAAGAAACATGTTTCTTGAGTAAAACTGATAGAACGCACATACCCCTTGGAGGTGAGGCGTGTAAAAGAAGTGGAGTGTGTGGGTAACACAGAGGGTCTCTGAAATGGGAGACTGGGTAGACAGGCCATTGTCTTGAAGGGAATAAATGAATGAGTGAGTTGAATCTTTGAGGTGACCCATTTGACAGCGGTTCTGTAGGAAAATGCATTAAGGATGCCACCTTGGAGGCCAACATGCCTCTGACACTTGGGCACAGCCACTTGCCACACATACGCACACGCCTGCACACAAACAAACAGTGGAGGCTGTCATGGTAAGGGAGAAAAGTCCTTCAAGGCAAATGATGATAGGGTTGAAATCCTTGCGTGCTACTTTTTTTCCTCTGTGTTTAATGTTTAATAAAGTGTTTTGCACTGTACAGAGCTCATGTTTCCCTGGCTTGGTCCTCCCAGCTATACCTACTTATGAGCCAAGATAGTTGCTATCCTCTGCCTAGTTTCCTTCTTTACAGTGTTGTTAGAAAGCCTGTACCATTACACCATTATACCATTATGGAGAGAAGGATGTCACATCAGCCTAAAACATTTTTTTTTTGGCTCCTGTTTCTCATATGTTTGTCTCAGATGGAAGACTATGTCTCTCATTGCTCTAATTATGTTTTCATACTCATATTTGCTTATATTAGAAATGTTGACTGAATGCCCAGTGTATGTAAAGCATGTGCTAAGTTCTCGAGAAACAAACGTGAATAATGTTAAATGTAGGCTGTGTTCTTAAAGGAGCCCACAGTCTAAATTAGAACATATACACACACACAAGCTGAAGGGTAAAATAGTATCACAGTAGGAGCTGTGATAGCTTAGGAGAAATGCATAATATCTGGAGAGAAGATGAAGAAGAAGGTGAGGGTTTTTGGACAGAGAAGACTTCCTGAAAGATCTGAGTTTAGAAAGATGACAAGGAGTCAGCCATGCAGAGTGGGCCAGAGTGGAGAAACAAAGGCTGAGAAGGAAGATGATGACCTGACTTAGAGCTTTAACTGGAAAGACAGTGTTTCATGATATGAAGATTTTTTTTAATTTTAAGAAAAAAATCTAGCATTATAATTTTCACCATTTATACAGATGAATGGTCCTTTGACTCAATAATATGATGTTATGGTTCTTTGCACACTGACAAGTTTATCAGAGATTACTTGTGGTTTCTCCTGAGTTTGGAAACAATTATCATGTGAGATGTCACATGCAAACTACTCTGCTAAAAACAGATTGAGAAACCAGTGAGACTTTAATTCAGTGTTCCTTTATCTGTTTTCCCCCAAATAACTTTGTACAATTTGTTCTTAAAACCATAAGCGAGGGGAATTATACTGAAGCTTTTGTTTATTTTTTAATAGCAAATGAAATTATTTTTGTAGAATAAGCTTCCTTTTGTTTTTTATAAAACAAAAATTGTGGGTTCACATGAAAAGAAACTAATCTTTTTTCTATACCATTGCCTTGATACTGAACATATTTAAATTCTATGTGACATGTTGTAATATTTCCCTGTAATTCTTTACTCTGGGTATCATTTTACATTTGTGTGGTTTTCAGCATTTTACCTTTTACTGAGAATGGACACTGGAAAGCAAAAAGCCTCAAGGTCTGGCCAATGAGCTGTCATCATTCCATAGGTCACAGGATGTCAGGGTTGGCAGGGATCCTTTGGATTTCATAGTCCAGCACCCATCCAGGTCTTAAATCTCTGTTGCAAAAGCGCCTGGAATCTGTAAAGATAAACACAGTCTCCTGTGTTTAGTACTTCTCTGTTTACATTATTTGATTCTTTCATTTTACCCAGCATGACTGATGGGTTTGTGAATCAAATACCAGAAGTATAATTCTACCAACTCAAATTTTAAATGAAAACCTCTTCTGATTATATAATGAACTTGGAGATCATTGGAGATACACACACACACACACATACACACACACATATATATATATATATATATATATGTATACACACACATAGATTATATATATATAAACATAAACTGTGTTCAAAAGTCACTGTGACTCTGTGATGCTTGTTCTTTTGAAGCAGACACTGCTGCTGCCCTGCCTCATCACCCTGTGCTCACGTTTATGTTCCTACAAATGCTGACAGTTTCCCCTTTCTAGTGCCCTTGAGTCTTACTTTCTCTGCCCCTGGGAAGCTTGCTCAGGCCGCCTCAGCAAGGAAATGCTGGGGCTTTCATGCCCTTAGGGGAACCCTCTGGTCTTATCCTGGTCTCAGTCTGTGTACTTTCTTACCTGTACTTCCTGGGATGACCGCTCAAATAAAGACTGCTTATGTCCACATCCTTGTCTCCGTGTCAGCTTCTGAGGAGAAACGAACAAGAACTGAATTTGGCTGCGGTGGGAGGATTTCATATGTTATCATTGCATCATTGTGTTGTGTTTGTTTTTCTCGAGTAATTTTTTCTAGAGCCTCAAACAATTCATTTAAATTTGACAGAAAGCTAGACACAGTGGGTTTGCACACCATACCATCTGGTCCAAATCTTGATGCCTGGTCATGCTTCCATTTTGGTGTGTAACTTTAATACTGCATGTTCTACAACAGTGTTCTAAACTGTTGCTCTAAATTGGCTGATTCGGATTTAAAAGTGCCTGTCAGTAGATCTAACTTTTATATTATACATATGTAATTACTAATTACAATATATGACAAAATATATTAGTCCGACAGTTTGGCATAAGTCCTAAGGGCATGGGCTTTGGCTGTGCCAAGGTTTGAGACCCTACTTTGACACTTTTGGTTCTGTGCAAAAGTTTCTTTATGCTTTAAAGAAGGATCTCAATGTTGATATCCTGTTGACTCCTGAAAAATACACATAGCCTTGACTTGGGGGTTTATTCTAAAGTATCAATCACTTATGATATTCAATTAAGTTGAGCAATATAACTTGGTAGGACATGTTCCATATTCTGTCCACAACTTCTTGAGATCTGTTCTCCAATAGAGATTATATAGATTTGACACTTACCTGTACAAATAGGTCATTTGTATGCACATTTTTGACAGAGACTTATGTGTCTATCTCATTGCTTTGACAGTATAGTCATGCACCACTTAATAACAGGGATACTTTTGAGAAAGATATCTTTAGGTGATTTCATCATTGTGTGAACATCATAGAATGGACTTCCCCAAAACTACATAATCTACAATGCTATATGGTATAGCCTATGGCTTCTAGGCTTCAAACCTGTATGACATGTTACTGTACTGAATACTGTAGGCAACTAAACACAATGATATTGTGTATCTAAACCTAAGTACAGTAAAAATACAATGTTATGATCTTCTGGGACTTCTGTCTCGCATGCAGTTTGTCACCGAGGGAAACATGCAGTTGTGTGACTATTAGCAAACACTACAGAGACACAAACTTAAGTATCAGTTATTTGTATGCAATTCTGTCAACTCACTGTGGTTCTCTGAAGAAAATTCATATACTCTAACCGTTTATTTTACACGTGAAACATCTACAGCAGCATGGTTAATGATGAATAAAACTCTTCTTTCATTTTTTTGCATGTACTACCTTCATATTCAAATGTATCCTTAAAGCATATACTTGGAAATATTAATTCTTTTGATTTACCTATTTTGTCCTAATTTATAATCCAAGATGAAAACTTCTTTTGATGCTCAATGCCAATACATTTTATGAGACCTTTTCATCTACCAGAGTCTGAAAGGAAAGCACCTCTTCAGTCATGTGATATTTTTTCCTGAGAGCTTTAGTTAATGTTACATGTATGGCATATGTTTAAGTTTATAAGATGTTGTCTGAAGAAAAGCTGTTGCGGAAATGCTTGGCATCATATTAATGGAAGTCAGTATGTCCCAAGTTTGTCCACCTTTTTTCTTATATTAGCAATGTTTGTATATTAAAATATGTCTAATGATTGGTAGAAGCACATGTTATGGTCATTTTGCTCTGAATTTGAGTTTTAGATATAACAGAGAAATTGGTCCTAGAAGTTATTCAGTAAATGCATAAGCTGTGATGGCTTCTTTCCAACCTGTAAAATTCCATCTGATAGTTGGTAGCTGTAATAGTTAGGCACTGGAAGAAAAATGCTGTGCAAATCTCCAGATCATGTTTACTTAATCTTTATTCTAAGGCTACATAATGTGTTTCATGAAAAAGTTTAGTGACATTTCTTAACAGTAAATTGTGTTTACGTGATAGTAACACTGGACAGTATGAGAAATTGTGCAATTTACTAAGAATGGATCGATAGTGTGCTCTTATATACTGAAACCAGAACTATTGATATAAAGAATAAGCGTCTTCTTTTCTCTTGTACTCAAAATCAACACTTCTTAAATCTTACCCAGTGGAAAGGAACATTTCTGGAGTGATTATATAAATCTGTCTTTGGTGGATTGAGTGAAATGGTAGAAACCTCACCTTAATTGCAAAAGGACCAGTGAAGCTTGTGATATCAAGAGCTTCCTGAAAAGCCAGGATGGCTGACATTCTATTTGAAATGCATTAGAGCAAAGAAGTTTATAGTTCAGAAAGATGTATATAAAATACTTCTCAGATGGTGTTTTCTATTGCTTACCTTGCAGCTGTTATGTACTAGAGAGTTTGGTTATTTAACTTTACATTTTTTGAGGAGATACTCAAGGTCATAGTTGCAGCATATTTTTAATTGTATACCAAGCTATAAAAAGTGGAACATTTCACCCTGGGGAGTCCCCCAGAATGACTGCAGTCACTTTATTAAGTGAGCTAACACAGAGTTTGGCTATGATTACTAAATCAAAGGTTTGTGTATATGTTTTGTTCTTTGGGCAATCATTGTTCCATAGTTTTCATTTTTCACTATCCGGAAGTACAAACCAGTAAACCTTTCAGTAAAAAAAACAAATTTTACATTTTTATATAGTTATTACCCACATAGTGTTCAGGAAGCTTTACCAACAGCAAAAATAGCCTGTAAACTTAGAATATGTGTGTGTGTATGTGTGTGTGTGTGTATACACACACATATGTACATATATACACACACTAAATTTTGTACATATATACATATATATGTATACACACATACTTTGTTTTTAGTATGTATATATATATTTATATATAAACATATATATCTAAGTTTAAGTATTTGTTAAGGTTCAAATATATACACTAAATTTTGGCTTAACATGGTAAAAACAAACTGAGACAAACTACTGTGTCACTTTTATTTTTGTAAATTGTAAGGTCAGTTTTTTTCCTTTCCACTAATATGGTTGGAATCAAGTATTTTGGAAACTGACCTTAGGAAATTGGAGAGGTAAAACTCATTCTTTATTTGTGCTGCAGATTGTACATGTTACTGTAATGTCATACTTCCAAACAATAATTACAAAAGCATTATTCTATAAGAAGTCCTATTTGTCCAGTCTATGCACAGAGCCTACCTAAATTAATGCAATTGTTTCTTTAAGGCTGTTGAGTCCAACTCTTAATCTTGAACAGTATGCCAATAGAGTCCATTATGTTAGAACTTGAAGGAAGAACACAAAGGATAGTAGATCCATTGAGTCCACAGTGTGAAATACAAACTCTGCTTTTACTTTAGCATGACTATTTTAAGACAGTAAACTGAAGAGTATATCTCAATATATTTCAGCCTGCAGATATTCTACTCTTAGCTTAAAATCCCTACTCTTTACAGTAAATGATTAAAATGTCTATTATATTCCTGTTAGAAACATTCTTCTTTCATTAATGAAGTACTGGTCTTTGTGCATTATGTTCTCTTTTTGCTACAATAATTTTTTGGATAGAAAATAAGGAAGAATCATTGTTTCCTTGTATTAGAGTCTTGATGGGATTCTTAGCACTTGTGAAATTAAGGGGTTTTTAATACCTGCCTGAATGTGCTACTCATAAACCTAGCCATTAATACTTCTTCCTCTATGTCTGTATCCAAGGTGTTAGTATTCCCCACCGATACTATCTATCTCAGCAGCCCTCTTCCATCCAAGATTTGGAAGGTGCTGTTCTAATGTGAACCTGTTGGCTGTTAGCAGAATAAACTATGTAACAACCATCCCAAAACTCAGTGGCTTAAAACAGAAATTATTTATTCTCTCTTATGTTGAGGTCAAGCTGAGTTTAACGGACCTGCACTAGTATTGAATGGTGCTGGCTCCCAGAATCAGGTTGGGTATAGATCTGCTCTTTATGCTTTTTATCCTTGGCATAATAGGCTACCCAATACATACGCTGCTCATGGCAGCAGCAGAAGCATAAGAGGGTCAAGTAGAAAGAGCGGATGACTCCTAAGGCTTAGGCTCACAATTAGTCCCCAATACTTCTTTCTGCCTGCATTCTGTTGTCTTAATCAATTCACATTCCCAGCCTCAGTATCAATGTGACAGGAAAATAAAGTGGTTGACTCTAGAGAAAGTGCTGCAAAGTCACATGGTAAAGAATGTGAAAACTATAGAAGGATGAAGAACTCAAACAATAATGGAATCTACCATATCATACACTTAAAAATTGGTCACTGTTCTCTCTCAAAACAATGCTGTGCAAGGCAGCTCTAGAATAATTGACTAATAAGACTAATTATTCAGTAGGTCACACTGAAGAGAATCAGTCCATTTCTAGTAGTTTTCTGTAGACCAGTGCAGCTCAGATGGGATCCATGGACTAGCTGCCATTGCATGTACCCTTTGCTTTTGAGCCACAAAATGATAAAGCACTTGTACCAAATGTAGATTAACTATGACCCCAGATACATTATTTCACTTGCTAAAATTGTTTTTTGGAACAAGAAATTGTCACTGAAGGAAGCAGTATGTTTTGATTTTCAACTTGGCTCAAGGTATTCTTCATATAGCAGACAGGCACTTTGAGTAGCATTACCCAAGAGCTTGTCTAGAAAAATGTATCCCTTAATCCAGGATTTTGTTTCTTTCACTAACTATAGATTATACACACTTTCAGAACTGAAGTTAAACATAATGAATTTGGCTGGGTACAGTGGCTCATGCCTGTAATCCCAGCACTTTGGGAGGCGGAGGTCAGGAGTTCAAGACCAGCCTGGCCAAGATGGTGAAACCCCATCTCTACTAAAAATACAAAAATTAGCTGGGCATGGTAATGGGCACCTGTAATCCCAGCTACTCAGGAGGCTGAGGCAGGAGAATCACTTGAAGCTGGGAGGCAGAGGTTGCAGTGAGCCAAGATCATGCCACTACACTCAGCCTGGGTGACAGAGCAAGACTCCATCGCAAAATAATAATAATGAACTTGATACTTTTATATTAGCATTATGGTTCCTATCTGTTTGAAATTATTCAAACAGAATTGTTGACCAGTAGCACAGGTCTATGCAGGGAATAATGTAATATTAGGAGAGAGATGAAATTTGACAATTTTGTAGATGCATAAAAAAATATGACTATTTTCTAAGCCCAGTACTCCCAAAATATATTTATTGCCCTAAATAGAAAAGTATATTTTCCACTGCCTCTTCTATCATACTCTAAAAACATTTATTATGTTCTTTAATGTGTATAAGGTACCTATTTAAAATATATATGTGATGTAATAAAAATATATTGCTATTATTAATACTTATATGTTGATCATACATATTATTCTTATTTAATTGAAACATGTCTTCCATTTTTTACTTCCATTTAGAAGCTATCAATAAATCAATTGTAATATGTTTGAGAAAGATTAAATGGATAGAGTCAGGTCATACTTTACGGAGTTCATATTTTCAGTATTATGTCGACAGTTACAGTCATCTCAAAGTTATTAGAAAAATATTAATGAAACAGCTGCAGGGCCTAACATACCCAGAAATAGTGTCAAGGAAGGCCAAATTTAAAATACGGCATTAAGGTTATATCTCCATCTCTACATTTTATTACATATGTTGCTTCTACTCTCTGAAGCAATAAATCAGTCCAGGAAACTGCTTCTCCATCTTCTGAACTCCTAAAATGTTTCCTGTCTAGAAATTTGTTTGGTGTTTATTTACTCATTTGTGTTATTTTTTTCTGTGCATCTGTTTAGCTTCTTGACATTGGTAGACTCTTACATTTAATAAAACATTTCCATATTTTTTATTTTTGATGCTTACAGCAGCCCCATGGAGATGTTAATGTTATCATTATTTTGCAGATGAAGGAACTGACATCTAGTTTAGGTGATTTTTTTCCCCAAAGACACACAGCTAGAAAGTAGTAGGGAACACTCCAAATACATTTTTTATTTTTTAAAGTTCATTTCTGTCAGCCCGTCTATAATAGACACAGAAAATATAACATGCGTACAGCTATTTATCTCTTTTCCATGCTCAGGATAGGAACTAATAATTATACGTGATAATCTTTCCCTCAAGTCATATCTACAGCCTCAAAGAACTTTTCAACACGCTATTTTAGAAAGAATCTTAAAATTTTTGGAGTTGGCATTCATAATTAAATATGCTTGATTTTTCAGATATATATCACTTTCTTAGATTTACGGCTTTTTTCTCCCTGCCTCTATCATGTCTGCCATTGTACTTTGCACAAAATAATACATGCTAAATAAATACGTGAATAGTTTTTGGTTAAATGGGTAAAAGTAATAATGTGGCAGAATTTGGTTGACTCTGAGGAATAGTATTTTTTCTTTTATAATCGCTGACTAATTTATTTCTTAGATATTACTGGGCCTCATCTGTGCCAAGCAGTTTATACATTTGAGATTGAAGGATGAATTTATTCAGTGAACTTGTATTGAGCATTTATTCTATGCCAACTCTGTGCTAGGTACTGGACATACAAAATTGAACGAGACAAACATGATCCTTATCCTTTCAAAGCTTATTGTTTACTAGAAGAACCAGATATGAAACAATAAAATCCACACATATAATACAAAGTAGGATGTGTGTTTTTAAGGAAAAGAACTACCTGGAATGATAGAGAGAAAGGATGCGCAATAAAAAAGGAGTTTTCCTGGTGAGGAGATAGAGGGTGAGCATTCTTTGCAGAGGGCACCGTCTTCATTCTAAGGAGGTCTCAAGGCAAGGAAGTGCTTGGAGCAGAGGACATGCCAGGCCATTGCGTCTGGAAGACAATGATCAAGGAGCAGAGCCATAGCTCCTTTCCTAAGGAACTAAAAAGTCCAATAAGGAAAGAGGCATAAATCAGCAACAGCACTCATACAACACAATACATTAAATGAGAAAAAGAATTAAAACAGTTTGTGAAAGAGAGGCAGGATTAGAAATGTTTAACAGATGAAGAAGTGGTAGACTACACTTGGGGCATAAGAGGGAGGCATGAAAGGACCCGGAGTATGAGGACCAGGAGCACAGTGACTGGTGCAAACATTGCTGGCCAGGGCTCACTCCTGAAGAATAGGGCCATCTGGGGCCCACCTGGATTGCAACTCATGGAGAAGGTTATATCATATGAGTTGGGCAGATCCCCCAAAAGATATCTTTGTATACAGAAGCAATCTAACAAGATCACATCATGGGTTTGACTGCAGGTTTTGTGAATTCTGATTTCAAAACTGCAAATGAACCACTCATTTAACAAATGGACCACTTGCTTAACTTCTTCAGTACTGTTTACTCATATGTAAATGCATGGAAGCATCTTACCTGAAGAATATTGAGTTTCATTAGTTCAATAAATATTAATTAAAACCCTCCTATTACTTCTTACTAGGTTCGGTTACAACACTGAATGAATCCCAGTCTTTATTTTCCAGAAGCTTTCAGTCTGGGAAATGGTGCGGGGTGGAGGGGGCAGGGCTTGGGGGACAAGGTAAAGGGTGGGTTTTACAGGCGGAATCAATAAAATGGCACATGTTAAATTTTCTGTCGCAATGCTTGACCCAAGGAATCTTCTTTCCCTTTTTCCATTCCCATTTATCATAGCACAAAGTACTCTATTTTTTTTTTTTATAGAAAATCTCTGTTTTGTGAGAACAGCAGTAGTCACTGCAGTAGATTTTCCAATCTTTCTGGAGATATAAATGGCAATCATAGTACTTTACAAAGCAGCCACTCTAACAGATGCCAAGGGTCTTATCCATGGTGCTCTTAAAAATTAAACATTGACCATCTTTTTTGTAATGGAGATGGATGTTGGATCGAGTGGAACAGTGGTGAAAAATATGTTGAGTGTTAGACTGGAAATTTGAACTGGAGAAAGTAGATGGAGACTAAAACATGGGCTGTGACTCAGTCTACAATGAGGTTTAGTCTCATTAAACCTCATGACAGAAGTGTAATCATCCTATCTGATATCCTGTTGTTTGTTTGCATATACTGAGTAATTTTAAAAAGAGGAAAAACATCCAAGGAATGTCAATAGATCTAAGTAAAGAGGGTACATTAGTCCACTCAAGCTGCCATAACGAAACACTGCAAACTGGGTAACTTAAACAATAGAAATTTATTTCTCACATTTCTGGAGGCTGGGAAGTTCAAGATCAAGACATCAGCAGATCTGGTGTCTGGAAAAGCCTGTTTCCTGATATATAGATGGCACCTTCTCTCTATGTCCTCACATGGTAGAAGAGGTTAGGGATTTCTCTGGGGCCTGTTTTATAGTCAGTAATCTCATTCAAGAGGACTCTGCCTTGTGATCTAATCACTCCCAAAGGCCTGGCCTCCTAATACCATCACGTTGAGGGTTAGAATTTCAACGTATGAATTTGGAGGGGACACAAACATTCAGACTATAACAGAGAAATTTTAGATGGCTGAAAAGATCAGAGATTTCCCAAGACATGCTTCAAGGTGACCAACATTTCTTAAATAGTGCTACATGACAAATTGTGTAAGAAAATATTTTTCTGCCAATCCTACCTTTACACCAAACAGATTATACCCACTCTGTTCAGAGCAAGAACTGTGTAGTATTAATATTTTCATTCAAACAGTGGCTATGGTGCCCTGTCCATGTTGAAGTAGCATTCACACACTCTGGAAATATTGGTTGAATGCATATTTCAAGGGCCTTTTAAAGCTTGATATAAACGCAAACATACCTAGTAGTTGTTAAGTACTGCTCGTTGGTTGCCACTCTAACTTTTCTCTTGCCCCTTTTTTTCTTTTTTCTTCTTCTATTTTTTGAAATGCAGTCTCATTCTGTTGCCCAGGATGGAGTGCAATGGTATGACCTCGGCTCACTGCAACTTCTGCCACCTGGGTTCAAGTGATTCTTCTGCCTCAGCCTTCCAAGTAACTAGGACGACAGGCATCCCCACCATGCCCAGCTAATTTTTGTATTTTTAGTAGAGACGGCATTTCACCATATTGGCCAGGCTGGTCTGGAACTCCTGACCTCGTGATCCACCTTCCTTGGCCTTCCACAGTACTGGGATTACAGTCATGAGCCACTGCGCCCAGCCTCTTGCCCGTTTTTTCTTACTTACTCTGATAGATGGACATGAGTTTTAACCCAGAAAGAATATTGTGTGGATCCAAGCCAGTCTTGGTAACTCCATTCCCCTTGCCAGGACTGGCATAGGCCTGAGAATATGCCCAGATTCTGCCCAGTGAGACAGAGGGAAGGCTTGCTTGAGAGTGAGTGGGTGTTTGAGAAAGGTTCCACTTTCTTACAAAGATATTTAAGAAATATGCAGAGAAAGGCCTTTTCTTTGGCCTGGAATCCAACCTTGTGAGGGAGAGATAGTTGGAACTGCTGTCACATTTTAAGGAGAGCAGCCAACACATTCAGGATGGCAGAACAGAAAGGTGGGAAAACCCATGACTACCATACAAAGCCATGAATTAATTAAACCTGAAAGTATCTACCTCCTGACTTCTTGTGAGAGATTATACCTTTTCCTTATTGTCTAAGTCACTTTTAGTTTGGTCATGTGTAAAATTTGCAGCCGAAATTAGCTTTTATAAGACCAGCAGATTGATTAAACATGCGGTGCTATGCAGATAGAAAGACCTCTCCCTATATGTAAAATTTCAAAAGGATTCATTCAACAAGTAGATTTTGAGAGCTTACTACTGTTTAAAATTGATTGAGAGAATGTATTTCTGTTGAGGTTTTGGACTCTGTAGCACAAACATAAAATTGATAGCAAAAATCAGCTGGCATTCGATTTTGTTCCCGCATGAGCGCTTTATATGCATGAGGGGATTTCCTGTGTCTCTGTTTTTAACCAAAATTGAAAACAAAATGGAAAATGGGTGAATGGCTAAATTGGACAACCATGCTGAACTCTCACATGATATTGTAATTTTGTAAAATATACCATTCTGAAGAATTCAATACATATTAATACTCTGGTGCTTTTTAATTTATTCTGTTTTCATCCTTATTAAAATTCCATTTCATTCAGTAGATAGTTGCTAGATCTAATGCAGAGACATAGGCAGGCTAGTAAATCATGCTTTTCAATGTACTGTTTTCTTTAAGGAAAAAGTTAAATAGATGATTCTCCTGTGTGTACAATTGCTTTAAAATGCTTTTTGTATTCCAGATACAAAGGTAATGCTATCTCTATTTTTCTTTTTTCTTCTGAAATACCAAGAAAGATGACCTGTAGTTCTTTTCGCCCCTAAAATTGGTCTTTCTTCTCAAATTAATTTAAAATGTAGCTTTGCTCACACCTGAGACCCCTTGAGAATAAACAAAATCTACATTTCTTTTTCAAGCAGTACCCTGTCAATCTAAGAAGAAAAGACAACCTTGTTTCAATTGCTGGCTTCTCATAGCATGGCATTTGTAGCAGCCTCATAGATAGTAACTCTGGTTCAATTTGAAACTTAGATTTTTATTGAGTGTGCCTCAGAATAATATCTAGTAAGATTTAAAAGCAAGTATTCATGATTTACAAATTAATTTTTTTAAGTAGCATGTTAACAGTTGGGAGGAACAGATTCACCAGCAATATCCTTGAAGCCTTTAAATGATGGGGGTAATAAGTTCTGTCTTTTTTTTTCCCCCCCAAAATTAACAGCAACAGAGGAACTGAGAACTTGACTATTCTGCCTAGTGGCATCATGCTTAGGATAAAAGCATGAATTTATTCACCATCTAAATGCAACTCCAAATTCCCACCAGGCACTCTGTAAAATCTCAATAATGCTGATAGAGTGATGAACTGCTTTGGTCTTGTCCCAGAATATAACTTCAAATTTCTTTTCTGCTGATCATGTGAGCGACTCTCTGATTATTAATAATATATGGGTTTGCAGAGAAGCCAGACAGATGCCGGTATATCATTAGTCTTTTTTTGTTCTCCCCGTGAAACTCATCAGTTTTTCTAGCATAAACCATGGTGGACCTTGAAGATGCATATTTGGCTTCCCCAACTGGTTTCTTTTAGCAATGTGGGCACACACAATCCCATTTTTCTCAGGATTTATTAAATGCTATTATGTGTTGTCCTTTATTAAAGGCTACTTCTAACTCATCTGAAAAAAAGATTCTAGATTACCATAGGAGATCCCACAAGAAAACAAATTTGCCTTTTTTTGGTTTGTTTTGACAAAGGATCTCTCTCTTTCAATGTAGAGTGCAGTGGTTTGTTTATAGCTCACTATAGTCTCGAACTCCTGAGCTTAAGCGCTCCTCCAGCCTCAGCCTTCCAAGTAGCTGGTACTGCAGGTGCATGCCACCACACCCAGCTAACCTTTTTATTTTTAGTCGACATGGGGTCTCACTGTGTTGCCCAGGCTAGTCTCGAACTCCTGGCCTCAAGCTAAACTCCTACCTTGGCCTCCCCAAAATTCTGGGATTACAGGCATAAGCAGACAGGTCTTATGGAATAGGCATGAGGGAAGCTAAAATGTAGAGAAACGGGTGAAGAATATTATTCAGTAGTGATATAAAGGGATGGAAAATGTTTCTGCCTCTGTTTCTGGGCCCATGCCAGACATTGTTAATTAGTCATTTCCATTTTTTTTTTTTTTTTTTGCCATTTAACATAGACACAGGCTCAGAATCCTTCTTAAGATGAATACTGCAGCTTACTATCACTATCCTAGTTTATCTACTGCATGAAACCTAGTTGCCATCTCGAGCAAGATAACAAGTTCTGACAAAGATAAGACCACTTACTAAAATGTATTTTTGATAGCTCAGCACCATTTTTCTTCTTCTGTAGTCATCAAATCTTGATGAATCGTCTGCTTGGAGATACATTTCTATTCTGACCATCTATTTTGCCACCATTGCAATGATTAATAATAACAAGGAGATGTTATTCAGTGTATGGTTAGATCATGCTACCTACTGGAAAACAAAAAGACAAGTCAAGCCTGACACTTTTATATATGGGAAGCAAGTATGCAATTGAAGTAGTCATGATTGAACTGTTATCAGTTTTCAGTTCTCCTTTACTTCTAGGCACCATTCTATTGTAAGTTAGGCCTGGCTAAGACAGGAGAGTTCCCTGGACCCCTTCACAGGACTTGCAACAGGGGTGTGGCTCACTAACTGGCTACTGCACTCAAACCCTTGCAGGAGGGGGAGCATGCAGGTGAGTGGGTGCCCAGATGGGGCGAGTGCTTTTTGCTCCAGCCACACAGTAGCATCTAAGGCTATGTTACAATTAATGCTCTTTTAGTAGTTGCCATCCACAGATTTCTAAGTGTTAACCAGCTCAGCGGAGAGTCAGGATGACAGCCCTTTACACCCTACCCTCTTGGTACATGGCTTCTTGTCTGGTATCCAGGAAGAATCAGGTTACACAGACTTGAAGGATGGTGAATGCAGAGGTCTTATTGTGTGATGGAGGTAGCTCTCATCTGGTTGGGAGCTGGAAAAGAGAGCGGGAAGATTATTTTCTCCTGGAGTCTCTGACTATCCAGCTGTCTCTTCAACATTCAGATACTTCTTTTCTCTCCTTCTCTGCCATGCTGCTCTGCTCTTCTGCCAGTAGAGTTTAGGGTTTTTATGGGTACAGGTGGGGGACATGGTGGGCCAAGGTGGTTTCAGAAAGAGTGACATTTGGCTGGGAAAACAGGGATGTGAAGTTCTCACATAGGGCTGCAGGCCCAGGCTTGTGGGTGGAGCGTTTGCCACAGAACTACCCTCTTCTACCCAGTATTTCCTGCCTCCTGTCCATATCATAACCATATGGTTTTCTTAGACCATTCTTCATCTCCTGGTTTCCCCTGCAGAGCTCTAAATATTGCAGTGCTAAAACATTTATCTTCCCAGGTTTCAGAGAGAGAAACATGAAGTGGAGCCTCACCAAGTCAAAGTGGGCAGTAGCATGAACAAAAAAAATAAGCTTTAAAACCACTGAGATTTAGGCTCCTGTAATCTGTCCTTTTCTAACTAATACTATTCCACTGGAGTAATATTAGGCAAGTGTCCATGGAGGAGACACAGTTGTCTACATGAGGGTATTTGAAGAGATTTGTTAGCATGAGCTTTGATAAGGAAACAAAAAGCTTCTTTCATTCTAAAACACCATCCATTGTATGACCTAGCATTGACTTAGTAATAGCTTTGGGAAAGAATAAAAGATCTGCTTTAAAAGAATACAAAACTCTGTTGAATAAAATAATAATAGCATGCTTTTATCCAGAAAAGTATAATCTCTTTTACTATTTCCAAGTCCAAATCGAAGCCTTTTTCACATTGAATTGCAAAACTCTTTTAAATCACTTCTATAATTCAGTATTAATACATGGCTTCCAAAGTAATATTACCTTTTCCAGAACCAGTATGTGTTACTGTGATTTGCTCAACATTGCACTTTTAGGACTCCAAATAATTTTGAGGAATATCAAAGAATTCTAGGAATTCATCTGAATTTTCATTATTTGTATCATTTTCTTTTTACTTGGGTTAGGTATCACTAGAAAACCTCCAACTTTTAACAGGTAACTAGCACCATCACAATGCCTGAATCATTTACATTAATCTTTCATAGGTTTAATTTTTTGGCGTATCCTGAAACATTTAATAATTTCTACTGCTTTTAATTGTATTTTCTGAGAGAGGCAGGGAATTTATTTCTTGTAGCATCAGTGAGAAATCAAAATACAGTTTTTACTTTAATACATTTTCCCAGCTTTGGTCCCATAAAATACTTTAATTCTTTTTTCTAACCACAGAATATGCACGTAATATTACATCTGCATTTTTAAAATATATTTACATTTTCATTTCTTGTTCCATACTCATTTATCTTCACAAAACTTTATAAATTTTCATACTGCATCATAGTACAATCTTTATAAATGCTTTACAAGTGACAGATATCTAAATACGTTATAATTCTTGCATATATTATCCTACCAAAGATAATATTTGAAGTTGAAATCAGATGAACAATTATCTCCTATGTATGATTAAATTTATACTCACAAAATCTATGAAAACTATGTCCCAACTTGCTCCTCTTCCTAAAAACTGGACAGTTACATTTAACACTAGTCATAAGATAGTTTCCTATTTTAAAATGTTAACGTGAAAAAAAAGTACTTTGCAATGCATTGACTTTGGTATTAAAAAGTTATTTAATCCATAAATAGCACTGAAGCCATATCATTTAATTAACATTTATTTTAAGTATAATTATAAATATACATGTGTTCATTATGTAATATATAACTAATGTACATATTAAATATAGTCATAAGTTTATAGACATCACAAGTGATAAACCAAACTGACTCTCAGTTAGCTTTCTTGTAGGAATCTGTGAGCCCTTTAGTCAGAAGTGACTAAGAAATTGCTTTCATCTTTGTCTACACAGACCAGCCATTTAAGCATTAGGATATTTTATCATCATTGCCTCAGATCCACACTGTTCAATGCATATCAGCTTTATTGGATTGATTACTTCTTAAAGTTAGTCTGGAAAAATCCTCATTCTGGACAATATTTATAAAAATATTGGTTTTTCTATAATAAATTTTCTCTAGAAAAAGTACTAAATTTTGTTACCCCTGGATATGACTTTTCTATTTTCCCTGTTAATTTTCTGTATCTCTGAGCTATGTTGGCAGTAGTTAAAGCAGATATTTTTGTCGTTGTGGTTGTCTTATTCTTTTCTGGGTGTTAAGTGAGTATTATGGAAACGAATCCCCATTCAGGAGCCTTAGATACTATAATACTTTCTGCCAAGCTGCTATTCAACATTTCCCTTCACCCTCACAGTTGTTTTATTATTTTTTTCACATTCTTTTCATGTAAATAGCAATATCACAACACAAAAAGACTACCATAGAAGAAAAGAGAATTAATTATCAGGGAATTAATTAATATGAACTGCCATAATGGTATAAAATATAGCATGGTTATTTGAGGCCAATCTTTACCCATATTCAAATATTCTAAAAATTAGACCAAAAGTCATTTTAGGAAGGTAAATTATATATCCATTTTAATATTTTACAATCATTTCTGTAATCTACTTATAAAATACAGCTATTTTGAAGGAAAGAATATGATTGCTCACTGATGTACAGTAACAAAACAAATTTTTGTACATTAAAAGATATAGTGAGGTGAAGAATAATAATTATCAATGTAATACTTAAGGTATTATTACACTCCTGTGAGTGTTTATGACAAGCATTCAACAGGAGTTTATGGTACTTTTTCATTACTTCTTTTTTGGTAGACTCAGATTCTTGAAGAAGAATAATTTTGAACTTAGGGAATAATCAAGTGATTGCAAAAAAACATTGTTTCCAAGTTGTTACTGTGAGCATGGCTGTTTATATAACATCAATATCTTGGTTTGTGCCAAAAAGTGCTGTAATGTTTTTAAAAAATATATACGTAACTGGCAAATAACCAACTCCTTCTTCCCCAAATCTTTATAAAGGGTAAGGTTTTTGTATTACTACTGAGATCTTAGAAAAATTTCTGCTGAAGAATTCTAAACAAATGGCTGATGTTTAATCAGCTTTGCTCATAAGTTTCTTAATGGCAGGCCCTAGACTGAGCACAGGTGGATGTTGTTTTTGGAAAGCTAATGTGAGCTAGTGGAAGACTAATTCTCAGTAGGAACATGTGTTAACCAAAAGTTCCTTAATGAAGACCAGCCTAGTAATAGTCCCAGGAGGACTTCAGTTCATTGATTGCAAGCTTCAGTGCCTTAGCAAACACTAGGGGGAAAAAGCTGAAAAAGCTTACATGCTGATTTTTAAACTAACATTGTTAGAGTCTAATTTTCACCTTTATCAGTTCACATGGTGAGACTCCAACCCTGTAATTTTTACGTTAGGAGATAATTCATGGAAAATTATCTAATTAAATTCAATTTAATCCCAGTTGTGTATTTTAGGGTCTGTTGTACAAATTGATCTATTCATTTTTAAATTAGGGACTTCCTGCCCTAATCTCTTTTCTATTCTCCATCTCTCTTATTTCTTTTTTGCCACTTCAACAAAACACTGCACAATGTCTCACCAATTAAGGTACTGTTTTGCATCCTAGGACACTTTTCTATGTTTTGATTATTTGAGGAAGAGTGCAGAAATTATTTGAGGTTATTGAATAATAATAATGCATTTGCAAGACACAGGACTGATTTTGATTCCTCTTGCTGAGCTTGCTATTCTAAATTAAATGATCACATAGGATGAGAATCTATGGAATCTAATCAGTCACTGATTTTGTATATTGCTTAATAAATCCAAGAGCAGCCCCCAGATATAACAGCAGATATTCCAGCATTTTTCTTCTTTCCTTTCAGAGTCACAACTTTTTGAAGTATGGTAGGGCCCAGCTATGGTGCTGCTGGTAGGTTGTTTAATGGAAATAGGACAGAGTAAGAAGTAGTCATTTCAGAATTAATATCTAAACCAGATGGTAAGCAGGATCATTTCAATGCAGCTCTTCCCAAAATAATACCTTAATATGTATGCTAAATGTGTTCTCACAAATGTAGGGTTACATAAATATGTATTCCCTGGCTATATAAATATGAATTCCTTTTTTATTATTATACTTGAAGTTATGGGATTTAAGTGTAGAATGTGTAGGTTTGTTACCTAGGTATACATGTGCCATGGTGGTTTGCTGCAGCCATCAACCTGTCATCTACATTAGGTATTTCTCCTAATGCTATCCCTCACATGGCCCCCCACTCCCAGACAGGCCCCAGTGTGTGATGTTCTCCTCCCTGAGTCCATGTGTTCTCATTGTTCAACGCCCACTTATGAGTAAGAACATTCAGTGTTTGGTTTTCTGTTCCTGTGTTAGTTAGCTGAGAATGATGATTTCCAGATTCATCTATGTTCCTGCAAAGGACATGAACTTATCCTTTTTTATGGCTGCATAGTATTCCATGGTGTATATGTGCCACATTTTCTTTATCCAGTCTATCATTGATGGACATTTGGGTTGGTTCCAAGTCTTTGCTATTGTGAAAAGTGCTGCAGTGAAGATACATGTGCATGTGTCTTTATAATAGAATGATTTGGGGTATATACCCAGTAATGGGATTGCTGGGTCAAACAGTATTTCTGGTTCTAGATCCTTGAGGAATCACCACACTGTCTTCCACAATGGTTGAACTAATTTATACTCCCACCAACAGTGTAAAAGCATCCTAATATGTATTTCTTAGAAATGAATTATTTGGGTATTTAAAATTTCATTTCTGGTAAAACTGCCTTTTATTTGTTATCTCTAAATATCTTTCAGGTTTATAATGATAATTTGCATTATTATAATATGCATAAATAATATGTATTATTTGTAGTAATTCATCCATGTATGTTTTTAAAAGATATATTTTAAGTGTCTCATATGCCTAGACTGGCAATGTACTGGGGTTACATTGATTAACAAGACATAGTTAAATTCCCTCAGGAATTTAATTTTCTCCAATATGATTTTTTTTTACTTTCTTTTGAAACTTTAAAGAAATTATACAGCACTTCTGAGTGTCTTCAGTTTTTATGTCTTATATCTACATAGACTCAGGAAGAAGTCTTTACTTAGTTTTAAAGAGAGCAAAAGGTAGAATACATTGTTTCTACATTAAAACATTTATTTCAATTTCTTCATAATGTTTTCAATACAAATTACTGTGCTAAGTGGATAATTATGTGCCTGGGACACTTTTCTAGTTGATGAGAAATAGAGATTTTTCCCAAATAATATGGATCAGAATAACTTGTTGTATTACCCATTTGTATTCTTTTTTCAGATGATAGCCCTACAACTATATATAATATCTATTATATATAATATTAATATAATAGAATGTTACAAGTAGTTACCAAAAGTATCTGACCACTTACACATTGACGATTTGAGATTTGAGATTTTATTTTCTGAGCATTGTTTAATCTTACCTATTAACCATAGTCAAACCACTGGCATTTCTGTCCCCTTGGAGGAAAACTATTGAGGTATCATTTCATTTTGGACCTGGAAGGAATCTGAAGTGCCACATTATTCAGCCCCCTCATGTATTAGGTTGGGAAACAGAAGCCAGAGGGATGACATGGCATGAATAATGCTGCTGTGTGAAATACAGGGGGAAGAGTTACTAGGACTAGAAAGAGGTAGAGCTGAATTCAAGACTCAGCTCTTTGATATGTAAAGCTTCCATTTTTGGGGCTTGCATTAAATCACTTTAACTTCTCTATGTTGCTTTGTTACCTGTTAAAGTAACAACAAAACAATTATTATAAAAAACAGAATGAAAATATAATATTTGCTTTCTATTTTGTCAACTTATTTCTATGATGGACTTGCAAAATGGGTGTTTATAAACTATACTGCATCCCACACAAACTTAGGTTACTATGGTTATTTAGCAACAGAAGTGGGACTGTAAAGTTTACATATCATTCAACTACATTCCGGGCAAACATTATTGCTGTGACATAGGATTATGAAACAGCACTTTTACTAATGATATTTGTAAAAAAAAAAAAAAAAATCTTTTTGCAAGTTTGGAATTTCCTGATTCTTACTTGCTTTTGGCTTGTAGCTGAAAAGGGTTTGTGACTATCAGTCATGCTATTGGTTCCTGGCTGTCTTGGGACAAGGGACAAATGGGCATGTCTGTAGTGTTCCACTGAGTTTGTTGAGATGGCACAGCCTGCAACTATATCACTGTTTGATCTAAATTTTAATTTTTACTTCAACAATTGTTTTTCTTTTGCATCTTACATTGTCATTTATAATATGATATGAGAAGAAGAAAGCATTACCATTATTCATAGTTTCATTTCTCCTTAAGCATTATTGTAGATGATGATGGATTATCACATACATTTACTGGGGCCAGGGGTGAGTTCTTCATGAATGGGGAAAGCTGGATAAGGGGTGAGACTGTCAAAGGGAGTCAAAGGCGCCAAGCTGTGTAGCCTCTTGCTCTAGGACATTGTATACCGGAAATGATGTCCTGGAGGAGGTTCCAAGATCAGAAGTAGGCAAGTGAGTCTGAAACAGTGAAACAGGATACTTCCCTGACCCCCCTTGTAGGACATGCAGCAGGAATGTGGCTCCTTTTGTTTGGCTGTCAAGCACACTCAAACCGCTTACAGGATGGGGAGCATGCAGATGAGACCCCTGGGCTCCAGCCCCACGGCAACGTCTAGGGGTGAGTATCTGCAACTCCCAAAGTCCAAATGAGCACTTGATACAGTGTGCTCTTTTAGCCTTGCTATCCACAGACAGCTTAAGTGTTAAACAGCTCCTTGCCCTCTTGGTACCCAGGTCCTTGTCTGGCATCCAGGAAGAATCATGTTGCATATGGACTTGAAGGATGAATGCTGAGATTTTACTGAATAGTGGAGATGGCTCTCACCAGGATGGATAGGGAGCTGGAAGGGGGATGGAGGGGGAATACGCTCTTCCCTGGGGTTTGGCTGTCTAGCAGACAGCCTCCTCTCTAGCTGTCCCCAGCTGAACTCCTCTCAATGCTCAGATGACCCTTCTCTTCTCTCTGCCACGCCATTTGGCCATTCTTCTGCATTTCTGTTTATTTCCTCCTCATCTGCTTCTGGAGCCTGGGCTCTGGGATTTTTATGGGTACAGGATAGGGTGGGGTGGCAGGCCCAAAGCAACTTTTGGGCACAAAAACAGGAATGGCTGTTCCCATTTAGGGCTGCGGACTTCAAGCCTTGAGGGTGGGACCTTTGCTGGGGAACCACCCTCTTCCACCCAGTATTTCCCTGTCTCCTGTCCATATCAACAAGTCATCAGTCAAGGACATAAGAAGAAAAATCAGACTTGAGTTACAGAGTCAAAGCAAGCAGGTAGCAGGAAAGTCGGGAACAAGAAGGAAAATAGAAAGCATGACATGGTAAGTGGTTCTCAAACCTTAGGGTGCATCAGAATCACCTGGGAGGCTTATTAATATATATAGTGCTTGGCTCCATGCTCAGCATTCCTGCTTCAGTAGGTCTGGAGTAGGGCCTGAGAATATGCATTTCTAACAGACTCCTAGCTGATGTTAATGAGGATGGTCTGAAGACCACACGTAGCAAACCATTGGTCTAGATGGATTTCAGAGATAAGTGATAGCGCCTACAGTGACTTTCATGAGCTCCTGGGATACTTGGTTGGGTGAGCTGTTTGTTAAACAATTGGGAATAAAATTAAAATTATGTAACATTTTAGCTTTTTAAAAATTTTAATTGGCTATCTTTAAGTCAAATGCATAGCTCAGAGTTTATGAGGATGTGTACCTTTTTCTGTATTAAAATGTAAAATAAAGCTATATTCTTGTTATATAAACATACATAAAAAATTATTCCCTCTGTGAAAGGTGATTTTTTCCCCTATTTTTATAGTTTAACAGCTAGTACAGTGTTCTGGTTAAGCATGTGTGTTCTGAAAATAGACTAAGGTCACATCTTGATTCCACCATGAGCTTTGTGGCTGAGGTCACACGTTTCTTAAATTCTCAGAACTTCCTTTGTAAAGTAGGGATATTACCAATGGCATAGGGTTGTGGTAAGGATTAAATGAAGTAATGGCTTTAAACCACTGATTGGAGTACCTGGCAATAGTAATTGCTCCAGAAATGTTAGCTGTTATTGGAACACCAAAGTAAATGCCTTTGTTTAGGAATGTGACTTTGTATACAATACTTTGGTAGTTATCTCAGGTTTAACCTGATAGGTTGTTCTTTGTATTTATAATTCATTATAACTCTTCTGCTAAGAATAGCCCTGAGTTGGCATGAAGTTTATATGTAAATAATATTATTTAGAAGTGGATTACAGATAGCAAAGAATCAAAATTGCCTCAAGCAAATTTCAGACTAAGAAGGAAGAACATTTTCTCTAGCACAGTGATTAGAAACATCTGCTTTGGAACCAGATTGCCTGGATTGTATTCTGACTCTACTTTTCACTAGCTCTGTGACCTTGAGCAAGTTACTAGACCTCTCTGTTCCCCAGAATCTTCAATTGTCAAATGGTGGTAATGAGCTGGGCACAATGGCTCATGCTTGTAATCCCAGCACTTTGGGAGGCCAAGGCAGGCAGAGCACTGGAGATCAGGAGTTCAAGACCAGCCTGGTCAACATAGTGAAACTCTGTCCCTACTAAAAATACAAAAATTAGCTGGGGATGGTGGTGTATGCCTATAATCTCAGCTACTTGGGAGGCTGAGGCAGGAGAATTGCTTGAACCCAGGAGGCAGAGGTTGCAGTGAGCCAAGATGACACCACTGCTCTCCAACCTGGGCAACATAATGAGACACTGTCTCCAAAACCAAAACAAAAAAATGGTGGTAATAATACCTATTCCAAAGTGGTTATAAATATATATGGACATATGTATACACACAAGAGATCACCTATATAAACTGATTAGACACTACTAATGAAGTATGTAAATTGCTTAGAACAATGCCAGGCACAAAATAAGCATGATTAGCAGTATTTGCTGTTGTTCATATTTTGTTTGTTTGGATGTATTTTTGGCAGAATTTTTTAAGGAAAAATATTCTGAAATACTGTTATTTTTCCCCTATAGTTGAATATACTGTAGCATAGGTCTGTGACAAATTTGCGAAATTGAAAACAAATATAGTCATACCTCAGTATTAATTAGGGATTGGTTCCAGAACCCCCTCCCACTCCACATACTATAAAGATACAAAAACTTCTTATATAAAATGATGTACTATTTGCATATAACCTATGTACATCCTATTTTATAGCTTAAAATTACCTCTAGAGACAATGTAAATGCTATGTAAACATTGTTATACTGTATCGTTTAGGGAATAATGCCAAGAAAAAAAGTCTGTGTATGTTCAGCCCAGAAACAAGCATCTTTTTTTTAAATAAATATTTTTAATTTGAGGTTTATGAATCCATGGATGTGGAACCCATGGATATGGAGGGCTGACTGTACTGTCTTAATCAAACTACATAAGAAGAAAAGCTCCTCTCCCCACCCCTTCTACACTTTCATAAAAATGTAGTTGGCATTCATTGATAACCAGAGTTAATACCTTTAAGACAGTACAGAATTTAATGATGTTTTAGAAAAAAAAGAGGTCCTTTTCATACTTAAAAAATTTCTAAAAGTGTACTTTTAAAGGATGTCATTGACTTTATTATTGCCAAGTTCTGTGATATTTTCTCCATCTGTTGTCCCTGGCCTTGCTCTTGCATGTGATTTTATGACTATTCTGTCCTTGAAATTGTCCCTTTTCTGGGCAGCCTGACTTACACATAGCTTCCTTCTCAGCTATTGCTCCAGACAGGCACTTCCTCTGTCACCTGCCACTCCCAGGGTATGTTTGCCAGCACCAAGCTTCACCTGTTCTTCTTAGGACACTTTTTCAGAGGGATCACTGATTCCCGGGACCTCCTCTCCCCTCTCTGAGCTGAGGCCTTATGTCTGATCTGTTCTCCTAGCTAACTCTGTAACCCCTAAAGCTTGCTAAATTTCCACTTGAATTACTCATCACCACTTCAAAACCAAACTTTCATTTCTCTAAAATGTTTCCCCTGGCTGCATCCCTGAGCATTAGTAATACCACACTGAGCCCAGGCTCTAGGGTGAGCATGCTGCTGCTACCGCTGACCCACACTTTTACATTCCTTTCTGAAAGGTCTTTTCTATTTTTCCCCCAAAGTGGCATCACTGTCACCTGCCCTTCTAGAATGGGACCTTGTTACCCTCACCTCTAGTTCCTAGGAGGCCTTGATGCTGCAGGCACTCTCCCTCCAGTTTGTCTATTGTAGCACCAACAGGCTAACCTTCTTTTTAACAAACTCTTCACTCACACTAGGGCTGTTCTGTTGTACACATATCAAGTGCAGATGTTTCTGCCTGGCTTTCAAATATTTCCGTAGTTTCTTTAAAGCTTGTAGCCTTTAGGTCTCACTTGAGCCAACCTTGACTCTGCTCTGGGCAGGCCTCTTGCAAGGATCATATGAACACACCTTGAATTCTCCACATTAGCCCTTGCTACTCCCTTGGCCTCTGAGCAACCACAGCATTTATACTCAGCACTTAATATTTTCTTTTGCCTGTTTACATTTGTGCAGTATTCATCAACTTTGTTTTCCAGACATACAAAGATAAGAACCATTCTTTAAACATTTTAAAATTATATTCTAATCTAACATAGCAGCTGAAACTATAAAGAAAGAATATATAATACTCATGAAAGAAACCAAAGAGAAAATATGCTGCTTAATTCCCTTATACAAATGAGGAATCTGAATACCTGAGATAGATATTTTTTAATTTAATAGTTATATATTTAGACTTATGGTTACCTTCTATGCATGGCAAATCATGGCTGCTTGCCATTTATATTATTGGCATAATATTTTATTTTGGAATAAATTTGCTTTTGATTAAAATATTAATTTAGAAAGGAATAAATTAATTCATAGTACTAGGGGTATGAAAATACGGCAAAAGTTGTAAGAGTAATACTCAATTGATAGAAATCTTGAAAATACTGTAATACAATATGGTTAATCTATGCTTAATAAGTAATTGTTTATTGACTAATAGCTCAAATCAGTCAATCTAGAAAACCATGTTCAGGGAAGAGATAGCATGGGGAGAAATGACAGATACAGGTGAGGGGAAGGAAGGCAGCAAACCACACTGCCATGTGAGTACCTATGCAACAATCTTGCATGTTCTTCACATGTGCCCCCAAACCTAAAATGCAATTTAAAAAAAAAAAGGAAAAAAAGAAAACCATGTTCAAACCTGTATTAGTCATTTTTCACATTGCTATAAAGAACTACCTGAGACTGGGCAACTTATTAAGAACAGAGATTTAACTGACTCACACTTTCATATGGCTTGGGAAGCCTTGGGAAACTTCCAGTCACAGGAGAAGGTGAAGCAGAAGCAAGGCCCCTTTGACATACAGCAGGAGGCAGGGGTTGCAGGGGACCATCACACTTTTAAGCCATCAGATTTCATGAAAACTTGCTCATTCTCATGAGAATAGCATGGGGAACCACTCCCATGATCCAGTCATCTCCCACCAGGTCCCTCCACTGACATGTGAGGATTACAATTAGAGATGAGATTTGGGTGTGGACACAGAGCCAAACCATATCAAGATACATTTCCTAAAAGCCCTATATGACAAAATGGGCACAGACACCAATTTTCACAGCTAAACTTTAAGCACAAGATCAGGGGAAGAGAAAAGACTCAATGGGAAGAAATGATTTTCGGCTCCTCAGGAGTTGCCTGTTTGTTGGAAGTGGTGCCGTGACTGTAGGCCATTGCCTCTACCTGGAGGCAGGGAGTGGGGACATCCCTCAACTACCCGTTGCTTTTCCTAGGACTCTCTCTTGCACACAAAGTCTAGCTGGAGAAGCTGCAACACATTAACATTAAATGAGTCCCTATTAAATTTCCACATACAAAATCATTTGCAAAAGAGACTTGTACTTCGCATGCCAATTCTTATCCTCTTTCTCTTATTTTTGGAAGCTCTAACAGCCACCCTCAGAAACCCTACCTTACAGTGGTTTCCTCCAGCAAGCTTAGCTCCCCTGACCAGGCTCACTGAATTATAGGCCTCAAAGTAAACTCTCTGCAGGAGAACATACATAGACTGTGGCTGGAGGTCTGTTTATGGTGGGGCCTCAAAAGCCAGAATTTGAAATGCAACGAACTATGAATGTTGGGACGGATGAAAAGGGGATCCACTGTATGATGCAATTCTGATAAAACCTACCCAGAGTTAGGCCAAATTTCACAGGTTATGATCACACGCACCACAATATGATACTCATTTGAGACATCAGCTATAAGTTTGGGGACCTCAGATCATTTGCACTTCTGACCAATTGGGTATAAATTTGGAAGTCCATATAAGCCCCCAGATTTGATATTTCCTAGAACAACTCACAGAACTCAGAAAAGCACTATACTTAGAATTAAAATTCTGCTATAAAGGATATAAATTAGGACCAGCTAAATAAAGATGCACATAGGATAAGGTCTGAGAGGGTGCCAAGCATGAAGTTTCTGTGTCCTCAGGACACATCACCCTCCTGATACGTCAATGTATATCCCCATCTAGGAAATTTACCCAAGTCTTGGTGTCCAGAGTTTTCACTGGAGTTTCATTATGCAGTCATGACTGATGGAATCATTATCAACATGAGTGAACTCAATCTTCAATCCCTCTTTCATCCCCAGAGGTTGGGGGAGAGATCAGGTTGAATATCATATGGCTTCCAGCCCTAACCCTTAATCACATGGTTGGTCTATCTGGCATGGCTGACCCCCATCCTGAAGCTATCTGTGGGCCCACAGTGAGTCACCTCTTTAGCATAAACTCAGACGTGGTCCCAGGGGTCATATCATGGGTAACAAAAACATTTCTATCACATGAGAAATTCCAAGCGTTTTGAAGCTCTCTTCCAAGAGCCCAGGACAAACACCAGACAAATTCTTTTTATCTGGGTAACAACATAGAGAAAATACAATAGAAACTGGACCTATTTTCAGTCATAGAAGAACCAAGACAAAAATTATGATTTTTAATGGTGTAAGGATAAACTATTTCAATCCATGATTTTAGTATGATTTTAATCCATACTAAATGAACTGCAGTTCTGAGACAGTTGTTAGTCTTTCCTTGATAAAAATGATATTAAAAGAGCATCCAAAGTACAAAATTAGACATCAAGAGTGGATTTGGGAAGAATTTAGGGAGGTGAGGGATACTAGAAGAAAGATGTGTTGTTTGTTTAACCAGTTACCCGTTGGAAAATGTCATTTGAATACAAAATAAATGATCATTAAACATCACTGGAGTCTTTTCTTTTGTTTTTCACTCATTCATTCATTCAGGATTCTTTATTGAGTATCTCAGATGCTTGTCACTAGACATAGTTTGCTACATGATCAGTGTAAGAAAAATAGTTTATTTGCATTTCATGGAAAAGGAGAAGGATGAACTATTTGAAATTATTTGCTGATTATAATTGCAATCTAAATGAACCTGAATTCTGAGATGGTTGTTAGTTTTTGCTTGTCGAGAAGGATGTTAAGAAACCCTACTCTCCAAGTATGAAGTATTAGGCATCGAGTCTATATTTGTAAGGAATTTGGGTAGGTGAAGAATAATAGTAGAAAAATATGTTGTTTGTTTAACCAGAGGCTACCATTTAGTCTTAATATTTTTTAGCAAAATTAAGAAGTGTTTTGAAATGTGATGTAAATTGTTCTGTCTTTTTACTTTCCTGTAATTGGAGCAACATACTAATTTCTACAAGTTGTGACTACTAACAGAGAGCAATCACCTCACAGACTTGTACCGAAGAGATGAGACCATCCAGGTGAAAGGAAACGGCTACGTGCAGAGTCCTCGATTCCCGAACAGCTACCCCAGGAACCTGCTCCTGACATGGCGGCTTCACTCTCAGGAGAATACAAGGATACAGCTAGTGTTTGACAATCGGTTTGGATTAGAGGAAGCAGAAAATGATATCTGTAGGTAAGTGGGGAAAAAGAAAACATTTTAGGGTACTATTTCAAGGTGAACAAAAAAAGATAAAGCATCACATCAAACACTCCTTTTGAGACTTTTAAATGGATCCAACATGTGTCACTTCTTTTTCAAAAAGCCTTTATGTCAACTCTAGCAGAGAAGGTAGCATAGACTGCTGCCGCAGAGGGCCGAATACCCTGGCAGGACTCACAGAAACTGACTTGTCAACTGTAGGGACTGCGTGGCCTCCAAAGAAGGATGGAATCCGGAGGGCCTGTCCTTTTCCAGGCACGGAACGACATTTGTGCACAGGTATCTAGCATTCCGGGTCACCTGCAGCTACATCATGTGACCCTGGTCAAAGCCTGCCATGGGCTTAGGGAGCATAAACCCCTGCCCGATCCAGCTGACCCAGGCTTTCGTAACCATAGTGAATTATGTCAGCACCTTGGAGATGATGGATGGGGAAACCTCTCAGGGTCTGACCCTGAGTTCATAGAGTGAGGGCTTCATATATGGGAGGGAAGGAAGAGAAAGCCCATCCCAGATTCCTTGTGCTCCACAGATGGGTCTGTTTCCTGCAGTTTCTGGGTCACAAGCAGAAGATGAAAGCTGTGTCTGATAATCTTCTCCCTTCTTAGCATATTTATCAAAGAAAGCCTGGGCTGTTGTTCTTTCAGTGTCTGCTCACAGCATTTAACTCACTTAATTAGCATGTATAAGACTTGAAGATTTTTTTTTTTCTTTTTTGTACTTTACTGCACACACTTGTTCTGCATTGCCAATGAACTACTGAACTGCTAAATCCTTTCAGCAGGTTTATTTTTCTTTGAATAATGAAAAGAGGTGCCTCAAATTTGGTTGTCCTTTGTTGCATGTTTATTATGCTGACAGCTTTTATTATGTTGCTATTTTGCTGAGAATAACAGCAGTGACTATTACTTTCTAGGACCACAGAGGGTAATGTATGCCAGAAAGCAGAGATGAATACATTAAGGAAGAGCCAGTTAATATTTACAAAGAGGATAAACTAATGCTGATCATGCGTCTTTTCAACCTTGAAAAAGAGAGCTAATATTCTGTGTTTAAAAAATCATGAGAAAAAAATGCTATTAAAAGATTATTAAAGGTGATGACATGGAGGGTACCATGATCTGTTTCTGTTACCACAAAATACTTGTGATACCAAATTTGTGAGGTCAGGGTTTTTTCCCCACAGCAGTTAATTCTCCAGCAACAGCTGGTATTGTCCCACTCAACTCAATTCTGACACTATCTGGAATCAGTGTCAGATGCCACAAGTTAAGGCACAGTCCCACAAGACTGCCTCCATGTTCTATGTCAGTTGCAGCTTCCAAGCCTCTCCTACTTCTATCAACCAGCTATAAATAGGGCTTCCCAAACCCCCTTCTTGGGTTGAAAAATTTGCTAGAACTGCTCACAAAACTCAAGAAAATACTTTCCTTGCTATTACCAGTTTATTATAGAAGATGCGACTCAGGAACAGCCAATGGAAGAGGTACATGGCAAGATGTGTGTAAAGAATGCCTTCTCTGGGGTTGCAACCTTCCACCTTGATGTGTTCACCAGCCTAGAGGGGTATTTATGGATGCTTCATTGTGTAGGCATGATTAATTAAATCATTGGTGATTGAACTCCATTTCCAGGCCCTCTCCCTCCAGAGGTCCACAGGTAGAGCCAAAAGTTAGAACTCTCTAATCATGTCTTGTCTTTTTGGTGACCAGTCCCCATTCTGAAGCCATCTAGGGGCCTTCCAACAGGTACTTTCAAGAGGCAATGAATTTATTCATTAGGATAAATTCTGGTATGGTTGGAAGGGGGCTTATTATGGATAACAAAATATGCTACTCTTACCCTAACACTCAGAAATTCCAAGGATTTTAGGAGCCTTGAAAAAAAAGACCAAATACACATATTTCTTATTATCACAATATCACAGAAGGGAAGCCAGGTCTCTACTACTGAGCTGGAGTTTCGATCCTAGCAGTGAGTCCTTTTGACATTCTTGAAAATAGGAGAGGAGGACTCAGGATGGTTTCCTTTCTGGACCATTTATCAAATCTAGTTGCTCCTCAAAATTTATGGAGGGAAATAGAAGGATAGCAGAGAAAAGAACAGAGAAAGAAGGGAAAGAGACCAGAGACTTGTCTCAGAACCCTCCCTAAGAGATAAAATAGTCCTCTGTTGACTTCAGATTTAGAGTTAAAGTTATACTGATGTGTTCTTTAAACAAAAGTGACCTATTGTGTTATTAAAAGTTTCAAGTATACTTATGCTTTGCGCAGTAAATGTGATTTACACATATTGTATACAAAATGAAATGGAATTGATTTCCTACCATCTGTTCCAAAGCCTCCTTAATGTTTACATTGTAATATTTTATTGCTTGAATAATGATACTTTGTTAGTGCTTTTCACCTTTCAAGCACCATAAAAACATTAAGTAATTAATTTACACAGCACCCAAGAGATATGGAGCTGGTAAAATTATATAAGCCTTCTTATTTTATCCATAAGAAAATTGAGGCAATGGACATAAGGGCCTTGTAAATCACTGTTAGAGAAATTTAGTCACAATATCATTCTTTTTCACTTTCTCTTTAGATTACTTCGCCCAGTCCAGTAGAGATCTGAGGTGCATGAATAAGACCAGGAAAGCCATAATTGGTATCTCTATGTTTTCAGAAATAATGTTTCTTATGATGATTTCTTCTGATGATTGTGACAGAACTCTGTAATACGGTTGCAAGACTTATGCCACTGTTCCCTCTGAATGCCCATCATTTGCCTGTGACTTTAGCATCTGAAGTCACTGGAAAAGGTAGAGTGCAGGATTCAGATACTGATGACCAAAACTGAAAGAAATAGTTCAGCTTATCAAGTAGAATCTTCTAACATCTTAGGAGGCTGAAAATAGAATAAATGCTCCCTATAAGATGTAAGCTATGTCCTACTAAGTAATAGAATGATGTACCACTGAAGGTACTTCGAAGACCAAATAGCCACAAGGATAACTAAAGAGGTTTTTGCTGTCCTCTTCAATCCCAGGATTCTACTGTGTCCACCAATCCACAGGTGAACCTATGGTCTTAAGCTCATTCACACGCTGGTTTAACCAGCCTAGATTTTTCCAATATTAGCAAATATCTCTCCTCAAAGTTACATTCTTTCCCTTATGATAAGTTTCATATTTTGTGATGTGATCCTTCCAAAAGTTAGTTTCCAAAAAGAGCATATAGAAAATCATGTGTATATTCATTTATTTTCTGTAGTGACATTGCTGAGTTTGTAAGCTCTATAGATATAGATCATTTGCTTTCTCAAGAAAGCGCCGAATGAATTAAATTAATTCAGAGTGGATATTTGTTTCAAAAACTTTATATAGTTAATATATGGGCATATAACTAGAGCTACATCTCTTAAAATATGCCAACAGATTACGCTTACTAGTTTTTCCAAGAAAACTTTCAAAAGCCAGATGCTTAGAAAGTAACCCATTTTTAATATTGAAGATTTAGAAACAGTCATGGCTAATTGTATGTAAAGGTTTTCTCAGAATCGATTACTGAAGTTTGAATTTGCAAACCTAATCCAAAAACCAGCCTTCCTTTAACATTTTTGTACACTGTAATTTTCATTTCAGATTGTAGTCATGAAAAATCACATATGCTACTTTTAATTTCTCAGTGAAAGTATAAATTTCAAAATCTACTTTAATCAAAACATGTTCATTATGTCCAATTGATTCTAGGTATGATTTTGTGGAAGTTGAAGATATATCTGAAACCAGTACCATTATTAGAGGACGATGGTGTGGGCACAAGGAAGTTCCTCCAAGGATAAAATCAAGAACAAACCAAATTAAAATCACATTCAAGTCCGATGACTACTTTGTGGCTAAACCTGGATTCAAGATTTATTATTCTTTGGTGGTGAGTAGCTTAACCACTTTATGATTAAAAGCAGACATTGGTTTCATGAAGTATAAAGATCAATTTTCTATGATCAGATTCAGTGAGGGTGAGTGAACTTCATTAATTCCTTATGACATGGTTTGTTCCTACCTTATGGTTAAAATGTTAAAGTCCTTGTTAGTAAGAAATATCATTTTGGATCTATTAAGTCAACCGTTGGGCCATGCATTTTGAAAGACAGCATAGTAAATAGGAAAAGGTAAATGGTTTAGAGTAAAGCAGATACTACATTGCCTTTTTATACAACTGAAGCAAGGTAAATGCATAGTCAAATAGAAGGTATGTGAGAACTAAACATGTTTTCAGAATTAAAGCTAAAGAAAATGATTTCCTCTTTTGGTTTGAAAATTTGTCTATAAATTCTATCACAGAAAAAAAAGTCCTGATAATTTTAATTTCAATTATGACCCAGATTTGGGAAGGGTCTGTGTTATAATCATAGAGCCTTGGGGCTTGCAAGCATCTGCAAAATCGAAAGGTCTAACTCAGGACCCAGGAGTGTGAATCCTGTTGGCTACAATCTTGCTTATTTGCAGTATTTTCTCTACTTAAACACCTCAGCAGCCATTCTCAACTGTAAATGGTTCTGACTGGTAGAAAATATTCAACATTATATTGAGCCAAAATCTACACTGTAGTTAATTTTAGTTGTTGGGTCACACACAATCAATCTTCTTTACTTATTCATACATTAATGAAACAATAGTAAGTTCCCGTTCTTTGTCAGACACTCTGATAGATGTATTAGATACAAAGGTAAATAGGACAGACAGGGTTCTTGAACCGTCTAGACCTTATAGTCAGGTAGAGATGACAAAAAATTAAAAAGCTATAATAGACGAAGTGCGGTGGCTCATGCCTGTAATCCCTACACTTTGGGAGGCTGAGGTGAGAGATCTCTTGAAGCCAGGAATCCGACACCAGCCTGGGCAACAAAGCAAGACCCTGCCTCTACAAAAAAAGTAAACATTTGCCTGCTGTAGTGGCATGTGCTTATAGTCCCAGCTACTGGGGATGCTGAGGGAAGAGAATTGTTGAGCCCTGGAGTTTGAAGCTACAGTGAGCCATGACTACACCACTGCAATCTAGCCTGGGTAATAAGGCAAGACTGCATCTCTAAAACCAACCAACCAACCAAACAAAAAAACAGTAGCAACTGAGAAGGATACATAATAAAACACGATAACTGAGTGCTGTAGGTCAGGTTCACAGAGACATTTGGATAATTTTGTCTATACATTAACATAAATATCGCTGAATCCTTCAGTTATTTGTAGCGTATTACCTTTTAGAATCAATTTTCACTTTCTTTAAGTTTGTCTCTGTCCCTTTTCCAAGTGTGAATGCCAAAATAGAACAAGTACTATAAATGGCATCAATTTATTGTTTTCTAAATATTTTTCTCTTAAGAATCAAGTTTTTAGAAAAGGAAAAATCTTGCTTTAAATATATATATATATAATTGGCTTTTTTTTTTTACATTATGGTGAATTATTAAACACTAAGTGATTTCTACATCAGAACATTGTAAATGAAAAAATAAATGCGGTAACCTTGGTTCCAGTTTTAATTTGAAAATAATCCATCAAGTATGATTTACTTTATTGCAAACTCATGCTTTTCTGCTCAGCATTAAAATTGAAGTGTGAACCTTTGGTTTCTACATTTATTTGCCTTTTAATGTGTTCAGTGATGCATCTGTTCTTAATTGCTCATGGACGGAGCAGGCTTGGCATGTTAGAATGGTGATGGATAGTCTTAGAGAAGAATTTTCTTTCCTTTAAACTATCAAGCACTATTAGTGCTAGTGTTTGGTTATGATTAAGTTGAATGGTCCATAATTAGAAACACCATAACACCAACATAATACCTTTAAGACATACAACCACTTTTGTAGAAAGCAGTACGAGTACGGGTTTAAGGGAAAATGGATACTTTTGTTTGAGGTGTTTTGGGTTATGATGCAGTCTCATGACTCATTTCTTAATCAATTTTAAGTGGAATATTGGGCTGCCTCTACAATTTGGATGTGAGCCAGTTTAACATCACTCCCCTGGCTTATTCGCTTCCACCAGTACATTCAATTGTGTGTTTTTTCTTGTTTGAAATGATGTTATTACAACACTTTTCTGTATTTTTCTATTGGCCTGTTGGTCTATGTCCATTGAGAATAGCTCAGACTCTTTCTCCTCCTAATAGGCTTCTGGCCTTAAATATGGTCCACTAAAGCCAAAGTGTTTTGGCAGACAAATTTTAAGAGATAGAATGAGCTTAACCTCCAGTTATGTAGAGACTCTAGATTGTGTGGCTTTTTGACAAAACTCTTCTGTTTGCTTCTTGGCTCAGTAGGGATAGAGTACATATGGCTTGACCACTATACTGGGAAGATCACTTTACTCATGTTTAAATTTTACTTGGAGAGGCTTTAAAGCAGGGTTTATAAACTTAAGAGACCAGGCTTGAAACTGGAAGTGGTCCTGGTATAAATTAATAGGGAGACAGTGGGATTAAAAATGGCAATCCCTCTTCAAGTGTGTTTAAATAATAAATTTTAGAATGCTAAACACATTTAGGAGCTACAGTTAGCTGTTTTGTAACCCCTACTTTAAGGAATAGTAGGTGCAAGAGAAATATGGGCCTTAAGAATAGTTCATGGCTGGGTGTGGTGGCTAAGACCTATAATTCCAGCATTTTGGGAGGCCGAGGGAAGAGGATTCCTTGAGCCCAGGAGTTTAGTTCATCCTGGGAAACAGAGTGGGACCCTGTCTCTACAACCAGTAAAAGAAAAAAAGCCAGGCATGGTGGCATACACCTGTAATCTCACCTACTCCAGAGGCTGAAGCTGGAGGATCGTGTGAGACCATAAGGTCAAAGATATAGTGAGCTGTGATCCCACCACTGCACTTCAGCCTAGCCTACATGAGAATGAGACCCTGGGAAACAACAACAACAGCAGCAGCAGCAACAACAACAACAACAACAACAACCACCCAGCACATGAAGAGTCAAAGTGCTCTTGGAAAATGGTGAGGAGTAGCTGTTAGGAAAGGTCATAAGTCAAAATCACCTCCCTTCTCATCTCTACCTCTCTACCTCCATACTCCCATGGAACATCTCTGTTCTTGCTGCCTCAATGACTCTCCAGGTATACCTGGACTTTTTCTGAAGCTGTAAGAAGTAAGTATCTAGGACTGCAAGAGCCTATTTCACTGGAATCACATCCACATGGTTCATGCTCATAATGCTTTTGGAAAAGTGCAATATATATTTTTAGTCAGGTTTTTACTCTATCAAGCTGTGGAGACTAATGGATAACATCAAGATAACTTATTTTTGGTTGGCAATGATGCTTATATTTCAGTTTTGTTTGATGTGTGGAATTCAATCTTCTATCTTGTTTCAGTGCCTATCACAGTGCCCTCCCAGGGTGTGGCAGCATAGCCATAAGGGATCATTGCCTTACTGTAAAGCATACCTTAGATTGAAGGCAGGATTCAACAATAAGGAATGGTGCAATATTGAACAGGTTTCTTATCCCTTGGTTTTACATCTTTTAAATGGGGATAATAATTGAAGTTGGTATAAAATTTTAAAATGATAATACTTAGCACAATACCTAGGATGTATTAAGTGGCTCAGTAAATGATAACAATGATTCTACCTTTTACCATCACAAATTATGTATATATCAGTCTCCTCCAAATACATGGTTATCTTCTTTTTGAGGTTAGGATGTGTATCTCATTCCTATGCATAATTCTGTACAGTGCCTTGTACATGGCTACACTGTGTGTTTGTTGAGATGACCTTTTCTTGAGAAACTATGATTCATAAAAGTTGACTGCCTTCATTTGCTTGCTCTCCTGCTCAGCCTTCTTTTCTGATTCTACCCTATTAAAAATAACAGATATCTTCAGAAAGCGTAATTAAGCAGAATGGATAACATTGTCAAATACTTAGTAGCAAGATATGATTATCTAAATAAATTAGGATCTCCTGCCACAAATCTAGTTTATTGGAGAACAAATGAATGGTTTGATGATTAGGAATCTTTCTGAGAAGACCACTAAGTAGATTATTAGAAAGGTGTTCAATTACAAGGCTCCCAATGGATGGTGTACAGAGAAGTGAACAAACAAGGTATGAATGTCAGCTCTGCTACATACTAATGGCTCAGTTTCTTCATCTGTAAAATGGTGATCATACTGCAAGACATTAGGCTGTTTCGAGGACTAAATTAGATAACTTTTTAAACCACTTTGGCTGGAACTTGATAATTACTCAACTGTCTGTGGCTATTATGATTATCATTATCACTGGTCTTATTATTAACATATCAGGTAACAGACAGTCCTGTATGAATAGCTCCCCGGCACATGCACACACGTGTATGTTTGTGTGTGTGTGTTTAATGTAAGATACATTTTGTAACATTCAAAAACGGAAAGTCAAGTCATTTGAAAGCTTGGAAAGCTATTCAAAACCTTTCTTGTTTTATTAATAAAATCTAGTTTATTTTGTATATTGAAATTTGCTAATATCCATTATAACACGTTCTAAAATAAAAACCTATTTTGTCATACCAGTTGCTTAGCTGTATATATCTCTATAGTTAATTAACTTCAGATGATGCAGTTATTTCCATTGAGAAGAAAACTCAAATGAAGAATGGTTTTACATTAAAATGATTATTTAAAGTAGAAAAAAGAAGAAAAGGAAGAAGATGGAGAAGAAGAGGAGGAGGAGAAGGAAGAGAGGAGGGGAACAGCCCAGGAGTTGAAAAAGATAAGATTCGCAATTATAATAACTTTCGCAGCTCTAATTTTGCTCACCTAAAATTTGCCAGTTTCTGAAACAAAAACAGCATTATCAACAGTACAATAAAGGTGAGCAATTCATCCTCATCCTCCTAAGCTGAATTCTTAAAGCTAGAGAGTAAAGGAACTCATTTGCTTTACAAAGTTTGGAAATTTCACCTTTATTTGCATATCTGGATAAAATAATTGACCACTCAACACCCATGGTATTGTGGGCACTTAAGCCAGGATTATACATATAGCCAAGGACTGTCAGAATGAGGGCCGTATCCCTGCAGCAGATTGTGTTTACCTCAGTTTCTTTCCCCCAAATGTATTCCACCGGAGATTTCAGAGCTGCAAGAGCTGCAATATAGTTTCATAAATGCTTACTGTAAGCCAGACAAGGCATGTCTAGTGCCCTGAAGATATAGCAGTGCGGAAGTCAGGCAGAAACCTCTGCTCTCAGGAACACACATAGTAGTGCGAGGAAACAGATAATAAACATGTAAGCAGGAAAGTACATACATACATATAAACATAAACATTTGAACCTCAATAAAGGCAGATAAAAGAAAATAATGTGTTGGAGACTAACTAGTATGGAGCCCATTCCAGCTAGGGAATCAAGGATGATCTGTGGATGTAAAATTTGAATTGAGACCTGAAATATTAGGAGGTAATGGTGCAAAGCTACAGAAGAAGAATGCACCAAGCAAAAGTAGGACAAATGCTAAGAACCTAAAACAGCAAAGAGAAGGCACCTTTCCCTTGTTAGTGATGATTTTCTTGGTACCTTAGCATTCAGGCTGCTGAAAGGAAGCAAAGACAAGAGAGGGAAGCAGCCCACTAGGTCACTCGTCTCTCAGTCAAAGGTGTGGAAGATTTCTTATCTTTATCTCAGACCATCCTGTTGTGGATATCTCTCAAGACTTTCAGCACTTAGATGGGATAAGGTAGCTAAAACAAGAGGGTTAGCTAAGGTGAGATGCTACAAAAGCATCAAGACACTAAACAAAGATAATCCAAAGAGTTACATACTATTATTAATCTTTTTATTATTATTATTATATGATATATTCATCATTATTATTATCATCAGGACTGTCCCACCAAATTATAATTTCTGTAGGGTCAGGAACCTTGTCTGTTTTGTTTACCATAGTACATGTACATAAAGGGTGCTTGATAAAAAGTCTGTTCAAAAAGGCATTGAAACACATACATGACTAGAAAGTGCCAAACAATGTTATAATGGGATTTCATTTCACCTCACTTTCTGTGTCCTTCCATTCCTTCTTACCTACCTATTCCTCATCTGCTCCCTGACCTCTGAAGAGCCCAGTTTTTCTTTATTCCCTTCACCCATTACCATTTGCTTATAGAGCCAGCCATATCCTTTGTCAAAATTTCCTTTGCTTCTATATTAAACTTTATTCTTCCTTGTCCCATCTCTATTAAAGTTCTCTCATTATGTACTGTATTTAGGATCTGTCTGTGTGGACAGAGAGCAAGCTAGGGGCATGGTCAAGGTCAGGTGAGAGGATAGCAGAGCAAGAGGGACAAATGTATGTGCTAGAACCCCTGAGTGAATGCCGTTGTCATGGGCTGGAAAGCCTAGGCACCAGAGAAAATAAAGTCATGTCCATGGATACTGGTTGAAGCACACATTCTTTAAAAACAGATTCTCAGCCGGACATGTTGGCTCACTCCTGTAATCCCAGAACTTTGGGAGGCAAAGATGGGCAGATCACAAGGTCAGGAGTTCAAGACCAACCTGATCAATATGATGAAAGCCAGTCTCTACTAAAAATATAAAAACTAGCCAGGCATAGGGATGCTTGTCTGTAGTCCCAGCTACTTGTGGCACATGCCTGTAGTCCCAGCTACGTGGTAGGCTGAGGAAGGAGAATCACTTGAAACTGAAAGGCAGAGGTTGCAGTGAGCTGAGATCGCATCACTGCACTCCAGCCTGGGCAACAGAGGGAAACTCTGTCTCAAAATAAATAAAAAAGAACAGATTCTCGCTGTTGCAGGATTTTATAGTCAGAGTTAGATGCATGTTCTTATTTAATATTTCACAAATATTCTAAAATTTCACCAATTACAGAGATCATTTTGATGAACTACTGTCCTCTTTGGGAAGGTTACATTAATTAGGTTGTTTTCCTAAAACCTAAATACAGTACATATGAGAACTTTAATAGAGCTCATGAGACAGTGAAGAATAAAATTTAATATAATCCTGAAGCACAGGAAAGTTTGACAAAGGGTTTGGCTGAGTCTATAAGCAAATGGTAATCGGTGAGGGGAATAAAGGGAAAATTGGGCTCTTCAGGGGTTGGGGAGCAGCAGAGGAGCAGGCAGGCAAGAAGGAGTGGGAAGACACAGAAAGTGAGGTGAAATGAAGTCCCATTATAATATTGTTTGGCTCTTTCTAGTTATGCATGTGTTTTAGTGCATTTTTAAACAGAATTTTTATTGAGCACCTTTTATGTGCTATGCATTATGATAAGCAAAACAGATAAGGTTCCTGCCCTTATAGAAATTATAATTTGGTGGGACAGTCCTGATTATAATAGTAATGATAAACAAATTACTATAAAATTATAATAAGATTAATAATAGTATCTAACCTTTCATATTACTTTGAGGATTTCACTTATGAGGCATTTTATGTGAAATATTTAATGCAATAACTGGCATGTCATAAATAATCTGTTGCTATTAAGTCTTGCCTGAATGCATCTCCGCATAGCATGGATTAGGAAAAATATAGAATTTAAACCTGCGTCTTAGAGATGTAATGTTTATGCTAATCCTGTTATTTTACAAGTAACTCAATAAACACAGGTTAGGTAACTTTACAAATGAGTCAGTGAAAACACAGAGATTAGGAGCATGCCTGTGGTCACAGAGCTTATACATATGTGCTGCTATTCCTGAGATATGAAAGCTGTGGCCCTACTCCACAGAAAAACAAATATATCCAAGGTTGTGCATAAAGTTACAGGGAGGCCCCTGAATCTCATCCTTTATATCGTCTGTATCCACAGACGCAGTTAAGCACCCCACACTTGCTGCCTCTGTGTGTTATCTGACTTTGAGAATGTCGCCTTGCATGTTGACTAGTCCTGACACAGCAGTGTTTGAAATACTACTTTACTGCTGTAATTTTTCTCGTAAACCCTGGTTGCTGATCATATGAGCAGATGACTCCCCCACGTGCTGAGTAAACACATTTCCAGCTCTGAGAGGGATGCTGTGGAATGACACTTGGAAAGTTCAGTATCCTGTTTATCTAGTATCTAATTATATGGGCATGCAACGAGTAAACTTTTATCCTTGAAAACCAGAAAAATGTAGTGATTTTTAGGTGAATGTGCCTCTTTATATGCATATAACCTTATCTGTATATGTGTGGTCTTTAGTGTACTAATATTTTGATAGATGAAAAAATAAAGAAAATGGAGTAGGAAAAAGCTATTCAAGCTGTTTTAAAAAATGGCTTATATATTTAAGATATGTCAAAAACAAAGCCATGTTATTTAAAGAGTGATAAAGTGAAACTTCCATATTAAAAAAATGTCTCCACCTATTGTTGACTTATAAATTCAGCAAATATGTCTGAAGAATTACTGTGGATAATAAGAAAATGATAGTCCTGAGGGAGAGAAAGGTGTACAATTATAAGGCAGTGTGAATTGCAGTGATAAAATGTGCATGGAGCATTTGGGGCACACAAGAAAAGGGGGCATTTAACCTCACAAAGGAGAGAATTGCTGGACTGTGTCAGGGAAGCAACAGCATCCCAGGAGGAGGGTGCTGCCTGCATAAAGGCCTGAAAAAGCAAGGCCTTTTTTCAGGATATTCAGAATATCCTGTTGCATTAATTCGGAGTGATGCAGGTTAAGAGTGCTAATCACTTACTAGCCTTTCTTTATTTTAGCCAGAAAGCAAAAGATACAAGAAGCCAAAAGAACTCAAAAGTAGCAGCTTTATTAATGTGAGTCCAAAAACTACTAAAGCTCAAGTCTTTCTAGTAAATCTGGAATGGAGAACTTGGGTGGAATGAAAAGCGAAGAATAAATGTACAACAATTGTGATGCAAATTCAGACTCAAGGATGCTTGGGAGGGCTCAAGGTTGATAAACAGACATGGGTACACTTTCACAGCCTTCCTACTGAACGGAAGATCACAAGTCTGGTTACAAATGGTCATAAATAGTCACAAACAGGTGGGATAGCCAACCAGGAGTTAAGCTGTGCTTAGCAGGTGGACTCAGGAAGAGGAGGAGAGCTGAAATCTTTCCCAGTGATGGGTCCTAGAAGCAGCAACCCAAGAGAGAAACGGGGTGGGAAAGGAAGGAGGATGGAAGAAGTTGTAACCAGCCAGCAGGTTCACCTTGTCCACTGCTTAGAGACGATTTATCAAGACAGGGGAATTCCGTAGAGAAAGAGCTTAATTCACGCAGCACCAGCTGTATGGAAGACTAGGGTTTTTCTATGACTCAAATCAGTCTCTCCAAAAACTCAAGGATTGGAGTTTTTCAGGATAATTTGGTGGATGGAGGGAGTTGGAAAGGAGGTAGTGCTGATTGGTCAGGATGGAGATGAAATTATAGGGGGTTGAAGCTGTCCTCTTGTGCTCAATCAGTTCCTGGGCCGAGGCCATAAGTCCAGATGAACTAGTTTATTGACCTGAGTGGTGCGAGCTGATCTATCAAGTAAGTGCAGGTGCTGCAAAATAGCTCAACTACTGCTCTTAGGTTTTACAATACAGTACTGATGTTATCCCGAGGAGCAATTTGGGAGGTTGAGAATCTTGTAGCTCCAGCTGCATAACTCCTAAACCATAATTTCTAAGCTTATTTCTTAGTCCTGTAAAAACAGTTTAGTCCCCAGGCAGGAAGAAGGTTTGTTTTGAAGAAGAGCTGTTACTGTCTCTGTTTCTAAGTTAAACTAAAAATTAAGTTCCTCCCAAGGTTAGTTTGGCCTACACTCAGGAATGAATAAGGACAGCTTAGAGGTTAAAAAACAGAGTTGGTTAGGTCAGATCTCTTTCATCATCATAATTTTCCGAGTTATAATCTTTGCAAAGGAGCTTTCCAAGTGATGAAAGGAAAAAATAATGGTTGATGTCTCCATATCTATCGGCTGGGGCAGTAATTTGAAAAGAAGAGTTTCCCCCTACAAAAGAGCAAGAGGCTGTGTGCCCATAAAGTGTAGGAGCCCACAGTGAGTTTAATGTTTTAAGTTCTTCAATCAGTAATCTTTGGTAGCAGTTCTTGGGAAAGCTATTCTGCTTTTCTGCTTACTCTGGCTCTAAGGAGACCTAGCTGACCTGTTCTATTTGCTGTAAGAGTCAGACATTCTGACTGGGAAGTTAAAGATCCATGATCCTTAGAGACTTCAGTCTCCTCTCCTAGGTGAATGAAGGGATTAGAAATCAGTCAAAGAGACGAGACTCATCCAGCCTTGAAAACAACTGTCCTAAATGTTGCCTTTATCAGTGGAAATGTGGCAGATTAAGGCTAACCTCTACTCAAGATTGTTTCTTTCACCTGGGAGAAAATTGAGCTACAGATTCAAAGTGAATCTTTTCTTATTTTGCAATTGAAAATTGGAGCCAGACAGGCAAAACATCAAAAAGAAAGATTGAAAAGTCATGGAGCCACCTCTGCAAAAGAGACATACATGAATAAATAATCAAGTAGTGATTGCTTCTTGGCTTGGCCCTACTAATCACTTCCTGATTGGTCTCCCTCCCTCCTGTCTCCCCATCGCCAATCTGTCCTGCACCTGGTTACCTGCTAAAGTAGAGCTGTCATCATATTTTCCATCTGAAAAATTGTGACTTCCAGTTTTCTGTGGAAAAATGTTCAGATAGTTCCCTTTGAAACTGAGAGTCTTCCGTGTTCTGACCCCCAGCCTAACATTCTAGTTGCAATTCTCCCTTTTCCTCACACATATTCTTTGGTCCAGACAAACAGAACTATTCCCTGATATCCCAGTCACCTCAGGATTCCTCACCTCTCCTCCCTGGCAATTACATTTCTCATATATATTTCCTTAAGAATACAAGCCCTCCTCTGCCTGTCAAAGTCATATTCATGCCAAAAATATCACTAGTCCTTGGCCAGGAACAGTAGCTCACACCTATACTCCCAGTACTTTGGGAGGGGAATGCTGGAGGATTACTTGAGGCCGGGAGTTCAAGACCAACTGATCAACATAGTGAGACCACACCCCTCAATCTCTTCCAAAAAGGTAAAAATTATTTAGGCATGGTGGTACACACCTGTGGTCCCAGCTACTTGGGCAGCTAAGGTAGGAGGATCACTTGAGCCCAAGTTTAACATTACAGTGAGCTATGATTTCACCACTGGACTCCAGCCTTGCTGATAAGGCAAGAATTTGTCTCAAAAAATATGTGTGTGTATTAATATATGATTATTATTTAATATATTTAACTAGTTTTTAGCTCCTCAACCACCTAAACTCCCTCTCCATCAAGTACCCAGTTTACTGATTTTTTAAAATCAATATTATGGCTATTCAGGGAATAAAGTTCACATATACAACATATATTTAAGTTATGTAGAAATGTAAACAAAGAAAATAAACACCCATAGGTCCCATCACTTAAACACAACTACTATGAATATTTTGGCACTTTTTTTTTTAACTTTTAAGTGCAGGTGTACATGTGCAGATTTGTTACATAGGTAAAACTGTGTCATAGGGGCTTGTCGTACAGATTATTTCATCACCCAGGTATTAAGCGTAGTACCCATTAGTTATTTTTCCTTATCTTCTCCCTTCTCCACCACTCCACCCTCTGAAAGGCCCCAGTGTGTGTTGTTCCTCTCTATGTATCCATGTATTCTCATCATTTAGCTCCAACTTATAACATGCTGTATTTTTTTTTCTGGTCCTGCATTAGTTTGCTGAGGATAATGGCCTCCAGGTTCATCGATGTCCCTCTAAAGGATGGTGTCTCATTCTTTTTTATGGCTGCATAATATTCCATGGTATATATGTACCACATTGTTTTAATCCAATCTAACATTGATGACCATATGTGTTAATTCCATGTCTTTGTTATTGTAACATATGCATGCATATATCTTTATAACGGAATTTCTATTCCTTTGGGTATATACCAATAATGTGATGGCTCGGTGGAATGTTATTAATATTTCCGTCTTTAAGTTATTGAGGAGTCACCACACTGTCTTCTGCAGTGGCTGAACTGATTTACACTTCCACCAACAGTGTATAAGCATTTCCTTTTCTCCACCACCTTGCAAGCATCTGTTATTTGACTTTTTACTAATAACCCTTCTGTCTGGTATAAGATGGTATCTTATTGTGGTTTTGATTTGCATTTTTCTAATGATCAGTTTTTTCATGTGATTGTTGGCCACATGTAAGTCTTCTTGAAAAGTGTGTGTTCACGTCCTTTGCCTGCTTTTTTAGGGGTTGTTTATTTCTTGTAAATTTGTCTAAGTTCCTTATAGATTCTGGATATTAGACCTTTGTCAGATGCATAGTATGAAAAAAATTGTCTCCCATTCTGTAGGTTGTCTGTTGATAGAAAAAGCCCTGTAGTTTAATTATATCCCATTTGCCAATTTTTGTTTTCGTTGCAATTGTTTTTGGCATATTTGTTATAAAATCTTTGCCCATGCCCATGTCCTGAATGGTATTGCCTAAGTTGTCTTCCAGGATTTTTGTAGATTTAAGTTTGACATTTAAGTCATTAATCCATTTTGAGTTAATTTTTGTATATGGTATAAGGAAGAAGTCTAGTTTCAATCTTCTGCATAGAGCTAGCCTGTTCTCCCAGCACCATTTATTGAAAAAAAAAAATTATTTCCCCATTGCTTGTTTTTTTCAGGTTGTCAAAGTTCAAATAGTTATAGGTGAGTGGTCTTAATTTTGCATTCTCTATTCTGTTCCATTGGTCTATGTGTCTGTTTCTGTGCCAGTGCCATGCTTTTTTGGTTATTGTAGCCCTATAAGTATAGTTGAAGTCAGATAGTGTGATGCCTTCAGCTTTGTTAATTTTGCTTGGGATTGTCTTGGCTATTCAGTCTATTTTTTGGTTCCATTCAAATTTTAAAAGTTTTTTCTCTTTTTTTTTCTGATTCTGTGAAGAATGTCGGTGGTAGTTTAATGGGAATAGCATTGAATCTATAAATTTCTCTGAGCAATATGGCCATTTTCATGGTATTGATTCTTTCTATCCATAAGCATGGAGTGTTTTTCCATTTGCTTCTGTCACCTCTGATTTCTTTGAGCAGTGTTTGTAATTCTCCTTGTAGGTATCTTTCACCTCCTCACTTAGCTGTATTGCTAAGTATGTTTTATTCTTTTTGTGGCAATTGTGAATGGGAGTTTTTCTCTTATTTGACTCTCAGCTTGCCTGTTGTTGATGTATAGGAATGCTAGCGATTTTTGCACATTGATTTTGTGTCCTGAGACTTTCTTGAAGATGTTTATCAGTGTAAAAGGCTTTTGGACTGAGATGATGGGTTTTTCTCGATAAAGGATCATGTTATCTGCAACAGGAATAATTTGACTGTCTTCCTATTTTGATGCCATTTATTTCTTTCTCTTGCCTGATTGCTCTGGCCAGAACTTCAATACTCTATTGAGTAGGAGTGGTGAGAGAGGGCATCTTTGTCTTGTGCTGCTTTTCAAAGTACATTTTTTCCCAGTCTTTTTAATCCATACAAACCTATATACATGCCTCACTATCTCTACTAAAGCCAAAGCTCCTTGAAGGAAGGGAATGACTCACACCTGCAGCATCTATTACTGTGCATTGTGCTTAGCAGGCCTCAGAATATTTAACTGAGCTGAACCAACAAGCATTCATTGAGTATCTAAGATATTTTGATATTTTGGAGTAAAATCAATAAAAGCAATTTCTAATGACAAACTAAGTGACCATATATAAAGAGACCATCGTCTATATTTATAGGACTCTGAAAGACTTATTCTCTCCCATCCTGATGTTGCAATCATAACAGCATACAAAGGGCCCTTCCTTGCTCTGTTCCAGGGCTCACTGGGTATTGGAGGAATGGAGATAGGGATTGGGTTAAGAGTAATGATCAAGGTTGGAGGGGCATTGTAAGGGTCAAATGTCAGGGGAACTGTGGAACAGAAAAGAAGCAGATAACCAGGTATTCTGATTCTGAAGTCAGTCTCTGCAACATTTTAACCTCTAAGAGGTATATAGTTGCACCCATACTAGTTTGACCTTACATTACATCAGACTGTGTAATGTGACACCATAGCAGGCAAGATTTGGGTCCTCTGTTGGTGAGACTGCTGAGCTGGCCTTCCTCATGGACAGCAACCTTAAAAGACTCGGGGCTTCTTGATAATTGTCATAGGTCTCTGAAAATAGTCTCATTCTAGCAGATCTTCACTGAGAGTTCAAGAGCTTTCCATGTTTTTAAGATGCTCCAAAGCTATTTATTTGATTTTTTTGAGGTTTTATATAAAGAGTAGGGGATATATGAATCGGAAACACTCAAGTTCAAATCTTTGTATTATCTATGAGATCTGGGTATGTCAATTAAACTGTCAAACCTGCTGCTTTATCAGTTGTAAAATGGGAAGGATTCATCTGCATTATAAAGCTGCTTGAAGATTATCTTTAAAATATATGGGTTTGGTACACAGTCTGTGTATAACAGTTAGAGCTGTTATTATTACTATTACCATTAAATGTCTTTGGAGGGTGTCTTAGTCCCTTTTCCAATGTTATAAATGAATACTTGAGACTGGGTAATTTTTAAAGAGAAGACATTTATTTCTTACAGTTTTGGTAGCGAGGAAACTCCAAGGTCTAAGGGCTGTATATGGTGAGGACCTTCTTGGGCCTTCTTGCTGATACGAATTCTCTGCAAAGTCCTAAGATAGCATAAAACATTATATGGTAAGGGAGTTCACAAGAAAGAGCCAACCTGAATTTTTATAACAGACACACTCCTATGATAACTAACCTACCCAATGCTAACTCATTAATCTATTAACCAATAAATGAATTAATCACTTCTTAAAGGCGACACCTCTCAATATTGTTATATTGGGGATTACGTTCCAGCATGAGTTTTGGAGAGGACCAACATTCAAAACATAGCAGAAACTTAGAATCAAAATACCTTCCTTAGTCAGTGTAGGCTGCTATCACAAAGTACCTTAGACTTTGTGGCTTATAAGCAACAGAAATGTATTTCTCACAATAATGGAGGCTGAGAGTTTGAGATCAAGGTGCCAGCATGATAGGGTTTTGGTGAGAGCTCTCTTGTGGGTTGTAGATTTCCAAATTGTTCTTATATCTACACGTGACATATGATGGAAAGAGGATGAAAGCTCTCAGGTCTCTTTCATACGGGTGCTAGTCCCATTCTCACATCCCTAAGACCCTATCTCCACATACTATCACACTGGGCATTTGAATTTTAAAGTATGAATTTTGGGGAGGACACAAATATTTAGTCCCCAACAGTATTCAAAGTCCTTTAAGAGGCGTTGGAACCAGAAAAACACTAGAGAATCCCATAGAGTAAGAGAATACCTAGTGCAGTGAGATTCCACTTCCCAGTATGACACTCACAACCCTGGCAGTGTTGGCAGGACAAGAAGCCAAAAGTTGTAACTAGCTGTAATCAGCAATGCCACATTAGCTGTACCTTTCTTGGTTAGTCCCTTTTGAATTGTTCATAAAAATAGCTGAAATATGCCTTTGAATTAAAAATCCAACCTTAATAGTAAATTTGTACTTGAAGTTTCTTGATGTCACTGCTACAGAAAGGCATTCATTTCTCATATATTCTACAAAACACTGTGCAAATAGCCTTAATGTATTCCTTTGACTCAAACACAAGCTGGGTTTCTGAAATGCGTGGCTGCTCAAGGCCAGACATACTCCATATGATTTTCTCTTACTTTATTTTTTCCTGAAATGCTGAAGACATATTTTTTAAAGAAAAATACAATAAAATCCCTAGTATTTTAATCTCTATAATATCTGTATAACAGATAAAAAAGAATAATTAATACAAAATTATTTCATTTAGCCATGAGAGATAACCTAGATAGTGAAGTGGGTTTTAATTAGTTAATAAATATATATAATTATGCATACAAAGTCTTAACTAAGAAAGCATTTATAAGGAAAATCAGTGTTATTAAGGCAGAGCTCTAATCTAAGACTGCAGGCCAGCACCTAATTTTGATTTAATGTTGCAATTAGTTAGAATAAACAATTGCAAATAATTCCATTTTCTTCTGAACCTTAAGTAAGAGCATCCCTTCTGTAACAAAAAATGTATATATGCTATTTTCAATATAAAAATAGAGTGGCTATTTCTTAGCCAGCTATAGGCAGAATGGCAAAGAAGATCTTATGTTTTGTGGCCTCAGTTTCCTCCTGGAGTTATCTACAAACCTGGCTCACCCCATCTCTGTATTCCATCCTCACTGAATCCCCAAAAGTTATTTCCTCACAAATCACAACAACTAGCAAATCTTTTTTGTAGACCAGGTTGTAATCTAATTTTCTAATGAATTGCATCACCCATTCGTTCTACAAACACATTTGTGGCTCTCACTCTCCATGGCAGGTCCTAAGTGAAGACCTAGGGATATAAATAAAATGGGAAACCTCCCTGCCAGGCAGTTGGGTGAGTCAGACATGGTAGGATTGATGATAGCTGAAATATAGCTGAGGGTTTGTAGGACGGGAGAATAAATTGTGTCCAAGGGAAGCAGAAGGCAGTCTGGAAATGATTCACAGAGGAAGAAACCTGACTCTAGGAAAGAGCAGGGAATCATTTAACCCAAGTAGAGGGAACAAAATGAGTTACTGACTGGTGTTTAAAACCTTATCCTTGCCAAATTATTTGCATTTAAAAACAATAAAACCTAAAGCTAAAGGGAAGAAAGAAAGTTGGCTAAAGACTTCAGGCTTTAACTAGAGTATAATCTAGACAGCAGAAAGAAAGCATCACAATTCTAGGAAAATGACCAGTGGTTTGCACTAGAATTTTCTTTTAGATATAGATGTCCAGAACTGATGCCTGACTCACTGAATCAGAATCTTATGGGAAAAGCATCTGCAAAGCTCCATTTATAAAGCTCCTGAGCTGATTCTGATGTGCTGCCTTGTTAAGAATTATTCCTCTTGATATGAATCCTTACTGTATGAAGCAGAGCCCCAGAATTCATCCCCTTCTCTGACAATACCATCCCCAAGTTCATGTATGCTACTCATTTTACTGCTTTGACAGCATTGAGCTCACCATACCTGTTTTACAAAATTTGTTTTTTCACTGGACTGGGGATACTTCAAAGACGATGCATCACTTAATACAGGGGTACAAAAGAGTTACTCAGTTAAATATTTCTAAAAGAATTTTTCAGTTCAGATATCTTTTTCAACATCTATGAACATTTCTAAAACACTTTGTATGTTACAAGCATGCCATAGAATTAAATGAGATCAGATATAGGAAAGTACTTTCTAAAATGTAAGAGACTTACAAGGTATTGAGGTAACAAACTACTGGGTGCCTCTTAATTCCATAAAAAACTCAGTAGGCTGGAGTGTTTCTCTCATTCAATTCACACTTTCTTATCAATATATGCATATTTAAGTCCCATAAAATGAGACATCCTTTTTTGAGTAAATGCCATATATTTTTATTTTTCAATCCTTAATGGTTTTTAATTATTATTTTTTCTTCTTTTAACTTTTAATTTTTTTATTATTATACTTTAAGTTCTGAGAAACACGTGCAGAACATGCAGGTTTGTTGTATAGGTATACACATGCCATGGTGGTTTGCTGCACCCTTCAACACATTATTATCTACATTAGGTACTTTCCCTAATGCTATCTCTCCCTGATGTCCCCAGCTCCTGATGGTCCCCAATGTGTGATGTTCCCCTCCCTGTGTTCATGTATTCTCGTTGTTCAACTCCCACTATGAGTGAGAACATGTGGTATTTGGTTTTCTGTTCCTGTGTTAGTTTGCTGAGAATGATGGTTTCCAGCTTCATCCATGTCCCTGCAAAGGATATGAACTCATCCTTTTTATGGCTGCAGAGTATTCCATGGTGTATATGTGCCACATTTTCTTTATCCAGTCTATCATTGATGAACATTTGGGTTGTTTCAGGTCTTTGCAATTGTGAATAGTGCTGCAATAAATGTACATGTGCATGTGTCTTTATAGTAGAATGATCTATAATCCTTTGGATATATACTCAGTAATGGGATTGCTGGGCCAAGTGGTATTTCTGGTTCTAGATCCTTGAGGAATTGCCACACTGTCTTCCACAATGGTTGAACTAATTTACACTCCCACCAACAGTGTAAAAGCATTCCTATTTCTCCACATCCTCTCTAGCATCTGTTGTTTCCTGACTTTTTAAAGAGTGCCATTCCATCTGGGGTTAGATGGTATCTCATTGTGGTTTTGATTTGCATTTCTCTAATGACTAGTGATGATGAACTTTTTTTCATATGTTGTCTGTATAAATGTCTTCTTTTGAGAAGTGTCTGTTCATATCCTTCACCCTCTTAATATTTGTTTTCTTGATTCCATACTACCCTTCAATCAAACAGCATTCTAGCCCACCAATTTCATTGTTTAATTTTCTGTGTGGGGACATTAGGAGTGAGAGAGTACCCAGGTAGCCACTTTGAAAGACAGTATTTATATTTTGTTATGTTCATTTAAAAAAAAAAAAAGCCCTGCAATCTTAAGAACACCATCCCTATCGATTGTCCATTTTCTTCCCTCAGTAAACTGGGTTTCATTCTGAAGATGTCATTGTTCCTACTTTCAATTAAGAGATAATCCCTTCTATTTTGCTATTTGAAAAAGTTTTATTTACACAGAAAAAAAAAACAACAACAACACTAATGACTAATGGTACCTGTTTTCTTGCAATGGAAATGACACTTTTTATGATGATGGAGCCAGATGGTGATGCTGCAGCAATCTCATATCCTCACCTCTCCTGTGTTGTGTGGCTGTGCAAGTTTGTTTTCTGAGCACTTTTTACACAGTATCAGCCTTCTTTAACCCTTTTCTAATAATTCTATAATCTCTGATTTACTGGTTCTTTACCACATTTCAGTTTAGATGACAACAGCCTCATCTTATCATCTGTACTGCTGGCCTTGGCAACCATATTTCTAAAGGAAAAAGTTTCTCTGTACATAATAGATCCCATTACCTTCAAATACATAATAAGTGATAAGTGTCCCCCATCCCCAATTCTTTTATAGGGGAAGAATGGTCATTCTAGACACACTTTGTATATTTTAATCAAAATAAAACAAAGAAACATATGCATTACTTGATCTATGCTTTCATACTCAGATATTATCACTGTCAAGAGGGATTTGGAGTGGCTGATTTAACAAATAATTATGGGGATCTGTTATATGCTTGGTACTGGGGGAATTCAAGGAACCTGGCTCAGCTTTTAAAGAGGAGTTAAAACAATATTAAATGCATGAACAGTTGATCGTGGTGGATAAGCTTTTTCATTTGCTGCTGGATTTAGTTTGTCAGTATTTTATTGAGGATTTTTACATTGGTGTTCTTCAAGAATATTGGCCTGAGATTTTAATTTTTTTGTGTCTCTGCCAGATTTTGGTATCAATATAATGCTGGTCTCATAAAATGAGTTAGGGAGGAGTCCCTCTTTTTCAATTGTTTGAAATAGTTTCAGAAAGAATGGTATTGACTCCTCTTTATACCTCTGGTAGAATTTGGTTGTGAATCCGTCTGGTCCTGGACATTTATTGATTGTTAGGCTATTAATTGCCTCCTCAGTTTCAGACCTTGTAGTTATTGGTCTATTCAGAGATTTGACTTATTCCTTGTTTAGTCTTGGGAGGGTGTATGTGTCCAGTCATTTATACATTTCTTCTATTTTTTCTGGTTTATTTTCAAAGAGGTGTTTATAGTATTCTCTGGTAATAGTTTGTATTGTTGTGAGATCAGTGGTGGTAGCCCTTTTTTATTGTATCTATTTGATTCTTCTCTCTTTTCTTCATTAGTTTGGCTAGCAGTCTATCTATTTTATGATCTTTTCAAAAAACAGGTCCTGGCTTTATCCCTGGGATGCAAGGCTGGTTTAACATATACAAATCCATAAATGTAATTCATCACATAAACAGAACCAATGACAAAACCATGATTATCTCAATAGATGCACAAAAGGCCTTAGATAATATTCAACACCCCTTCATGCTAAAAACACTCAATAAATAAGGTATTGATGGAACGTATCTCAAAATAATAAAAGCTATTTATGACAGACCCATAGCCAATATCATACTGAATGGGCAAAAGCTGGAAACATTCCCTTTGAAAACCCGCATGAGACAAGGATGCCTTAACTCACCACTCCTATTCAACATAGTATTGGAAGTTCTGGGCAGGGCAATTAGGCAAGAGAAAGAAATAAAGGTATTCAAACCGAAAGAGAAGAAGTCAAATTGTCTCTGTTTGCAGATAACATGACAGTATATTTAGAAAACCCCATCATCTCACCCAAAAAAAATCTTTAAGCTGATAAGCAACTTCAGCGAAGTCTCAGGATATAAAATCAATGTGCAAAAATCACAAGCATTCCTATACATCAATAACAGAGCCAAATCATGAGTGAACTCCCATTCACAATTGCTACAAAGAGAATTAAATACCTAGGAATACAACTTACTATTGACAATAGCAACTTATAAGGGATGTGAAGGACACTTCTTCAAGGACAACTGCAAACCACTGCTCAAAGAAATAAGAGAGGACACAAACAAACGGAAAAACATTCTATGCTCATGGATAGGAAGAATCAATATTGTGAACATGACCATACTGCCCAAAGCAATTTATAGATTGAATGAAATTCCTATCAAGCTACCATTGACTTTCTTCACAAAACTAGAAAAAAGCTACTTTAAATTTCATATGGAACCAAAAAAGAGCCCATATAGCCAAGACAATCCTAAGTAAAAAGAACAAAGCTGGACGCATCATGCAACCGACTTCAAACTATACTAAAATGCTACATTAACCAAAACTGCATGGTAGTGGTACAAAAAACAGATATGTAGGCCAATGGAACAGAACAGAGGCCTCAGAAGTAACACCACATATCTACAATCATCTGGTCTTCAACAAACCTGACAAAAGCAATGGGGAAAAGATTCCCTATTTAATAAATGGTGCTGGGAAAACTGGCTAGCCATACACAGAAAACAGAAACTAGGTCCCTTCCATACACCTTATACACAAATTACCTCAAGATGGATTAAAGACTTAAACATAAAACCTAATACCATAAAAACCCTAGAAGAAAACCTAGGTAATATCATTCAGACCATGGACATGGGCAAAGACTTCATGACTAAAACACTAAAAGGAATTGCAACAAAAGCAAAAATTGACAAATGGGATCTAATTAAACTAAAGAGCTTCTGCACAGCAAAAGAAACTAACATTAGAGTGAATTGGCAACCTACATCATGGGAGAAAATTTTTGCAATCTACCCATCTGACAAAGGGCTAATATCCGGAATCTACAAGAAACAAATTTACAAGAAAAAAACACCACCATCAAAAAGAGGGTGAAGGATATGAACAGACACTTCTCAAAAGAAAGCATTTATACAGCCAACATAGGAAAAAAAGCTCATCATCACTAGTCATTAGAGAAATGCAAATCAAAACCACAGTGAGATACCATCTCACCCCAGATGGAATGGCGGTCACTAAAAAATCAGGAAATGACAGGTGCTAGAGAGGATGTGGAGAAATAGGAATGCTTTTACACTGTTGGTGGGAGTGTAAATTAGTTCAACCATTGTGGAAGACAGTGTGGCAATTCCTCAAGGATCTAGAACCAGAAATACCATTTGACACAGCAATCCCATTACTGGGTATATATCAAAAGAATTCTAAATCATTCTACTATAAACACACATGCACACATATGTTTATTACAGCATTATTGACAATACCAAAGACTTGAACCAACACAAATGTTCATCAATGATAGACTTGATAAAGAATGTGTGGCACATATATACCATGGAATGCTCTGCAGCCATAAAAAGGATGAGTTCATATCCTTTGCAGGGACATGGATGAAGCTGGAAATCATCATTCTCGGCAAAATAACACAGGAATAGAAAATTAAACACCACATGTTCTCACTCATAAGTGGGAGAACAATGATAACACATGGACACAGGGAGGAGGGGTGGGGGGCAAAAGGAGAGAGAGCATTAGGACAAATACCTAATCATGTGGGGCTTAAAACCTGCATGATGGATTGATGAGTTCAGCAAACCACCATGGCACATGTATACCTGTGAAACAAACCTGCACATGTATCTCAGAATTTAAAGTATAATAATAAATAAAAGTATGACCAATTAAGAATGGGACAACGCTATGACTGAAGTTCAGGAAGGTGCTATACAGTAGCTCTTGGGGTGGACAGAATTCACTTCATAGGAGGAGGTGGCTGCACATGGGGAGAAGGGAGACCTGTTTCACAGGAGTTTGATGCTCCACCATTGTTAGTCCCCATTCCACCTTGATAAAGTTTGAGCAGTAGAAGAAAACTTGGGAATGAGAGTATAGGCATTGTCTCTTCTCTTCCCATTGGAAAAAGTAGAGATTTTTCTTCATTAATGAGCAACTACATCCTTGCCTCTCTAACTCCTTAATATCTTACCCTATGAGCCCTTTTTTTTTTCTTTCTTCTGTTGGTCTGGATATGACCACCATAATTTCTTTTCTGCACAGTAACCAAGAATCTCCTTCTCCTTTGTCTCTCTTCCTATAGGATTGTCATTCAGCTCCTCTTCCCCACAGCAGCTGAAGAGATCTTTCTAAGGCTCCCTCCAAACTACTGCTATTCCTCTACTTAAAATCCTTTAGTAACTCCGTTTCCTGTGATAAAATCCCAAAACTAGCATGGCAACACTGTATTTTGTGGTTTGTTCCTCTCTGCTCCTTAGCTCTCTCTCTTACCCCAGCCCATGTCTCACTCTGTCTCCAGCCACCCTGAGCATAACATATTCCTAATATTAAGTGGGGCATGTTCATAGGCTCTGCAAATTAATGTTACTTCCTTTGCTTAGAGGAGTCTCCATTACGGTTCTGGAGTTTGAATCCAGCCTCTGCTGCTTACTCAGTGTCAAGCTATCAGCAAGGCCCTTCAGCTATCCAAGCTTGAGTTTTCTCATAGTTAAACTGCAATAAAGAGTGAGTTGCAGAGACCTCATCAAGACTGGATAGGTGTGCAGGATTATCAACTACTTCTGATCCTTCCAAGCTCCAAGCGTCACCTCTTAAGTTGGAGCTTCTTCTAATTCTTCAATTAAAAATGACCATTTTCTTCTTCAATACACCATTAATGCATTCTTCTACTATGCATCATTTGACATTCACTTGCTTACATATTAGTATAACCAGAAAATTCCACCAGGGCAAGGCTCCTGTATTACTCATTACTGTATTCCTAGACACTGGTGAGGTTCCTTGCACATAGTTGACACTCACAGCATATATATTGGTGAAATTAATGAATTATTGTTACTGGACAGAGAAGTTTCTTATGATATTGACCAGTTCATTGAAACTAGACAGATAAAAACTTGAATCAACCTATAAAATTATCCATACAAAATCCCCATATTGCAGAACATTGAGAACATTGTAGCCTTTAAAATGAGTTCTGCTCACATTTGTGCTCCTAGAAAGTGAACTTCTAGGTAAATGTTTTTCTTATTAGCAGTATGGATATTTGTACCTCCCATCATTAGCTCAGAGAAGTAAGTGTGAATCTATCATTAATATAGTCTCAATAGGGGGAATAGCATGTCTTATCTGGGGGAGGCTATGCATTAGCCTGTGTTTCTTGTTGAAGCTTACAAAACTGAGCTTCAGAATATTGCTCTGTAATATCATGAGGCCAGGATAGCAACTGGCTAATGTTTCCAGCAACTAATATGAGCCTAACTTTCTTGCAACTGCCTTCTCCATAGAACGTTGGACATGAAAAAGAGGAAGAATAAAAAGAATGAGACAGGTGGCTTTTCTTACCATATGCCACCTTGCTCTAGCAGTGGTTCTCAGCCAGGGGTAGTTTTGCACACCCGTCAACCCCCAAGATATTGGGCAATATCTGGATACAGTTTTGGTTGTCACAATATAGGGGTAAGTATAGATGTGCTATTGGTATCTAGTGGGCAGAGGCCAGGAATGCTAGTCAATATTCTACAATGCACAGGCCACCCATGCCCAACTCTAGCAAATAATTATCCAACTCGAAGTGAAAATAGTGCTGAGTTTGAGAAAACCTCCTTAAGCCATTTGCACACATTTTACTGTTCAAAGTCACCTTGGTGATTTCCTGGAACATTTTAAGAGACAGGGGTTTGAAGAGAATTAGGAACAACAGGACCTATTAGGACTTAAACAAGAAGGAGGGAAGGGTCAGGATTATGTAATGTAAGAGAAAGTTAAGGGAAATTTGCACAAACCAAAACCTCCCTTCGCTGTTTTCTCCTGTAATTCTCCCTCAAGATTCACTATAAGGATGCTTTATGCTATGTAATCATGCAGTGAGTATTCCCAAAGTGAGCAATTTGAAACTGATATAATTAACCAAGAACCTGAGGATGTGGCCAATATTACAACTAAAGTGTTTTTTGCTGATACAATAATTGTGAAATAAGAAACAGCAGCTTTACAGTGGGAGAACTCCCTATTAGGTTCAAATGGATCTTACACATGAGATGGAATAAACAACATAATGCCTTAGGTTCTTGTTTTATGGCAATTATTTGAAATCTACAGTAAATTTGCTAAGTATTTTATTTCATGAGATGTAAGTATATATACTGCATAGACAAGATTAACATAAATAATTAGCGGCTATTTTCTTTTCTTTCTTTTCTTTTTTTTTTTTTGACATGGAGTCTCGCTCTGTTACCCAAGCTGGAGTGTAGTGGCACGATCTTAGCTCGCTGCAACCTCTGCCTCCCAGGTTCAAGCAATTCTCCAGCCTCCGCCTCCTGAACAACTGAGATTGTAGGTGCATGCCACCATACCTAGCTAATCTTTTGTATTTTTAGTAGAGACAGTGTTTCACTATGTTAGCCAGGATGGTCTCAATCTCCTGACCTCATGATTTGCCTGTCTCAGCCTCCCAAAATCCTGGGATTACAGGCGTGAGCCATTGCACCCATCTGCAGCTATTTTCAATGTACAGAAAATCTCAAATAGTTCTTCTCTGTATACACATTGCTGTTAAACCATTTCTCATAAATTATCATGTTAGAGAAAATTAGTATTAATAAATGCCCATAAGCAAAAAAGTGGTTTTCAATAAAATATGGAGAAATTACATATTTATGAGTGGTTAAAAGAGAAGATTTCTAATATAAGATTTATAGCAATAAATATGAAAGTTTCTGTTTGCTCATCAGCTTTCAAGAGCTGCTAGTTTAGGACTGGATGTATAAATTTTGAAATACATTGTAAAATGTATTAAAATACTTACTGCTTTTATTGCTTTTTCTTAGAGCCATTACCTATAGCAAGCTCAGAATATTAACTACAAATGTGGTTTTCATAAAATATATTCCAGGCAAATGGAAAGATTAAAAAACTAAATGACTTTTAGAAAAATAAAAAAGCAAAACATGATTGAAAGAATAAACATAAAGTCAAAGTTATGATACAAATATATTCACAGTGGAAGACAGATGCTCAGTTAAAACACATGACTCTCCTAAAAGCAGAAGTAGGAAGCTCAAGTGAATCATTCATTATACTCTCCATCACAGCAGTGGGGTAGATTTCTTTCCAGAGGTATATCTTTGAATACTTTGTCCACTCTTGTGTGAAATGACTAACAGAATGATTTTTCCACTGCTTCCATTGTAAGGCCATTCCACCATTTAATAGATATCACTATTGGGAAAACCTTGTAGATACAGAGCCTACATACTCTCTTATTCAATTTCATGCCCTGACTTCTAGGTATGTCCCTAGGGAGCATCGTAAACAATTCTTTCCCTTCATGGCAATGCACTTTGAATTCTTGGAAATTTGTGTCATATCCCCCTAAGTCACTCTCTGAAAAATGTTATATGTACTGTACATCAAGTACTTAATTCCTTAGTCAATGGACAAATATTTAGATTTTATAATCTTATCTCATAAGTCATTTTCCCAGCCTTTTAATCAATCAGCTTTTCTCTAAATTCCCTCAAGTGTGTCAACATCTTAATATTAAAGTACTTGCAAAATGATTTGGTAATCTTATTTTTGTCTTATCAATGCACTGCTCAGATCCACAATTGATTCTTGATTTCAGGTTGTAGTACTCCTATTGGCATCTTTGAGGTATCTTAATAGTTGCCTCATAGTTTTTCATCATTTGCTATATTTCATAGAAGAACTTTCTCCTTTGAAATTTCAGGTAAAGCAGTTACATGTCTGGATTCAGTGATAACAAAGAAGTCATGGCAAATTTTTATTAAAGCTTATTTACTTCCTATTATATGTGATATACTGTAATCATCACCTTGCATCAATTATTGATATTAAGAGAAATCTTTCACTAATTTCTATGTTCTCTCAACACCAAGATGATATTTATCTAGTGTAATATAAACATTTCCATAGAAAGAATGTCTGAAATACTCCACTAAATCTGCTCCAACCAGAGCCCTATGCTTGTATATTATACAAGTTGTTAAAGTTACTGAGGAACCTTTGCCAGGTAAATAATTTAACCCCCCTCTCAAATGTCTAGCATGTATGATTAGCAGAGGCATCTCTCTGTCTTTCAAGTTGATTAGGCATGGAGATCTATGTCAGGGAAACTATATTCTTTTAAATTTCTAAGTCCTTATTTTTAAATATGAGTATTTTCTGTCTTCTAAGAAGATCTTTTGTTTTCACATGAAAATTTTAGAGTTCTCCAGGTGCAGAATTAATTTTATTATGAAAACCACTGTTGTTTTATTTTTATTGTCTGAGTATTTTATTGCTACTAGAATCTGTATTTTTCATTCCTAAATTAAGCCAAATATAGGCAGTGAATAAATTTTAAAAGACAAGAACTCTGTTAGCAGAGTTGAACGCATGAAAATCATTGCAATATCTTGAATTTCAATATTAAAATCCCTGAAGGAGTAGCTCTAACATATCATAGGACAAAATATAGAGAAACTATTATTTTCATATGGACTTAAAATAAATAAGTCACCTGCTACCAACCCTTTTTAGCATTCCTGTTAAGGGTGATACTTTAGCCACTTTCCAGAAAAAAATAAAAAATAAAAAACAGCTTTGGTGTAAAACTAAATAGTAACTTCTCTCTTGCTGCCAAAAAAGTGGTTTTATAGAACCTTTAGTTGTCACACATTTAGAAATGTATAAAAATAGAAATAATAGTAACCCTTAAGCCAACATTTTACTTTAAGCCACTTATATGAATAAAGATGGTTTTATTAAGAGGTGAGTTCACCACCTGAAAATATGGTATTTGAACCTATTAATTAAATTTCTAGCTAAGAATAGATCTTCCTTAAGAATTTGAGACCATGTCACAACATGCCGTAGGAGCTCATTCATTCTTTATCGAGAGCCCAGTATTTACCAGGCACTATTAGTGGCTGCTGTGGAAGCTTGAAAGTTGATAAAAACATACACTGTGAAAGTCTCTGTATACTGTGGAAACACAGGGAAGGGAGCATCTACTCAGACCTAATGACATTTCTCAAAGGATGTGGTTTTATTTGTGTTCTAAATGATGAAGTGGAATTAGGTAAGTGGGAAAGAGTTGGGAGAACTTTCCATGCAGAGGGAATAACCTATGCAGTTTAAGAAGGCTAACAAAGCACAAAATAATTCTGAAAGCCTGGGGAAATATGAGAGACTGTCTGGAAATGATGTTGGAGAGGAATACAGGAGCCAGATGATGAGGGTTTTATGTGCTTAAAAAGGACTGCAAACCTCTGAAAGATGTGGGGCTTCGAAGTTACATGGGTAGTGTAATGCCGTATGCTTCAATTTTGCTTTGGAAGACCAATATGGCAGGCCAAAGGAAGATAGACTATAGCTATGCAAGAATTGAGAAAGACTGTTTCTTTAGGAGGTTGTCATAGTAATCCAAAAGAGACATGATGAACCCTTGAATGGAAGCATATAATAAAAGATATGACTTTGAAGGATTAAGAAATTATAACCTGAAGGATTTAGAGATAATTTGGGAATATTTTACTGGGATATTCAGGTGTATGATATACATAATTCTGTGAAGATAGTGCTATTTTTCTATGAAAGGGAACACAGGACAAGAAGGTTTTATGGAAAATTTGATTAACACTACTTTGAACCTGTTGGATTTGAGGAGCTTATGGGATGTCCCATAGGGATGGCAAGAGGGAATTTGGGAAAATGATCTGACCTCAGCAAAGATTTCTTGGGCTGGGATATGGAGACAGACATCATTCATGTGTAAATTATTGCTGAAGCCACCAAAATCAGTGAGTTTACTCAGGTGCCAAGTATTGAGTAACAGAGTCCTGGGAAATGCTGACATTTGAGAAGACATTAAAAGAAGGCACTCAAGAAAAAACTTAGAGAGGTAAAGGGAGAACACCAGAGCATCATATTACGAAAGCCAAGGGAGAGGGCCATTAAGGAGGGAGCCATCAGCAATGTTAATGCAAGAAAGAAGTCATGTAAATATAGGCTGGAAGGTGCATTGGCTTTGGTAATTCAGAAACTATTTAAAATGTTATTAAGAATCTTTACATCAGAGTGGTAGAGCAAGAATCAGGCTGCCTTGGGATGAAGAGTTAATCAAAATTGAAGTAAGCAACAAGTATAAACTATTTCAAGAAGCTTGAGTAAAAGGGACAAGGATTTAAATAATTGATACCTAGATACAAGGTTACAATTAAGGAAATATCTTAATATGCTAGAGACAGTTTTAGAAAGATTGTAAGGGACAAACAAGAGAATAAAGATATGGGGGAAAGAAAAGCAACACAATGTACCAGGTTTGTAATTTTTCTCTTGCAAAAATCCAGAGGAAGGAGTCCAGATGTTAATGAGTTGATTGATACAGAGAAGGGGTTTTGAAAGGTGGGTGCCACTGAACAACCAGATGGCAAGGGAGTATAGATAAGAGAAGCTGAAGTGATGAATTGTGGGGCTTCTAAGATCAATAGAAGTCTGATAACTTGTTGAAATATAGAGGGATGAAGTCTGGAGGGCTCAGTGAGGTGGAAGAGAGAGATAGTAGCAACAGAGATACACAGGGATATGGAGAGCATAGTCACAGAGCACATTTTGCATCTAAAATTTCAGATGAAGAGGGAGTTACAGAAGTGGGGGTACGTAAGAAGGGTTATTTGAGTTTAAAGATTCAAAGGGCTGCAACTCAAGGACACTGATATTTATCCAGGATGATGGTAACAAGAGGTAGAGACAAATTCAGGAACCCAGTTGACATGGTCCTTAGTGAATGCGGGGAAATGACCAGGACTTCAGTAAAGGAACAGAGTGAAAATAGAGAATAATATTTGAGTGGCCTGAGTTTGAGAGGAAGTATCTATGTATGAGTTTACCTTTATATGCCTACAATGTCTTTTAAAAAACATATAAGAAACTGATAATATGAATTGCCTCTGAGTGGCATCTCTCTCGTAACTTTTATATTTGGGGTTATATGAAAGTATTAGACTAAAAATATCAATGGTTTGGAAATGGTAGAATAAAGCCAAAAGAGAGGGACCCCATCCCTACTTTTCCTCAGCCTCGCAGGGTTTTCAGAGTAGGAGCTGTCATTTGGTAGGCCTCTGGGGAAGCACTGTTTTCTGGGGAGAATACAGCCTTGGTTACAGGAGAGAAAAGCCAGTCATCAGTGAAAGTGTCAAGAGTATCAGGGTTGTACCTACAGTGATTCAGGGGTATGTTTAGAAAGCATCACAAAAGAATAGCCTCTTAGAAGTGATATTGTGCCTATGGTGCCCCATTTTAAAATTAATCTGCTTAATAGATTTGGGGCTGAAAGCACTCAACCAATGTCAGAAATCCAATTTACAGTTTCCTTTTTATTTTTGAAGGGAATATGGAGTCTGGGCTAAAACAGCTCCCGAAAGCAATATTCTTTACCATTTACAATAAATCATCTACTTTCGATCCCATCAGTAAACTAAGAAGTTGGCAGAGGATAATGCAGTGCTCTCTTGAGAGCTGAGATTCTTGTTACCTTATATTCTTATCTTCTATAAAAGTTTATGGTGCTTTTTGTTGTTGTTGCTCTTAAAAAGATAGTAATATCTTCCTCTCTCCACACAGGATTTTTAGGGATGTTTTTCTTTTATTTATCCAGACAAAATCTAATATATGCATTGGCTGAATAATAACTGCAGAGGTTGACTGTCATTTTTGAGGAGAAATGAGAAAATATGAATGAATGGAGTCACAGAAAGTATCAGTAAAGCAAATAGCTAGCTTTCTTAACCCAGCATGATTTGATACTGTGATTAAATGCAGTCTTCTTGTGTTTTGAACAATCCTTCTTCCCTCCTCCCCGACCCACATTCTGTCCTCCACAACTCTTCAGGAAGCATCTGAAACATCCTGTGAATAGTGATTCTAATTAGATGCTTTTTTGCCTGACCCAAATAATTTTTGGCTTTTATATATTAAATGTTATTACACAGTTCTCTCCCCACATCATAAGGAGTTATGAAATAAGTCTCCTCCTTTTCCTTGTGCTATTTGAAAAAAAGTAAATGGCAAAGGCAGGGGCTCCCAGTAAATCTGAGCTTGGGAGAGAAAACCCTAGACCAGTCCCATGAGCCACCACCGTTTCCTTGTCCATATATTGCTTGGAAGAGGTTTTTCCTTCCCACAACCTGAATATCAAGAGGCTGTTGAAGTGTCAGGTTTACCATTTTGCTCAGTGCAGATATCCCTGTCATTGAGGAAGCCTCCTCTAAACCTGTCAGTCAGAATGATAGGCCCTCTCAAGGGCAATGAATTGCACATTAAGATCGAGACTACCATGGCCAGTATTTGAATGTGATAGATGGTGTGAGCTGGACCATGAACTCTTCCCAACCCCAACCCTCTGCTGCCCCCGCCTTGAGTGCTAGGCTTTTTTCTGCCTGTACACAAGAGCTTTGAATTTCAATGGTATTCTTTCTACCAATACATATTCCACTAACATAGCAGTGCACACAACATTGTGCAAAACTTTGCATATAATTCGAATATCAAGGGGAAATTTTACAGCTGCTGGCTTTGCTATAAAATAGAGCTTTGGCAGCTGAAAATAAAGATACAGCACCTGGCTGACCACTTTTGATGATGATAAACAATTGTCACATTTTGTATAACTATGAACTAGATGACCCCTAACATCTTCTCTCATTTAAGTCCTGTAACATCGCTAAATGAATCCATTATGTAACAGGAAAGTTTATATAGTAATGTAGTATGTATTTATTGTAGCTTCAAAATAGTACTTGAAAAGATAGCAATTGAAGAGTCATAACTGATAAGTTTCCCCTGGCTTCTCACGTCAAATGCAGAGAAAGCATAGTGAGTGTTGTTCAGTGTCTTTATATCAAGGCCTTCGTATCATTTCACATAAAATAAAGTTTTCCTTTTCAGAGGATTTATTTTAAATGCCAAGGGTGTTTCTTGAGGGAACTTATATTCATGCTATTGACTTTATATTGGAAGAAGAAGACTGGAATATTATGAAAAGTTTAACCTGTACTTCAGGTATCTATTAGATCAAAGCACAAATATTTTGATGCCTTTCGAAGTAGCGCTTAGATTCAAAGTAAATGAATAACTTACTCCTACCCGGACCAGTAGTACTACTGCTGCTTCTGTCTTCCATGTGGAACTCACCTGCTCCCTGTGCACCTCACAGAGGACAGCACCTAAGCCCTCCCAGATGATCCATTGTCTCTGGAACCAACATGCTTTTCTCTTCATTAGGGTTGGGTAGAGATTAGAAGGGTACCACAGGGTAGATAGGGCAGTGTTCACCGTTTGCCACTAGTGGATATGGGAAAGAAAAGAAAATGTGTGACCAAGAAAAGGACCTGCTTTTTTAAAAGCATATGCTAGAGTGTACAAAATCAGGACTAAGGCAGGAGACGTGGGATCTAGTCCTGTCTCTCTCTTGAGTTAGAAGCAGTTTCATTGGAAATCAATACCCCTGGACAATGATTTCTGAAATAGCCATACCGTAGTTTGCTGGGTTATGCTGCATTAACAACCCTGAAATGTCAGTGACTTATAAAAACAAAGGTCTGTTTCTCATTCATGTTATGTATCAGCTGCTAACCACCTGTAGCTGAGCCCCATGTAGCTTCTTCAGTTGGGGATCTAGGCTGAAGAATCAATTCCCTTCTGGGACAAGCTATTATTATTACAGAGAAGAAAAAGCAATGGTAGAACATACTATGTGTTTTAAAGTTTCTGGTCAGATATGACATTGATCACTTCTACTTGCACTGTGTTGGTCAAAGCAAATCACATGACCAAGCCTGCCATCATGGGATCAAGAAGCAAACCCTTCCCACTGAGAGGGCACTAGGGGGAAGCCCTGGAAAGCTAAATGCCATAGAGAGAGGTGACACAGTGTCTCTAAGTTGAAAGCACTGGTAAATGACTTGTAAAGTGTCTTATAGCCCCCAAATTACAAATTTTAATTGATGAGATAGAAACGGCAATAATTAGTTGGGATGTAGAAATGTTTTACTGAGAGATAGGAGACTGGACAAAAGATGATGTAGTCCAAGAACAAGCTAAATTCCTGCGTAAAGTAGTAGCTTGCATATGCATAGATAGTTTTTATCTTTAAATTTCTTCAGCTATTTCTAGAGCAAGTTCTTGTCCTCTTATACTGTTTTATTTGACATTTTGAAGACTACATTAAGTAAAACAATACTTTGGTTCTTTGCTGGTAATTTACAGCCAGTAAAGTACTGTTATATATATATGTGCCTGTTCCAATTTCACGTGCCAAATTGGCTGTTTGGTTAGTTTCCTTTATATGCCCAATGCCTAAAACAGTACTAGCAAAGAGTAGGCACTTAATAGTTTGCTGGGGGATGGTGAGGAACTACTTTTGTATGAAGGATACTGTAGATAATTATGGGGTGGTAAAAGACTGTTTGCCATTTCCTTTTTCCCCAGGGAAAACTCCCAAGAAGAGATTGCACATTCTTTTATCTAATGATGGTAGAAATGACCAACCAGGAAACCTGAAAAATCTCCTCTTTGAGTAGACTCAAACTATTTTATCTGATGTATCTGTGCCTATACCCAGCTCATATAGTGATAGGGAAAGTGAAATGAGATAGGAGATGTTAAAGCTTTCAGAAATTTTCAAAATCTTAATGCATATTCTAGGTGATAGCATGTTAGGCCATTGTTAAGTTGGATGCACCAATCAACATTTTTTCCAAGAAAAAAATGCTGAAAATGTATCAAGGCTAATGACTTCCTATGTCACAGACACTTTTCTAATCGCTTTACAGGTAGCATTATCTGTTTATTCTTCAAAACAGCCCCCTGATTTAGGAATTATTTCCATTTTCAGATAAGAATATTGAGGTACAGAGAAATTAAGTAATTGGTACAGAGTCTCTAGCTGGTAAGGGAAGAAGTTGGAATTTGAATGCAGAGAGTCTGACTTTAGAATTTGTAGCAGGGGATTCTATCTCTGTGTAGGTATTAATATAGCCATCTTTCAAATCAAAAGTAATATATTAGAAATACTGTACTCATTTTGGAAAGAATGCAATGAATGTCCACCTGGGCCAGATAGTTTCTTGTGAATTATCTAATTTGCTCATCAAACTAACCCTATGACGGAAAGAAGATATTTTTCCCATTTTACAATCAGGAATTTAAGCATAGAGGATTTACCTTGCCCAAGGTCACACAGTCAGTGCTCCATATGTAATTCAATTGAGTCCTCTGTCTCCAACATCAGTTTTTAAAAATGCTTTAAAATGATAGTTATCAAATCTTTTCTACCATCCAAAACAGTGCAGGCCTTATTGGCAAGATGAGCAGCTAAAGTGTTTATCAACTTGCCTCCTCTTCATTTATGGGCATGGAGTTTGCTTGTATATTGTTTGTACTTAGAGATCCTTTGATGAAAACCATTCAGGGCCATTTGTATTCAAGCATCTTTATGATCCCTGCTGGGTTTACAGATAGCTTTTAGTAATTCCTCCAAATCAATTCCTGCTGACCAACCTCAAGGGTCATCATAAAGTACTTAAGGGATTCTCATCTATTGAATCCTCTGATCAGGAAAACATTTTAACTCTTCCGTGAAAAAGAAAGGTAATTTTGTACCCTGCTGAGGGGTAAGATAGGACTAAATTGTTTTTGAGTGGAAAATGCTATTATCATTTGAGGAGTTTGATTACCAAAATAAGGAATGATTCCTAATTCTAAGATTGCCTTAAAGGATTATGGACATTTCAAAAAGTTTTTCCAAACCAAGAGTACTGAATTCCTTGTCTTCAATTTTCCCCACGACTCTCATCTCCCTGAATAGCTATCTGTTGTTTACTGTTTGTTTCCTAGGAACTCCATTATGTTACTCAAGTTCACTGAATTCCACATGTTAAAAAAATGTTCTTTATATCTTTGATATGCACTGAAAAGGAGGCATGTGAGCAGAGGAGGTGAAAATGTGGCTATATTAACAACCCGTTTCCTACAACTTAGTGCAATGCAGTACAATAGATCAAGAGACCTGGGCTGCAGGCACTGGTTAGCAAGTGACACTGACACACTTAACCCTTTGGGGCTCCGTTTTCTGTTTGTAGGAATAGGGTGGTCGGGATGATAGCTCTGTGAGAGCAGTAACATTGAAGTTCTTTTCATTTCTTTTCCTCTAGTACCTTGAACTGTGTAGTCAGTAATAGTGGAAACTATAAATACCTGTTGAATGAATGATGAAATGAATCACTGAGTAGATGATTAAGAAAAAAATCCCAAGTGTGGTTTTCAGGATCCTCTGCTTTGTCCTGTATCTTCTTTGTCAGTCTAATTTCTTTTCTGTTAACTTTGGGCAGATGACATACTCACAGATCCCAGAAGATGCCACTCTCTGCCTTTGTGTATGCTCTCCCCTTCACCTGCCTGCTCCCCTGACTTTCAAAATCCTTGATTATGCTTCAAAAGTCAATTCCAAGGCCACTTCTTCTGAGACCTTCCTCCAGTCTTCCTAAATGGACTTATGTCATTCTTTCCCCTGTAGACCTGTGGGACTTTGCTTATGGCCCCAATAGAGTACTTATTTCTATAGATTGGATTATTCATTTATTCATTTTACAAATATTTATTAACACCCACTGTGTAACAATATGCTATGATTTTACGTTACTCATCTCATTTGAATCTCACAGCAATTCAATGACTATTTATTCTTCCATTACACCACTATTTATTGAATGTAAAAGAGTAATAGGCCCTATTATAGGTACTTGGTAGGAGAGCAGTAAGAAAGTCAAAAAACATTTTCACCCTCAAGCATCTTACAGCCTAGTGGAGAGATACAAACTTGGAAACAAGTACAGAGATAAGTGAACAAGATGCTATGGATTGAATTTGTTTTCCCAAAACTCATCTGTTGAAATCCTGATCAATTCCTGTGATGGAATTGATAAATAGGGCCTTTGGGAAGTAAATTAGACATGAAGGTGGAGCCCTTCTGATGGAATTGCTGACCTTGTGAGAAGAGACATGAGAGAAAAGATCTCTCTCTCTTCCATGTGTGGACAAAGCAAGATATCCATATGCAGACCTGAGCCCGACCATGTCAGCACCCTGGTCTTGGATTTCCCATTCTCTAGAACTGTCAGAAATAAATTTCTGTTCTTTACAAACTACATATTCTATGGGAATTTGTTTTAGTAGCCCCAACTGACTAAGACAAAAGATAGTTTGAGATAATGGTAAGCCATTAAAAACTTAAAGTTGCTGATATAAAAAGAAATGAAAAGAGTGGGACATTAGAATTAATCTAGATAACACATTTCTTAAGGGCAATTCTGCTTCCTGTGCATCCATGCATTACCCATCACCTTGCTCTATGATCTACATAGTTTGGTCATTCAAAAAGTCTCAGTCAAATTGTGAATAGAACTTTGAACTCAGTTGTCTAAGAGATCCCTTCCAACTTCCAAACTGTGCTGGTAAGCATAAAAAAATAGTTTAAAGTGTAAGCCTGAGGCATGAGGCCTGCCAAAAAAATAAAAATATCCATGTCCAAAAAATATCCCAGCTAATCCTTGGGCCTGGGCAATACCCAGTTAGCTCTGAATTTTCCCTGTCTGGTAGAGGAGAAGCAGTAGTTCACCCAGTCCCGATTTTTCCTTTCACTCTGAAGTGAAATTTACCCCTTTTTTGGTACCAAAAATACCTTTGTAATTATATTTGGTTTAGATGAATATGGCAATACATTTGCATTCTCTGAGTATACAGATGTAATGGTAAAAAAAATTATAGCAAGACACAAAGGAGAGCCAATGTGGTATTAAGATTTTGCTGTGCAAAGCCTAGTGTTTTATAAAACTATTTCTAAAACTAGTTTTATAATAGTCATCATAAAACTGCTGATGACTATTGCTAGTGTAGTAACTGGTCAAAGCAAAGGATGCTACTGTTAACTGATGAAAACCAAAAGTAAAAACGAATTTTTAATGCCCATATACAAGAACTAATAGAAATCAAATCACAGGGTCTCTAATTTAATTGCCATTTATCCTATTCCAAAATGATCTTCCCAGCCTGCAGGAGACTTGGATGGATGAAGTATTGACTGAGTCTGGCATTTGCTCCCAGGAGGTCTCTTTCACTGATGTTAACCATGGAGTTTGGCAAGAGGTTTTTTTGTTTGTTTGTTTTGTTTTGTTTTGTTTTCCTCTTTGTAAAGGTTTATCTCCTAGCTCTCTCATAAAGTCTTAGGAACTTATGAAGACCTGTACTTAGCACACTGAAACACAAGACCTGTGTGCTTGGCACTCAGTTCTAAAAAGTTCACCTAATGGGCCCAGACAGCAAGCCTGCTTTTGAGATCTGAAATGTTCCAACTGACTTGGTTAGTTGCCAGTTGAATGGGGATTAGAAAGAGGAAGTGCAAAGTTCAGAATATATGAATCCTACCTTTTGTGAGAAGAGTGATTTGCAAGGATAAGAGTCCTACACTTCTGTTTCCAACTTTACATTAACCGTCTCTCTAGTTTAACCACATAAATTAGTCTGGAAATCCCCTTAGAAAGAAGTAAGGTCAAGAAAAAGGTACTTTGAATTAATTTTTTTTCATTTACATGCTGTATAATAGTAACATGGCTCTTAAATATTTTATATTCAGTATAGCCCATAGTGCCAAATGATAATTATGATGGGTGGCAGCTCTGATGAATGAACATTGGTCCAGTCTAAGGATAAGGATTAATGTGTAAAGGCAAAAGGTGTCACAACACGACGTCCCCTCCTTGGGAAATACCCATATTTTTTTAAAAGAATGGACAGCTTTTTGAATGCTTTATGACTGATGCTCCTGATTCTCTTAGAAAATGTTCTCGTTTACATTATAATCCCATCACTTGCTGAGTAATGTTTCATGACTGCTCTTTTTCCTGGTGCCATACCAGCTGTGTTGACTGGTTTTGTCTCTTAGACTTCAAGTGGTATTTTTTTCTCCCTAAAGTCAGATCTCAGGAGTTTTAATTAGTAATGGAATAATTTGAGTTTTTAAAGATAATGATTTTAGCTAAGGGATTTTGGTGACATGGCCTTAATCTTCATACTGTTTGTAATTCCCATTTTCTCTAATTATTGGTTTTAATAATATAACTAGCTTTTGGCCACCATGAAGATAATCTATTTATATAATGTCAGTCAAGAACAGGGAAATTTAGCAGTTCTTGGGAGTGCAAATTTTGGCACAGAGGCGTGAAACGGTTAGCTGAATTCTGAGCATGAAACAATATTTTCTGTCTCAACCCCAATACCGAAAACAAACCAAACAAACAAAAAGCATGCTCACTATGTACCAGGCATTGTGCTTCATGCAAGAAAATGAAAATGTGAATAATTCAGGTCAATATTTCTTCTTTTCATTTCAAACTTGTAATTTTCCTAAGGTACAGGAATAATTTCCTAAGCCATTCATTTTAGCTTGGTATAAACAATCTTTAAGATTAGCTTAGCAATATCAAAAGTACAATCTTTAATAAATTTCAGACCTCTGGTAAATTGAATCAGATGTTCTCTTTGAAATCCATTTAAGAAATTTATGAAAACCTGAACTTAGCACAAATCAAGCAGTTTCGTTTATCTTATAAAAAGAATTATTTATAAAAGAAAAGAGGAATTATTCAATAAAGATGAAAGAGTAGAGAGAGTCAGTCACAGGTTCAGGTATCTGTGGCACCTCCTTAATAATAGGGCTTGCATCCTGTCTCTCTGCTTCCTCATCTTTTAAAGCTACTGTAGAAATGATGAATGAGATAATTTATGGAAAGCATTTCAAATAGTGCCGGGCAGAAAATCTATGCTCCATAAGTGGCAGGCATTACTGCAAAGTAATTAAGCACAGAGTTCTTTAGAATACTAAACAACCAGTCACAAAATTTAAATCTGAACCTAGCTTTTCAGCAACACATTGTAGAAGGACTTCTGACAGTATTTTCTAGATGTAAATTAAAATTAAATATTCACGTACCAATTAGTGTGGCCAAACACCATGGAAGCTATTAAAGTAGTATTTTGCAATTTGCAATTTTCTGTGCAGACCCTTGATATGTGGCACCCCTCTCTCTATCTGCAAACACACGCTGATGCTCTCTAGTTCTTGAGTATTGCTCTCATTACCTCTTTTAAATCGATGACCGCTTCTCTTCTCAGCTTCCTAGCCTGGAGTTGCTCTAATCTTTCCTTACTATATCGATAACAAATTCCTAAACTAAGTTCAGTCTGAAGAAATCAGAAACGAGCAAATATAAAAAGTTCCTTTTCTCATAACATAGGAAGAAAAATGAACTTTTAAAAATATCTTGACACTAGCACCAAGATTATATGGATGATTGATTAATGAATCCTACCAGTTTTAAATTAAAACATTGTACTTTAATGTCAATAATAATAAAAGAAAATGTTATAAAATTAACGCTTAAATCAGTTGAAATCTGCATGTCTTATCTATGAATATTCCTTATTAAAATATATTTATTTAATTAAAGACATTTTTACTGTAACAGAAAGCTCATATGGAGGGCTTCTTATAACTCTAAGACTCATACGTTATTAAATTTCAGAGGCAAATTCTCTGACTTTGAAAAGTGCTCTTTGGTACGTGTTAATTATTGATTCTTCAACTCTTGATATCCTTGTATTAAATATTCTTGCCAATAAAATCTGGCCTTCTGCCAAGGCCTTTACCATATTATGTGTAAAAGAGCTAGTTTGATGATGAGTCTGTAAACAAAGTATACTTATAAAGGTTTGTTTGGGCTACAGAGTTTTATTGATTCTAAGAGTTTTTAATTTTTGCTTTATTCTATTCCTGTAGATATTAGTATAATATCATTTCCACATATATTGTTGGGTCTGCATGCTAGAAATTCAGGTACTGAAGTATCAAAAGCCTTTACTCAAAAGGATCTCCCTGTAGAGTAATCCCAGGACACAGGCCTCCAAGTTTGGATTTCCTTTAGTGGATCATGAACAGAGCAGAGTGTCATGAACAAACTTAGAATTTATTGAAGGAATGGATGTTGATCATGTGTTTGTTCATTACTGTTTTATGAATCCTAACAAATCCCTTTGGGTTTGTTTTGAATGCTTAGAGGTGTTTCTTTTGAAATTCAAAAGCATTAAGCGTTTAGAAATTCAAAAGTTCTAAGCCTGAGCTCAAGCAAGAAGCACAGATACAATTAGAAGAGAGATTTCTTTATTTTCTGTCTCTGAGAAGTGAATATAAAGCAACAAACAGAAGAAAATTTTTCAGAATGAGAGAAAATACACTGACAAATGTCTTTTAAAACTTTCCCCAAATAAGTCATCCTTACTAAGTTAAAGATTGTTTTAGTTAAAAGCTTTTTAAAAACTCCCAAGTAACTACATATGTTTTAAGTGCTGGTGAAATACATCTCTCTAGCCATGAATAGTTTATGGCTCATCTACTCACATACAGCATAATCACCTGGGATAAAAATGAACAGCCATCCTTTGTGAGATCCAGAAACAGGTGGTACAAGTGATTTTCCCAAGTGTTTGAAATATTGGTCTGGAAACAGCTGTCTCCAAAGACATAAAGAACAAGAATCCCTAGCTCCACTATCAAGGGACAGGAGAGGAGTTCCTCTGGACATCCGTTGCTGGTGCTCAGTTAGTGACTGAATTTATGCAGGCTTGCTCTGGTGAAGGAATCAGTGGATTGTTTGTTAGCTTGTATTTATCAACTGCCCTCTCTGCCATGGGCCCAAGATAACCAATGGTAAGGAATCTGAAAAGAAAGTTTCTCTGGAGAAATCCTTTTGGAAAATGGAAATTCCCACTCATATCTTACTCTTCAATAGCAAGGACTGTTGTTGAGAACATTTATTACCCTTAATGTTGTTATAACCCCAGCTATATTTGCTTTCAGCCATATAGAACAATTCAGTGGGTGAATGGTTCTCAAATTGAGCCTGACAAATGCCTGACTGACCCTGAATTGATGGTTCATTATGTTTTCATAGCTGCTTTTAAAGATGTTAAAAGTTGTGTTGTGTTAGGCATGTTTTAGTAGAGCCAAATATGATCATTCTAGAATTTTCTATAGTCCAGTCTCCAAACAATTCTCTTTTAATAATTGGTGAGAAACATATCTAGAAGAATGCTTTTATTTCCTACTGTGGAATACATGGGTGACACTGTTCAATAAATGATATTATAATATGAGACCATTCAATAAATGATAACATACATGTTGAATAATTCCTCTTTTGTTTTATAAGCTAAAAAAAACCTTCTTGATTTGTGCTAATTATAGCTAAATAATTTGTGATCATTTACCCCCAAAGGCTTGTTCTGTCATAATAATATGTAATATGTGTACACACATCCAGTCCATTTTTTCTTTTCCATTGTTTTAGAGATTTACCATTTTACTAAAACTAGATGTTTACTATGACATTTTAAAACATATATACAAAAAGAAGAAAATAATAATATATCACTGCCAACCAATATCAATTTTTGTGAATACTTTGTCAGTGCTGCTTCATTCATTTATCTGTATATTTTTTTCTAGCAATATTGTATGAGATGAAACATACTCTTGTATAAGCTTTTGATTTGTGAGTTATTTTATTTTAAGGATGGTCCCTGTTTATCTGTTATATCTGTTATAAGTATGTTTGCTAGTTTGTTTTTATGGTTTTACTTTTGTTTTTGATATCTTTTATATTTATATAACATTTTATATATGTAAGGTGTATTGATATTTATGCTTTCTGACTTTAGTGTTTATGCTTACAAATATCTCTTTCACACAACACATACATAATATTATCTGTGTTTTCATGTAGCAGTTTAAAATTTTATTTGTACATATCTCCCCAACTTTTCTCATAGAAACCAAACTATGCGCCCTGAACTATTTAGAAAGTGAAGATTTGAGAATCATGACTATATTTCAAAGCTACTCTGAATAGTAAAATACAGAGAATGAGAGAGTTTTATTTCAAAATGATAAATGATTAGTTTCACTGCCAAAATATAATTATGAACTATTTTAATGTGAGGAATTAAGCTGAGGATAAATTATTTTTAATGACATAAATTAATTTTGCTAATTAAGACAATGCAGATTAAGATGTCTATAATTATAGAATGATATATAACATTATTTGATGGGTTGGAAAGAGCATGCGACTAAGAGATGCCCAATAGCTAATTGGGTCCTAGTCCTAACTGTAGTCATAATTAGTTAGGAGATGCTGGACTCATTTGGCTCTCTGAGCTTCAGTTTGCTCATATCTCAAGGGAGGTTTTCAAACCCCCAGATGGTCTCTATAATATACAATAAGGTATACACAGCACCACAGTGCTAGATTCCCAACATAGACTATAGGAACAAAGTAACTATATTTTAGAATATAGTTAGTAGGTTTATTTTAGAAAGGAAGATAAGACAGTTCAGGAGCAGGAGGTAAGGAAGCCGAAAGCTGTGTACTAGCCTTTAGGAGCTAGCAAAGAGTTATATCTCCTTAGAATAGTAAGACATGGCTTGTGTACTTATGTAAGTTTTCTATATCAAATAACAGAAATGGGTTCTTTGTAAACTGAACTGTTTCAATATAATTTTAAATGATTATTCACCGTTTGTTCTATTTTAGCATTTCTTAAAGTAACAGTAAGGGTACTGTTCTATTAAGAGCACCCACAGTAAGGAGTTTGTCTTCCATTAGTCTGGAGGTTGAAAAGCAAGCAGTTTGCTCAGGATAAAATTAAGAGTGTATAACATGTAATCCCAGCACTTTGGGAGGCTGAGGTGGGTGGCTCACCTGAGGTCAGGAGTTCAAGACCAGCCTGGCCAATATGGTGAAACCCCATCTTAAAAAAAAAAAAAAAAAAAAAAAAAAAAAAAAAAAGAGTGTATAACAAATAGTATGGCATAGGGACCAACCAGTCAGAATGGACATTGGCTATCAACTACTGGCTTGCTACTAGCAAGTAGCAGCTGATCATCATTTTTACGTGTTGTATACTGAGAGCCAGAGAAGTTGGAATGTATACTAAAAACTCAGCTAGGAGCTTGGAATAAAGAACAAATAAACAGAGTCTTTGCCATTCTGGAGAGTAATTTTACTTGAGGTAGAGATAACCAACAATAAAACAAACATAAAATTATTTCAGATAACCATAAATACTTTAAAGAAAATTAAGCAGGTTAAGTAGATAGAGTGACCAAGAGTGGGAGTATCTTAAATAGAATGCTCAAAGATGTTAGTTAGATATTTGAGCTGAGAACAAAATGATGAGGAGCCAGCCATCGGAACATTTGGGGCAATTGCATCCAGGCAGAGGTAACAGCAGTGAATTAAACCTAAGGGGAGAAGAGGCTTGTTGCATTATTTGTAAGACTGTAAGAAGGCTGGTGTAGCAAGAGGGAAGTTAGTGGGAAATGTAAAATATCAAATCAGAGGACACCAGAGGAAAGAAGGTCATAGAGGCAAACAGCAGTCAGATCTTATTTTGCCAGATCCTAAGAGCACTGGAAAGCTATTGGAAGGTTTTAAGCAGACTTCAGAAGTGATTTGATTTCCCATTGAAATGATAACTCTGATCCTAGGGGAAGAGCTACCAGGCAATTTGGAAACTTGCTAGTTTCCTAGTGGACTTGGGAGGTCACGGTGAAAGAGATGAGAAATAATTGTTTTGTGGGTTTAGTAGGTAAATCCTCCCTTTGCCAGGATTCTCCTTTCAGGGCTAAAACCTTGGAGGTTTGGTGTTTTATTTTTATAAGGGATGTCATTCCCTTTTATAATTAAATATGCCATCTATAAGCAATGGTAAACTTCTGAAGTAACATAATAGGTTCTTTTCAATGTCTAGTCTAAAATTTACATTGCTAAGAGAAGATAAAGTTATGTTTTATCTGGGACTTAATGAAATCTTTATCATTTGCTCCTATTAAAGTTTCTAACTGGAATCCTGTGCCCAGACAATGAAGAAGGTAAAAGTTCTTGTGTAATATTTGTTTAAGGGTTTGTGCACCAAAGGCCCTTTCTGCTTAAAAAAATCATAGCAAAATATTTTTACCATGTGTCTGTGTAAGGAAATGAACTGAAATCGTAGAACTTACTATGGACAGATATGAAATCTAAATAGCTAAGACTACTTCAAAGGGTGCCCTCACTGAACTCTCCACCAGCACTCAGCTTGATGACTTTTCTGCTCTGTTGATTCCCCTTTGGAAACTGTTCCATTATTTTTTCTCCCCATATACACATTATCCAAGGCAGCTGTGGCACTGTGAAAGGTCATCAGCCACACAGTTTCTACCTAGAAATGAGCTTTGGTGGTCTTAGCTTTCCCAGAAAATGGGTACATGATACGGAACACATCATCTGTCTCTCTAAGAATTGGTTTCCTTATTTTATTTTTGTTGTACTTCAGGTTCTGTGGTACATGTGCAGATCATGCAAGATTGTTGCGGAGGTACATTCATGGCAAGGTGGTTTGTTGCCACCATACACCCATCACCTATAACTGACATTTCTCTCCATTATCCCTCCCACACCCTCCCTCCCACTATCCCTCCCGTAGCCCCCCACCAATGTACCCCAGTTTGTGATGCTCCCCTCTTTGTGTCCAAATGTTCTCATTGTTCGACACTCGCCTATGAGTGAGAACATGTGGTGTTTCATTTTCTGTTCTTGTGTCGCTTTGCTGAGAATGATGGTTTCCAGATTCATCCATGTCCCTACAAAGGACACAAACTCATCATTTTGTATGGCTGCATAGTATTCCATGTTGTATATGTGCCACATTTTCTTTGTCCAGTCTATCATTGATGGGCAATTGGGTTGGTTCTAGGTATTTGCTATTGTAAACAGTGCCACGATGAACATGTGTGTGCATGTGTCTTTAAAATAGAACCATTTATAGTCCTTTGGGTATATACCCAGTAATGGGATTGCTGGGTCAAATGGAATTTCTATTTCTAGATCCTTGAGGAATTGCCACACTGTCTTCCACAATGGTTGAACTAATTTACACTCCCACCAACAGTGTAAAAGTGATCCCACTTCTCCACATCCTCTCCAGCGTCTGTTGTCTCCAGATTGTTTAATGATTGCCATTCTAACTAGCGTGAGATCGTATCTCTCAATGTAGTTTTGATTTGCATTTCTCTAATGACCAGTGATCATGAGCATTTTTTCATATGTTTGTTGGCATCATATAGGTCTTCTTTTGAAAAGTGTCTTTTCATATCCTTTGCCCACTTTTGGATGGGTTTGTTTGTTTTTTTCTTGTAAATCTGTTTCAGTTCTCTGTAGATTTTGGATATTAGCCCTTTGTCAGGTGGGTAGATTGCAAAATTTTTTTCCCATTCTGTTGGTTGCTGGTTTACTCTAATGATTGTTTCTTTTGCTTTACAGAGGCTCTGAAGTTTAATTAGATCTCATTTGTGTATTTTGGCTTTTGTTGCCAATGCTTTTGGTGTTTTTGTCATAAAGTCCTTGCCGATGCCTATATCCTGAATGGTTTTGCCTAGGTTTTCTTCTAGGGTTTTTATGGTGTTAGGTCTTACGTTTAAGTCTTTATTCCATCTGGAGTTAATTTTAGTGTGAGGTGTCAGGAAAAGGTACAGTTTCTGCTTTCTGCACATTGCTAGCCAATTTTCCCAACACCATTTATGAAACAGGGGATCCTTTCCCCATTGCTTGTTTTTGTCAGGTTTGTCAAAGATCAGATGGTTGTAGATGTGTGGTGTTGCTCGAGAGGCCTCTGTTTCTGTTCCATTGGTCTATGTCTCTGTTTTGATACCAGTACCATGCTGTTTTGATTACTGTTGCCTTGTAGTATAACTTGAAGTCTGACAGCATGATGCTGCCAGCTTTGTGCTTTTTGCTTAGGATTGTCTTGGCTATGCAGGCTCTTTTTTGGTTCCATATGAAGTTTAAAGTTTTTTCCAGTTCTGTGAAGAAGGTCGTTGGTAGTTTGATAGGGATAGCATTAAATCTATAAATTACTTTGGATAGTATGGTCATTTTCACAATATCGATTCTTCCTAACCATGAGCATGGAATGTTTTTCCATCTGATTGTGTCTTCTGTTACTTCCTTGAGCAGTGGTTCGTAGTTCTCCTTGAAATGGTCGTTTACCTCCTTTGTTAGTTGTATTCCTAGGTATTTTATTCTTCTTGTAGCAATTGTGAATAGGAGTTCGCTCTTGATTTTGCTCTTTGTTCGTCTGTTATTGGTGTATAGGAATGCTTGTAATTTCTGCACATTGATTTTGTATTCTGAGACTTTGCTGAAGTTGCTTATCAGCTTAAGGAGAGTTTGGGCTGAGATGATGGGGTCTTTTAAATATAAAATCATGTCATCTGCAAATAGAGACAATTTGACTTCCTCCTTTCCTAATTGAATTCCCTTTATTTCTTTTTCTTGCCTGATTGCTCTGGCTAAAACTTCCAATACTATATTGAATAAGAGTGGAGAGAGAGGGCATCCTTGTCTAGTGCCAGATTTCAAAGGGAATGCTTCCAGTTTTTGCCCATTCAGTATGATATTGCCTGTAAGTTTGTCATAAATAGCTTTTATTATTTTGTGATAGGTTCCATTGATACCTAATTTATTGCATATTTTTTAGCATAAAGGGCTGTTGAATTTTGTTGAAGGCCTTCTCTGTATCTATTGAGATAATTATGTGGTTTTTGTCTTTGGTTCTATTTACGTGGTAGTCCGTTTACGTTTATGGTCTTGCATATGTTGAACCAGCCTTGCATCCTTGGGATGAAGCCTACTTGATCATGATGGATAAACTTTGTGATGTGGTGTTGCAATCGGTTTGCCAGTATTTTATTGAAGATTTTTGCATATGTTCATCATGGAGACTGGCCTGAAGTTTTCTTTTTTTGTTGAGTCTCTGCCAAGTTTTGGTATCAGGATGATTTGGTCTCATCAAAAGAGTTGGGGAGGATTCCCTCTTTTTGTATTGTTTGGAAATGTTTCAGAATAATTGTTACCAGCTCATCTTTACACGTCTGGTAGAATTTGGCTGTGAACCCATATGGACCTGGACTTTTTTTGGTTGGTAGGCTGTTAATTGCTGCCTCAACTTCAGCCCTTGTTATTTGTCTATTCAGGGTTTCAACTTCTTCCCAGTGTAGTTTTGGTAGAGTGTAAGTGTATCCCTTTCTTCATGAATGTATCCATTTCTTCTAGGTTTACTGGTTTACGTGCATAGAGTTGTTTGTAGTAATCTCTGATGGTATTTTGTGTTTCTGTGGGATTGGTGGTGATATCCTCTTTATCGTTTTTTATTGCATCTATTTGATTCTTCTCTCTTTTCTTTTTTATTAATCTGGCTAGTGGTCTGTCTATTTTGATGATCTTTTCTAAAAACCAGCTCATGGATTTATTGATTTTTAAAGAGGTTTTTTGTGTCTTTGTCTCCTTCATTTCTGCTCTGATCTTAGTTATTTCTTGTCTTCTGCTAGCTTTTGAGTTTTTTTGACCTTGCTCCTCTAGCTCTTTCCATTTTGACAATAGGGTGTTAATTTTAGATCTTTCCTTGTTTCTCATGTGGGCATTTATTGCTATAAATTTCCCTCTAGACACTGCTTTAAATGTGTCCCAGAGATTCTGGTACATCGTGTCTTCGTTCTCCTTGGTTTTGAAAAACATCTTTACTTCTGACTTCATTTCATTGGCTCCAGTCAACATTCAGGAGCCAGTTGTTAAGTTTCCATAAAGTTGTGTGGTTTTGAGTTAGTTTCTTAATCCTGAGATCTAATTTGATTGCACTGTGGTCTGAGAGACTGTTTGTTATGATTTCTGTTTTTTTGCATGTGCTAAGGAGTGATCTACTTCCAATTATGTGGTTAATTTTGGAGTTAAGGGTGATGTTGTGCTGAGAAGACTGTATATTCTGTGGCTATGCGGTGGAGAGTTTTGTAGATGTCTATTAGGTCCGCTTGTTCCAGTTCTGCATTCAAGTCCTGTATATCCTTGTTGATTTTCTATCCTGTTGATTTGTCTAATGTTAACAGTGGAGTGTTAAACTCTCCCACTATTATTGTGCGGGAGTCTAAGTCTTTTTGTGGGTTATTTAGAACTTGCTTTATGTATCTGGGTGCTCCTGTATTGTGTGCATATATATTTAGGATAGTTAGCTCTTCTTGTTGTATTGATCCTTTTACCATTATGTACTGTCCTTGTCTCTTCTGATCTTTGTTCGTTTAAAGTCGATTTTATCTGAGACTAAAATTGCAACCCCTGCTATTTTTTGCTCTCCATTTGCTTGGTAGATCTTCTTCTGTCCCTTTATTTTGAGTGTATGTGTGTCGTTGCATGTGAGATGGGTCTCCTGAATACAGCACATTGATGGGTTTTGACTTTTTACCTAGTTTGCCAGTCTGTGTCTTTTGATTATGGCATTTAGGCCATTTACGTTTAACGTTGATATTGTCATGTCTGAATTTGATCCTGCCATTTTGTTATGGGTTGTTTGTTTTGCCCATTGGTCGATGCAGTTTCCTTATTGTGTTGTTGGTCTTTACCATTTGGTTCATTTTTGCAGTGGCTGGTACTGCATTTTTTTTCTGTGCTTAGTGCTTCCTTCAGGAGCTGTCATAGGGCAAGTCTGGTGGTGATGATATAGCTCAGTAATTGCTTGTCCATAAAGAATTTTATTTCTCCTTCACTTATGAAGCTTAGTTTGGCAGGATATGAGATTCTGGGTTGAAAGTTCTTTTCTTTAAGGATGTTGAATATTGGTCCCCACTCTCTTCTGGCTTGTAGGGTTTCTGCTGAGAGTTCTGCTGTGAGCCTGATGGGCTTTCCTTTGTGGGTGACCCAAACTTTATCTCTGACTGCCCTTAGCATTTTTTCCTTCATTTCAACCCTGGTGAATCTGATGATTATGTGCTTTGGGGTTGCTCTTCTGGAGGAGTATATCTGTGGTGTTCTTTGTATTTTCTGTATTTGAATGTTGACCTGCTTTGCTAGGTTGGGGAAGTTCTCCTGGATAATATCCTGAAGAGTGTTTTCCAGCTTGGATTCATTTTCCCCGTCCACTTCAGGTACACTGATCAAGTGTAGATTAGGTCTTTTCACATAATCCCATATTTCTTGAAGACTTTGTTCATTTTTTTTCACTTTTTTCTCTTTTCTTGACTTCTCTTTTAATTTTGTTGAGTTGATCTTTGATCTCTGATATCCTTTCTTCTGCCTAATTGATTAGGCTATTGAAACTTGTGTATGTTTCACGAAGTTCTCGTGCATGTTTTTCAGCTCCATCGAGTCGTTTATGTTCTTCTCTAGGCTGGTTATTCTAGTTAGCATGTCATCTAATCTTTTTTCAGTGTTCGTAGTTTCTTTGCATTGGGTTAAAACATGTTCTTTTAGCTCATAGAATTTTGTTATTACCTGTCTTCTGAAGCCTGCTCCTGTCAGCTCATTAAAATCGTTTTCTGACCTGTTTTGTTGCCATGCTGGTGAATTGTGATTTCTCTGGGGAGGAGAGGCATTCTACACTTTGATGTTTTCAGCCTTTTTGCACTGGTTCCTTCTCATCTTCTCTGAGTGGACGTCCCTTCTGTTAAAGTTGGGGTTATTTCTCCTTTACGAGGCTTTTTTTTTTTTAAACGCAGGTGTCAGTGTGCCACTTGAGACAGTCTGTCCATTGTCTGCCTGTGGAGGTGATGCTGGGCTGCCTCAGTCTCAGCCCAGGCTGCTGTTGATTCTTTGCCTGGTTTCCATACTACTGGGGTTAGCCCTACCTTCCCAATGGCGGGCTTTTGCTGAGCCCTTTGTTCCTGGGTGGAGGATGTGTTAACTGTGAAACTCTCCCGGGAGAGGGCCACTGGTTGCTGGATCTTGTTGGGGAGGGGCCTGTCTGGTTGTATCCCCTTCCCTGCTTTCAACTCTCCCTTCTGTGGGATGGACAGTTCCTTTTCACAGGCTTTCTCTGTATTAGTCCAAATCTCTGCCCTGGTCTGTGCTAACAAGGCACCGGTCTGGCCAGGGCTGCGGGCCTGGGCTGTCACCCAGGTCTGTGACTCTGGGTGGTTCTCAGCAAGGCAGTTTTTCCCTGGTCTGTGTGCTGCTGAAGTCTTGGAGTAAATTGTTGTATCTGATTCAGAGAACCGAGGAGGTGAGGCCCCCACCCCCATCATCCTCCAGGCCTAATATACTTTCCAGGTGGGGCAGTGCCCCGCTTTGCCTTTGTTGGATGCCTTTGGGCTGCTTTCACTGCCTTTTGGGGGATTAATTCTGCTGTCCAACCAGTCCCTTTAAAACAAAACGAGTACCTTGCTCAGAGACGCGTATATTGCTCTGGTTCTGTCTCACTCAGTGGTAGCTGCACTCTGGAGACGTTTCCTTTCAGCCATCTTCCCCTGAATCTCTCCTTATTTATTTATATATTTATTATTTATTTACCTTTTTTTTTCTTTTTTCTTTTTTCTTTTTTTGAGATGGAGTTTTATTCTTGTTGCCCAGGCTAGGGTGCAATGGCACAATCTTGCCTCATTGCAACCTCCGCCTCCCAGGTTCAAGCAATTTTCCTGCCTCAGACTCTTGAGTAGCTGGGACTACAGGTGTGCACCACCATGCCCAGCTAATTTTTGTATGTGTCTTATTAGTAGAGACGGGGATTCACAATGTTGGCCAGGCTGGTATTGAACTCCTGACCTCAGGTTGTCCACCTGCGTCAGCCTCCCAAAGTGATGGGATTATAGGCATGAGCCCCTGCTTCCGGCCAGTTTCCTTATTGTTTAAATAAGTAGATTAGGCTAGATAATCCTAAAACTATTTCCAGTTCCAGGATTTTAAAACTGTCCCTCTTCTGATTTTAACATGGTCAACATAACCCTTTACTTGGTTGAATTACGTTTTTGTGTTGATACTTCCCAAATCTGTATCTCAAGGTCACAACTCTCTTATGTGGTCCATTCCCATGTAGCAAACTTCACCCTGAACAGCTCCATCTGTATATAGTATATGCACATCATACATACTATGCACAACATGACTCATATTTTCCCTAGTAAGTTGTTTCCTTTTCTGCATACTTTCCTCACGTTGTCTAAGCATTGCTCTCCCTTTGAGTCTTCTACCCCACTTTTTCTGCAAGAACCATCTATTTATCTTGTAAGACTCTGCTAACAAATCAGTTTCCTATGTGAAATTTTTCCAAACCCACTTTCTCCCCTGGTACAGTCATCCACTACCTTCCGTGGCATGCAAAGTAGACTGGTATCAGAGCACCCACATGAATTTACTCACCTGTTTATTTATGAGTTTGCAGTTTGAATTCCTTGAGGGTATGGATATGTTTTATTTCTTCATGATCCTACCCACAGCTTAGGAAGTATTAACAGCAGGAGATTAACAAATATTGAATGAACAAGTAAAAATGAAAATTCTGTGATCTGAGGATTTCTCATCTCATTATTTTACCTGGCATATGTCCTCCACCAATAGTCTCATCAAAGCATGAAGAAACTACTGGCTCTCTGGCTTTTTGCCCAGTCTTATCTGCTCACCAATTTATGAAGACTTATATAAATGCCAGCCTTCATTTGATTATACACATCTTCCCAATGTGGGAATTCAATGTCCTTTTTGTGTCTGTTCGGTTTTGCAGAGTGCAGATACCACATTTCCTGTTTCCTTCCTATCTTCCTAGGGTCAAGATTAGAATAACAAGGCTGGGTTCAGTGACTCACACTTGTAATCCCAGGACTTTGGGTGGCCAAGGCGGGTAGATCACCTGAGGTCAGGAGTTCAAGACCAGCCTGGCCAACATGGTGAAACCCCATCTCTACTAAAAATACAAAAATTAGCTGAGTGTGGTGGTGCGCACCTATATTCCCAGCTACTCAGGAAGATGAGGCAGGAGAATTGCTTGAACCTGGGAGGCCGAAGTTGCAGTGAGCTGAGATTATGCCACTGCACACCAGCCTGGGTGACAGAGTGAGACTCAGTCTCAAAATTTCATTTATTTTATTTTATTTTTTTTTACTTTAAGTTCTGGGATACATGGTGATTTGCTGCACCTATTATCCTATCATCTAGTCAGTTTCTAATACTTTTTCATTCTTTTAATCCTACATTTGACTCAGTTCTCTCTTGGTAATCAGCTGAACGCAGGAAATTTAAGCATCTTAAACACAGGAAATTTATACATAAACCAACCTCATCATAAGCAATTAACAAATGTACTTTCAGCTCCTCCAAATGTTAATGAAATTTACACCTGATACTAAGCTCTCATTCAGTAGGTATACTTGGGTAAATAAGCTGTCAGACTTGAGTGGCTGACTATTTCTCAGCATCCTCTCAAAACATTCCCACTCCCTGGTAAGGCTGGAAGAAATTTTCCAAAGTGATTTATTTTAGCAAAGTCAGAAAGCCATCTGTGAATTGTAAAAATGACAAAGTTCGTCTTCCGTCCCTTCATGTTTTTTGAACTTCCTGGTGCTGTAGTAATTAACATGGAAGACAAGATGCATGCAAATGGGACACAAGTTTGTCTTTAAGAGAAGTTTCTTTCTGTGTGATCCACTGCTATCATACATCCACTCGGGCTTATCTGAGATGACTAATGTTTTTAGGTCTGCCCTTGACCTTCCTTCCCCAAATGGGTAGTACTTAGTCACTCCCAGTCATTTTCTTTCACTGCCATCCTTCCTTATATTTGTTGATAGAGTCAGGAACAGCCCCTTGAAAGTTAGTCTGTCTTCAAAAAGATCACCAATATTTTGGACCAGGTCAGAAGGCAAGATTGAACATAATACCTAACCGAGTTTAAGCCAGTTATACATCACTAACGGTGATAATTATTCTTTATCAAGCACTTTATTTAGTCCCATTGGTAATTACATAATTAATGCATTCAATTCTGAAAATAGCTCTGTAATGTAAGGATTCCATACTAGCCATTTACAGATGAGGAAAAGAAGAAATGGAGGTGTTGTCAGTTGTCTGCAGTCACATAACCAGTAGGTGGCCAAGTTAAAATTAGCATTCTGCCTGTACCTTTTCCATTTCACCAGTACTTACAGGAAACTGTTTATGTCTTGAATGAGAAGGGTTCTTGAGGAGATGTGCTTAAGACAAATGGTGACCTGTTCAGCAGGAATGTAGCCCTATTTCTGTTGTCACTTAGTTGGAAAGAGATTCAGAAGGCTGAGATTTTGAAAACGTGCACGTAGCGAATTGAACAGAGGTTTGACTGACTCACATAAGATGTTTCTTTGCCTTCCAGGAAGATTTCCAACCCGCAGCAGCTTCAGAGACCAACTGGGAATCAGTCACAAGCTCTATTTCAGTAAGTAATTTATTACTCTGTTGTCAGCGAACGAAACTGATAGAATAGCTAAGGTCAATACCAAAAGAACTTCACCTGTGTTACGGACCTGTGGTTTGACCAAAAGCCAGATCTCAAACAGCATGTGTTTCTCCATTTCATTCAGTTTACAATGGATTATGTCAGACACCCTTTTTCCTGTCTGTCAGAAAGGTTTCCAGGAACTGCCAGTATACCATAGTAGGAACTCAGGCTAGGCAATAACTGAAATGTTTTTCAGTTTCAGAGCAGAGCTTTCCAATTAAAGGTCTGTCCAAACATGTCAAATTAGTTCATGGCCTACACTCAAGTGGAGAATTTCAAAATAGCTTTCGAATATTCCTGGGGAAGATGTTAACCTTTGCATTTTTGAGGGTCTTTTCAGACTTGAAAATCCCAATGTTTACAGTAAGATAACTTAAGTGCAAATTAGGCATGTATTCTATTTTACTTGGATAGAAAACATAACTCACCCTGAAGCTGTAAAATGGTTCAAGCTCCAATTTTTTTCTAAATTTAGTCATTTCTCAGTATTCTGTCTCCTTATCTATTTTGCACAGAAAGAGCAGACCTTGTTTTCACCAATCGTATGTGTAGCACTTATGTAGCAATAAAATACAAGACAATAAATGCAATTGTTTACTAAAAGTTCAAGAGCATAGAGAAAGCTTGCCCATGGTTCTAAGTAGGTCCATGTGGCTGAGTCAGAGTTGATTTTTTTTTTCTAAAATTAATATGTTATCTTTTGCTCTCTAGGGGATTTTTTTAAAAAAAACTCTTTCATATGGCAAAATTCCCTCCACTATGAATTATGTGACTATTTAATTCACCTGGTATGGATGCTGGACTAGAATCTCATCTGATCAAAAGATCAGAGAGATCTCTGAGGGTGATTTAGGTGTTTTGTGTGCTTTTGACAGTCCAGGATACATGCTCTGAACCTAGGTTGGTGTAGACAATCATTACCAATTAGGTAAAAGTCAACACAAGGCAGACAAAGCTGAAGAGCTGCTCAGGCTAAGCAGGAGGGTCACAATAGAGGCTAACTCAAGGTAGACTTTTGCAACCATGACTGAGGGTCAAGGGATGCTCTGGCTTCTCAGGCACCTTCGATGTGATAGCTCCGGGTTGTCTAATTGATGCTTGCCCCAAGCAGAGAATTACAAGCCTTAGAGGACCCTTAACTTTAAAAGAGAGGAACTGTCCCATCCTTTGGAGTATCTGGGGAGGTTCTCTGGGTCCAGATCCACCGCAAACGCTGCTGGTTTGAGTTTCAAGGCTAGGTGCTGCTTAACTCTCTTGTGAGGCCAGAGCAAGCTAGTTTCTTTACTCAGAATTCCATTGTTCAAGAACTTTCTGGAACAGGAACAAGGGTCATTGAACCTACCATTAACATCTGTTTAAACCAGACCTTGTTTTTTGTTGAAAGTGGTTTTCCATTTTCAGAGCACTTTTTTTTTTTTTTTACATATTGTTATCATTTTAAAGTAGTGCAGTTAACTTCGGAATTGATTTTTATAAATACATGACAAAAGCTGAATGAAATCATATTTACTGTGCAGCTGAAGGAGACACATTCAATTAGTTCTTTTCCTCACAAATAGTTTTAAAATATTTACCTCAGAAACCAAAATGTCCTCATGGGCTTATTAGGTCACCTCGTCACTCATAAATATTTCCTCAGCCATCATTGTTGTTTCTGGAAACTTCCCGGAAGCAAAACTTGAAAACAGCAGTAAAGCTCATACACAAGGACACGTTTACATTTTACCTATGACTTGGATTTACTCTTCAGCCTCATATTAGAAGAGGTTAAATTTCCCCCTCCCTTTTCAGGGACTGATAGTTCCCCACAGCTTTCTCTGAGAGAGATATCTACCTACACACCACATTCTAGGCACTGTTAGGAGCCACCCCGGAAAACTCCATGCAGCCACTTTCCCCAGAGCTGTCACAAGAAGCTTTCACTTGCATGGGAATGGATTTATGGGTGTCCCTGTTTTTATTTCAAAAAAGAGGGAAGCATTTTAACTTCACAGATTTTTTAGGTGCTGCTATGCCTCTAATTTGGTCAACTCATTTTGAGTTTTTTAGTTCTTAGACCCACGCTATTGTGACACAAGGCTAGTTGTAAACCATCTGGTGCATTTGAGCCAGATAGACCGTAGATCATCCAGGCAATACAAGTTAATGGGGATTTGGAATTACAGTACTGAATTATAAGTATTCCACCCCTAGCATGTGACCCCAAGAGAGATGTCAAAGACAGAAATGATGTGCTTCAGTCAGGGTCCAGCTCGTGTCAAGCAGACACACACACAAACACAGACACACACACACGGACACACACACCTAAATTAAAGAGACAACCTATCAGAAATGGAACAAATAGGGCTGCACCCAGATGAGAGTGATATAATATCAGCAAGATGACTGTAGAGGGCATCTTTAACATGGCTTCAACTATGAATAAATCTGTGGATTCTTCTATAATATATGACAAGGACCATGCCTCCAGATAAATAATCATTATTACCTGGATACACCTGAACAGAATATATAGTAGACTCATAAGGTATTGAATGTAGCATGGCAGGAAAGGTTTGGTCAGAAGAAGATGTCTACTTATTTTAGCAAAGATGACTGAAAATTAGATGTATGGTTTCTTCTAAAAGAAAAAAATATAGAACTGGCCTGATACATTCATCAGTCTATTTCATTCTGTCACCCCACTCCCTCGACTCCCTTTAACCTACAGAGAATATTTGAAAACTGCTCCTGAGTGATACCAATGGTAGATTAATGCTTTAAAGCCCCTTAGTTGTGTGAAAAGAGACTTCCTCTGACAGCAGATGATCATCAAATCACTTACCAACCTTTGGACCTTGATTGGTTAAAGAGAGACAACATTGCCTGAGAGTAAGATTATGAAGTGTGGGCTTTGCTGTCTGGGACTCAATAGCACCGATTTTTCTTGATTAGATACTACAGTCAAATATTAGGAAAGCAAGTTGTCATTAATTCCTATTTTCCCTTAGTGATAAGAGATATTTGCCTTTAGGGGATCTTATTTATTTGGTAGTTTCTTTAAAGACATTTAAAAATCATTTGAGGCTGTGTGCTCTCTATTTCCTTGTCAATGGGTCATGAATTTTAACAGAGATATTTGAATCATGGCTCATTTACCTCTAGATTGTACAAGGGTTACTGAAGTAAGTGCTTGGAAACCTTATGTGGGATGTATTCCATGGCAAAATACATAATCCTCTTCAGGCTTTCAATGATGTTGTATTTCTCATTTAAAGACTCTTCCTGAGAAGTTTTAATGGCAACTGGGATCTCTAGCAAACTATAGCATTTTAGAAAAATATGTTTCCCCTGTGAATCCTCTCCTTTTAAGTCAAGAGAGCCAGTTTCATGCCTAATTATCCTTGTTGACAGTAAATAAGTTGGTTAAAATGCTAGATTTTATGAAAATGTCTCCAGAGTAGATTAGTACATTGCTCATACCTCATCTCCAATGCTAGGTGACCCATAAAGGGAGAATGGGGAGATTAAATGTAGGAGAATGGAATGAATTATCAAAACTAACATGGAAGTAGTTTGAAATTTTGATTCTCACTATTATTTGTTGTTATGTGGATGATTTGGGACCGTGAAACAAAAAACTAGATGACTTAATTTTACGTATTTCCATCTAGTCTATATTTTTAGATGATTACAGTTAAGGTAAACTGAAAGTTTTATGATCTGCTTGGATTTGATTAATTTAAAAAAAAAAGCAAATAACTATCTTTTTAGCAATTAATTGATTTTACCCAAGAATATGGCAAGATAATACCATGTGGTTTTTACATGGCATTTAAACTTATGGTGTCTTGTACACAGAAGCCTATTTATGTTCTTTCTGTATAGTTGAATGACTGTTGTATTTCACAGCGGTGGACTTTTTCTGAGTACACTGAGCTGTATGTCACTCTTAGGGGGTATCCTATCACTCTCCATCAGTAACGGATCCTACTCTCACTGCGGATGCTCTGGACAAAAAAATTGCAGAATTTGATACTGTGGAAGATCTACTCAAGTACTTCAATCCAGAGTCATGGCAAGAAGATCTTGAGAGAATGTATTTGGACACCCCTCATTATCGAGGCAGGTCATATCATGAGCGGAGGTCAAAAGGTAAGAGACAGAGACTTTTGCATTCTTCATAAGCAGATAGAAGTCTTAACAGTGCAGGCCGAGTTTCCCGTATTCAAAGTATTTGAATCCAGAAGTCTTTTGGATTTTAGATGCTTTTTGGATTTTGGAATATTTACATTTATACTTATTGGTTTGGTATCCCTAATCCGAAAATAATCCAAACTGCAAAATGTTCCAATGAGCGTTCCCTTTGAGAATCATGTTGGTGCTCAAAAAGTTTTGGATTTTGGAGCATTTCAGACTTTAGATTCTTTTGTGTGTCTTAAAGAATGCTTTTATTCAGATATCTAAACAACTATTGAATTTCAGTTATAAAGAAACAAACTCCATTTGAAAGCAGGCAAAAGTCTTGAACAGTTAACCAAAAAAGTATACAGGTGCCAAAGAGGCACATAAAAATATGCTCAATATATTAGTCATCAGTAAACTGCAAATTAAAACCATGATGAGATACTGCTAAACACATATTAAAACTCAAACTTGAAACTTAAGTTTTTAAACTAAATTTTCAAAAATTTGACATTAAAGGATCTGACGATACCCGGTGCTGATGAGAATGTGACATAACTCCCCAGTCCTCCCACTCCCTGCTATTCCTCCCCTAGCCCTCCCACTCCACCACAGGCCCCAGTGTGTGATATTCCCCTCCATTTGTCCATGTGTTCTCATTGTTCAACGCCCACTTATGAGTGAGAACATGTGGTGTCTGGTTTTCTGTTCTTGTGTCAGTTTGCTGAGAATGATGGTTTCCAGCTTCATCCATGTCCCTGCAAAGGACATGAACTCATCAATTTTTATGACTACATAGTACTCCATGGTGTATATGTGCCACATTTTCTTTATCCAGCCTATCGTTGATGGGCATTTGGGTTGGTTCCAAGTCTTTGCTATTATAAGCAGTGCTGCAATAAACATATGTGTGCATGTGTCTTTATAATTGAATGTTTTATAATCCTTTGGGTATATACTCAGTAATGGGATTATTGGGTCAAGGAATTTCTATTTCCAGATCCTTGAGGAATCGCCACACTGTCTTCCACAATGGTTGAACTAATTTACACTCCCACCAACAGTGTAAACATGTTCCTATTTCTCCACATCCTCTCCAGCATCTGTTGTCTCCAGTTTTTTTAATGATTGCCATTCTAAGTGGCATGAGATGGTATCTCAATGCAGTTTTGATTTACATTTCTCTTATGACCAGTGATGATGAGCATTTTTTCATATGTTTGTTGGCTACATGAATGTCTTCTTTTGATAAGTGTCTGTTCATATCCTTTGCCCACTTTTTTATGGCATCGACTGGTTTTTTTTTTCTTGTAAATTTGTTTAAATTCTTTGTAGATTCTGGTTATTAGCCCTTTGTGAGATGGGTAGATTGCAAAAAAATTTTCCCATTCTGTTGATTGCCAGTTCACTCTAATGATAGTTTCTCTTGCTGTGGAGAAGCTCTTAAGTTTAATTAGATCCTGTTTGTCAATTTTGGCTTTTGTTATCATTGCTTTTGGTGTTTTAGTCATGAAGTTCTTACACGTGCCTGAATGATATTGCCTAGGTTTTCTTCAAGCATTTTTAAGGTGTTAGGTCTTATATTTAAATCTTTAATCCATCTGGAGTTAATTTTTGTATCAGGTGTAAGGTAGGAATCCAGTTTCAGCTTTCTGCATATGGCTAGCCAGTTTTCTCTACACCATTTATTAAATAGGGAATCCTTTCCCCATTTCTTGCTTTTGTCAGGCTTGTCAAATATCAGATGGTTGTAGCTGTGTGGCATTACCTCTGAGGCCTCTGTTCTGCTCCATTGGTCTATATCTCTGTTTTGATACCAATACCATGCTGTTTTGATTACTGTAGCTTTGTAGTATAGTTTAAAGTCAGATAGTGTGATGCCTCCAGCTTTGTTCTTTTTGCTTAGAATTATCTTGGCTATGCAAGCTCTCTTTTGTTCCATATGAAATTTACGTTTTTTTTTCCCCCCCAATTCTGTGAAGAAAGTTAATGGTAGCTTGAGGGGATAGCATTGAATCTATAAATTACTTTGGGTAGTATTGCCATTTTCATGATATTGATCCTTCCTAAGCATGAGCTTGGAATGTTTTTTCATCTGTTTGTGTCCTCTTTTATTTCCTTGAGCAGTGGTTTGTAGTTCTCCTTGAAGAGGTTCTTCACATCCCTTGTTAGTTGTATTCTTAGGTATTTTATTCTCTTTGTAGCAATTGTGAATGGGAGTTCACTCATTGTTTGGCACTCTGTCTGTTACTGGTGTATAGATATGCTTATGGTTTTTGCACATTGATTTTGTATCCTGAAACTTTGCTGAAGTTGCTTATCAGCTTGAGGAGATTTTGGGCTGAGACAATGGGGTCTTCTAAATATAAAATCATGTCATCTGCAAATAGAGACAATTTGGCTTCCTCTTTTCCTAATTGAATACGCCTTATTTCTTTTTCTTGCCTGATTACCCTGGCCAGGACTTCCAATACTATGTTGAATAGGAGTGGGAAGAGAGGGCATCCTTGTCTTGTGCCAGATTTCAAAGGGACTGCTTCCACTTCTTTTGTAAAGCCTACCTTGTCCCTTGTTCTGTCCCTGTAATGTCTACCTACCCCCTAACCTGGTAAAGTTAGGAGCATTTAGGACACCACGTTACTTTCTTTGTCCTACAACTGCACCGTTACTGTACTTTTGGGTTTCCTCTAAGAGGATCTGGGATCCCAGTCCCTCCTATAGTTCTCCACTCTGGCTGAATATTAATTCACTGGGGGTGCTTTGAAAACCTACAGATGCCTAGTCCCACCCCAGATACACTGACTCAGAATCTCCATGTGGTGAGACTAGGATATATATTGACATTATTTATGGTTCCTAGGAGAGTGATCCTTAGAGACAGCCAGTGTCAAGAACCACAACTTTAGAGATTGTTCATCCTGTGTCTGCAGCACTTGGAATAGTCTCTAACACATTTTAGATGCTCAATTAATGTTTGTGGAATTGAAGATATTAATAATCCAGTGTTAGTATATTTCTAAAGTTTATAAAATCTACCTGATAGACTGGAGAGGGTAGCTTTACTAAAAATGTCTTTGGTTACTGAAATAACCTTGCAGGAGCATTCAAGGTGATACACTACTTGATGTTTGTGACAGAGTAAACATTGTCTCTCTCACCTGCTGGCTTAGGTTCCATTTCTTAATCTCTTCTTGTTTGAAATGACCCTAAGGCATTTTTGTACTATTTCATTTAACCCTGCCAAGTCACCACTGTCTTTGCTTTTGTATAAATGTGCTGATTTAATTGTTTATCATTCCACTGACGCTGATTCACCTACGCATATCACAAAAACAAGGGAAGTCAGATTTAATATTTCAGCTGGTATTTTCTGCTTTGAGAATATAAAAATACAAATTCATGGCTTGTATCTCGATCTATGAGGAAAGGAGAAGTGAATAAACAGCGAAAACAGGAAAATAGCTATGGATAATGGAAGTTCATTGGGTATCAAATAAAACTTTGCCTCTACAGGAGCTCCATAAGTCTCCTATCAGTATAACAATTTCTTAATGATGTTGTGCAGAAACAAGCTTGTCGTTTATGAATAACTTTTGCACTCTTTCTTCTGATTTGTCCAGACAGATGGAAAGTGGCATTTTTCATGATTGCAAGGAGCGGGATTCTAAGATGACATTTGAATGTGAATATACAAAACACAGGGTTTTATGAACTCTGGAATAAAATGCAGACACACTGAGTAAAGAATTTATAATGAATCAGGAACATTTAAAATATGAAGGTTCATTTTTTACAATTGAATGATATGTTTTGCTTCTTTGTATTTAGTAGAAGGGAGGTGAGGTGGTAAGCGAGCTTTTGTTCTCTTCAAGAAGAGAGTTGAAAATAGAGAAGGCAAAAGGACAGTAAAAGTATGTTGAGAAAATAGAGAGGAGATATAAAATTACCAAATACTGAAACCAGGATGTCAAAGCAATAATGTCTACATTTTAAAAATTCACAAGTAATAGATAAGCTCAAACTTGTCTGTAAAAGCTTCTGGACTGAAGATAATATAACAAGTTAATATATTCAACTTTCAGTTTCCTAGGAGGTAATGGAGTAAAGGGTAGGATATATAATTGAAATCTGTAGATAACTACAGTTCCAAACCCAATTTTTGCCAATAATTTCAACCTCATGCTTTTAACCTCAAAGCTGCCCAGAAGTTAATTTTTAAAAATGAATGGTTTAAGTTCAAGTTACATTTACTTTTTATGGTAGACATACTAACGAGTATAGCAAGTGTGCATAAAATTAAGTGAAATTTTATGGCTGTTCTTTCTATAAGCTACATAAATACTCCTTAAATTGTTGCATTACCACTGCAGTTTAACTGAAACTAAACTGCAATCCATTTAAAACATATGGCTATGAATTTAAGAACAATATATAATTATTCCAGTTCATAGCATAAAATTCAACATTTCTAAATTAAGAAATGATCAGCCCTGACTGGACATTAACTGAGAGGGGATTTATGGAGATAAACAATGTACATAAGATCTGTTATTTTGCTTATTCCTGGTGAACTTGACTTTCTAGAATGATAGTGTGTTTGCCAAAGAAAAATCCAAGATGTAGTAGCAAGGAGTGAAATCTGTTTTCAAAGCTTGTGTTGTGATTAAAATATGAACAAAATTATTGGGGTACTACAAATTAATAGTTTTAAACTATGAATTAAAATACATTATTCTCCAAAAAGTAATCATTTTTAGATACACATACTAAAATTCACATGTACTCCTCTTTTAGAAAGTGTTTTAGGCCCGATGCAGTGGCTCACTCCTGTTATCCCAACACTTTGAGTGGCCGAGACAGGCAGATTGCTTGAGCCCAGGAGTTTGAGACCAGCCTAGGCAACATGGTGAGATCCTGCCTCTACAAAAAATACAAAAGTTAGCTGGCATGAATTGTATACCTGTAGTCCCAGCTACTCAGGAGGCTGAGATGGGAGGGTCACAGAGCCCAGGGAGTTCAAGGTTGCCATGAGCCGTGATTGCACCACTGTACTCCAGCCTGGCCAACAGAGTGAGACACTATCTCAAAAAAAAAAAGGTATTTTAATATTGAATGTATTAAATATCTTGATATTAAATTAATCCCAAATCATGATGTTTGAAATATGTGATTTTTGCAGATTCTAGATGGTTAGATGTTATAACTTTGGAACAGTTACCAACATATTTCCAAGGATCTAATACCAATTCTATTATTTTCTCCATGACATTTTTCTCTAAGATCTGAAACATTTGACTCTAATTTGTAAAGTATTTATAGGTAAATAGCTAGCATAAGAAACTGAGAAATAAATGAAATAAATGTTTTATATCAATATGTTTTAATTGGTTCTGAATTCTCTTAGGTCAGAATACCTTCTTTTAAAAAATCATTTATTGTTTTTTTTGATCATGCCTCTGCATGCTAAACAGGACAGAAGTTTTGATTTTTCAAAAATGATTCCAAATGTAGGAAATTACTCCAAATACTAAACTTTTCTGATACTATTTACCCAGAAATTTTCTAACACCATTTTGCTCATTGGATGTTTTTTCTGCTAAGCTTTTCTTTTAAGGACTTTTGCCACTGTTTATGACTCATATGATTTTTAAGTATCTAGATGCCCCACTTACTCTGTTTGCCAGGCGAGCATTCATAAAAATTATACTGTTGTTTCGCATGTTGTGTATGTCTATGAGAGCGCACACGTGAAATGTTTTAAGATAATCTTAGCAGTGAGACAAGGACACTTTCAGTTGTTTTTCCTCCTGGTGCCTGTGCCACCTCTGCTTTTCTCTTAGATGCTATTGTCCATCTTTGTGGATGTTCTAACCCCATTCTCATTATCGAAGTTATTCCACTCATCCAGGCATGTGTCTTCTGCTATGATTTAAGTTTCCTTAGGCAATGCATAACTGTGAGGCCATTATACTTCTTTTCTTTATAAACTACCTAGTCTTGGGTATTCCTTTATCGCAGTATAAGAATGAACTAATACACTTGCAAAGGATAATGTTAAGTCTGATGTAATCGAACTGAACACACCTGATCATTGGCTTTTTGTTTTCAGTTCTAGGTAGGCATGACCTTCCATTCCTTAGTAATCACAATTGCAGAATCTCAGTTCCTTCTAGTTTTAGGTGCTTCTGACTGAAACTTCCTTCTTTGATCTGTGCTACTTACTTCAATAATAATGAGAGCATACCTGCTGAGAGCTAGAGTTTAGACCTGTGCTTCAAACACTCAAAACTCATTTAATCTTAACACATTTCTTGGCAGGAACTACTGTGATCCCCATTTTGCATAGAAAAAGAAAACAATTCAAGTTTCTGTGAGAGCTAAAAAATAGGGAATCATGACATGAACCTGGCCTTGTTGGCTGCAAAGCTCATGCTGCGGGCAACTCAATGCTGTTTAAAGTTCAGGGATTCATAGTCTAGAAAATGAGAAAAAGAAATTTTAAAACCTTCATCTCCTAACTTGTTTTTTTAAATTTTTCATTTCATAGATATACTTCATACATCACTCCAGGTCATAAATTCCCAGGGTTCAGAGAATTGCTTTATGATGATGTCACTGCTTTCATGTCTAATTCATTGCCTTCCAGATATTCACACAGCCATCGATTTTCCAGAACATATGTGCTAAACATCTGCTTATGTCCAGTGGCTTTCGGCAAGTCACGTAACTCCTCTGCAACTTAGTTTCTACATCTATCCAGTGGGAATTGTAATATCTAAGATGAGGATTTTCTGTGAGAATTCAGTGAAATTTGGATTTGGGAAAGCATCTCACACAGTGCTGGACACATAGTAGTTGCTCAGTAAATTTTCATTTACTCATTGCTTCACAATGTTTTCAAACCTTGAAAATCAGGAATTGTCTGATTGAGAACCTTTTACTGTGATTTAGATTAATTTGTGTTTAACTGGTGATAAATGTTTTCATTCTAAGTTGTTAATCCCACATGTGGAGTCATAAAATTCAGTGTCTTTCATAATTTTAATTTTAAATATCCTGATAGTCCCTCATTAAAACTTATAGAATAATTGTTCTTTCCAGATTTATTTGCACTTCCACATTGGGACTGAAATGTGAAAACAGTTTTCATAATTATGTACTGATTTATAGAAGAGGGAATCTGAAAATCACAGTGAGATTGTAATGTTATAAAGATGAAGGCTCCTCCTGGCAAATTTATGAACCTTGAGAAAGGCTGAGAGCCCCTGGTTGCTTGGTACAGAAATACTACAATTATTCCTATAATCCCCTCACCCCCCACCCCATCCCAAAGCCTCATAAACCTAGTGCTGCAACATTAGTAAAATGTTTACACTTTTAATAACAGATTGTGGGACTCTCCCCAACTTGGCAAAGGCAAGGTTCCTTAGCACCTTGATGTTTGCATCTGAGAACCAGGCTTCCCAAGACCATGCTCTACCCTGTGTGCTCCTCCTTCTGTATTCCACGAGTCTTAGTGCCAGTCTTCTCATGTATCGTGCTTCACCATTGGCAGAGCTGGTTCTAGAATCCTAGTTTCTTAATTCTAACCTAACACTTTCCCACTACACAACATCTTAGACCAGTCTGGAGATAAGATCCAAACATTCAACATGTAAAGTATTAGTACTACTCTATGCACTCCTGAAAGATAGTTGGAATGGTTTCTGCCTTTCTCTATGATAAAATATTAAACTGAAAAATCTATAGTTTATTTGATTTATTCAGGTAGTAATTATTGAGTCTCTCTTTCTTGCAAATGGAATCTGGCACAAAGACAATGTTGTGCTTCCTTCAGCAGCTCCTTGCTTCTAATTGTTGAAATCAAATGGTTTTAGAATGAGCTTGAATGAGCTGCATTTGGTCCTTACACTAGGGGCAAAGTACTAGAAGAGAAGAGATAAAAAGATATTAGCTCTCTACCAACAACAACTTTTTTAGTTCAGTGGAAGAGAATCACCTGAATACAGATGCTTCTTTTAATGGGTTTACATCCCAGTAAACACATTGTAAGTAGAAAATATAGGTAAGTCAAAACCACATTTAATACACATAGCCTACTGAACTTCATAGCTTAGCCTAGCCTACTTTAAACATGTTCATAACACTTAAATCAGCCTACAATTGGACAAAATTATCTAACACAAGGCCCATTTTATAATAAAGGTTTAATGGCTCATGCAATTTATTGAATACACTACTGAAAATGAAAAACAGAATGGTTTTATGGGTGCTCACATTAACATACACAGCTGAAAGTACCATCAAAAAGGCAAACAACTATGTTGAACCATTGTAAGTTGGACCATCTGTAAAGAAAACAAAGCAAGGTCTATGAAGTCAGCGCTATGATAGAGGGCAGAAAAAGTGTGGAGAAGAGAAGTGGTCATAGGAGAGGTAGGGTGAATATACCTTTCAACTTGAGCTCTAGAAGATTAAAATAATTTAGCGGAGCAAGCTGAGATGCCAGAGAAAGCAAAACAGGACAAGAGCATGGTGTTCAAAAACAGCATGGCCCTACTTTAAGTGCTCACTCTCCACATGCCATCACCATGCACTAAATATATACTGATATGTAGGCTGCCGCTGCATGCCTACTAAGAGTTTATAAAGAATTTTAGCATTTTAAAGGCTAGACCTTATAACAACAATACCAGTTGTTGTTGTTACCAGTGCCAACATGATGAAACTCTGTCTCTACTAAAAATACAAAAATTAGGGGCATATGGTGCATACCTGTAGTCCCAGCTACTCGGGAGGCTGAGGCAGGAGAATTGCTTCAACCCAGGAGGCAGAAGTTACAGTGAGCTTAGATTGCACCACTGCACTCCTGCCTGGGTAACAAACCAACCGGCCAGGCGCAGTGGCTCACGCCTGTAACCCTAGCACTTTGGGGGCCTGAAGTAGGCAGATCATGAGGTCAAGAGATCGAGACCATCTTGGCCAACATGGTGAAACCTCATCTCTACTAAAAATACAAAAATTAGCTGGGCATGGTGGCATGTGCCTGTGGTCCCAGCTACGCAGGAGGCTGAGGTGGAAGAATCTCTTGAACCCAGGAGGTGGAGACTGCAGTGAGCCGGGATTGTGCCACTGTATTCCAGCCTGGTGACAGAGCAAGACTCCATCTCAAAAAAAAAAAAAAAAAAAAACCACAAGCAAAAACAAACCAACCAACAAAAGGATTACTGGCTATCTACAAGGACATGCAGCAGTTTAATTGGATTCTTGGGCAGACTCTGGATGATCAAGAGAAAAAAGGAAGATGATGCATCTGTCAGAATAAAGATGGATGAATGACCAGCACTGTGAAAGCCAACTGATAACTTGATGTTTAGAGGCTAACTCAAGGAAACTATCCTCTTGTTGACCAAAACAAGCAGTAAATTATTGTGCATGGGGAGAACAAAGGTGCTTTCCCATGTTCAAAGTGAGGAGATTATTTTGTTTGACAATAAGTTTTTGTATTCACAAAAACACACTTACCTTTACATGCCTTGATTTTGACCCAGTAAGGCACATTTTAGACTTTTGTCCACTAGAACGTGTAACTTATATAAAATAAAAAATGTTTCACTTTTAATAAAGAATAGATTTTTAAATTTAAATCATCTTAAGCTGATCACCCACCCATGTTGTGCTTGCCAAGTATGTGAAATATTTTATTGGTTTTATTTGTCCTGCAGAAACTAGAATCTCTAGGATTCTGGCATTTGTTCTCACCGAGGAAAAATCATTGCTATCAATCCATTCAGTTCCTAGATGAGGCAAGAACGGATTCAAGGAGGAATGAGGACAAAATGAAGAGTGTGCATTGGCCAAAGTCCTCTCAGTCTAGATAAAAGATGAAATGTTATATTGCAATACCAAAGACAAAAGTAGACTCTGAGTAGCTGTCTGGTTTATTATTCAGAACTGAATAGGTGGATGAGCATACACAGGAGCTCATGCTTGGGTATGTGTAATCGATGACACTGTGAACATGACAGGTTAGTGCCTATGGATGCACCCAGGAAGCCAGCTCATTTGCACAGCAAGTGGTCCTCTGGTGGGACGATTCCAACATGGCTCGTGGAAGCTGCCCTCTGAACGCTTCGTCAGCTCTTCACAGTGGGCTCATATGTGCAAAAGGCATGAAGAAGCCTGGATTCAAACTCTGCATCTACCACTGACTGGTTGTATGGCTGTGGACAAGACTTTTTCCCCCTTAACTTTTCAAAGGCTCAGTTTCCTCAACTGCAAAAGTAAGAGTAATGATTGTATGTAATTCATAGCATGTGTGGGTATTTCATGCACTCATGAAAATAGCACCTAGCACTTAGTATTCTAGATGGCCAGGATCAAAAAGAACAGGTTGATTCTCCTTCCTCCCACCTCTAATATTAGGAACTGTAATCTCCAATCCAGAGCTCAGAGTCCAGAATTCTTATGACATCCCAAAGCACCTCTGTGATTAGGCTGTGCCTAGAGGCAGGGGCTGCAGAAGGACGCACTGTGCAGCATACCGCACTTGACCAGCATATCCAGAGAAAGTCTTTGAGGACAGGGAGCCTTCTCAGCCATTCCAGAAAACTGCCAGTATGAGACCCAAAAAACATGACTGATGTCAAAGAGCCTTGATAAAGCAAGACTAAAATTCAAAATGACAGAGAAAGAAGGATTGTTCCATGATGTAGACCGGGATGAAATAAGGGATGTTAGATGAAATTAGTGGGCCCTTGAATTAAAGTTGTAACATTCTTGCTGCTCTGAAATGTTCAGCTCTGGGGACTGATGCAGGAATGGAAAGGGCAGACCCTCTCCCTGGGTTGACACCACATGGCCTGTCTCCTTCCCAGAAGTCTCACTCCAGAATTCTCCTTCTAACCCAAGCACCAGAAACCTTAATTGCTGTTCAGCCTCTGTCTGGCTCCCTGCTCTGCTGCACTGGCTAATCAGTCTTCTTTGACTGCAAACTCAGTATCCCCTACAAAAAGTCTGCAATCACACTTTAAAGCTATTTGCATCCAGTCAGAACAACGTTTTAGTTCTAGTTCTAAAAAGAGTGTCTTGATGATGTCAGTCACCTGATATGTAGGGCTGGTGGATTCTACAGCAGTCATGCAGGGCCATGGTTCTTAGTGGCATTCATGAATTGATGCATAAAACTGGCAGAATTGTGACTCTCATGGTGAGTAAGAAATGGAAGTAACCAATGGTAGTCAAAAAGTTATACAATACGAGGAGTTTGGTTTGCAATAGAATCGGGCTTACCTGCCTTCTCCTGGTTTGTGGAGGGCACTTTGGAGTTTAGTGGAATTCCCATAGGGAAGTGCTGTACTTTGGCTTGGGTGTCTTCTGAAGATAAGGATGAGGCCATTTACCACCCAGCCCCCGTTCAACATCCCACAGGAAAGTCCAATACAGCCCTCACAGCACTGGTCTTCTTTCTTCAACTAATGGCTTACTGACCATCGCTCTGTTCTTCTTAAAGTGACAGAGACTATGGGGCAAAAGGGAGAAAGGCTTCAATTCCAGTTTTACCATTTATTGTTAACTCTGAGTAAATTAATACCCACTTCAGATAGGTGGGGAGCAACTAAATGTAGTTACATGTGTAAGGTGCATAGCAGAGGGCTAAACTGAAGCAGAGACAGTGCCGCTTCTTGCGTCCTGTTCCTCTCTGCCTTCCCACTCATCACGATCCCTTGCTGCTAATTGCACCTCTTTAGTCCTCCGTGTTAGACAAATATCTTCCCATTATCACAGGCAGCAGATTTGGCCCTCTTCATCAGCCTTGTCCAGAAGCCCAGGAATGCACAGGCCAGCATCAGTATTTATCTCAAGGTGACACTTGTAATGGATGATTGCTGCACTTCTTAATCCGTTTATGTAATCCTTTCTGCTTTGCTTGCAGTTATTTTCAGTGCTTCAGCTGCAATAAAATGGTTCCTTTCCCAAGACAGAGTTCATTCAATTTAAATCTGGATTGATTAGAGCTAAAGTTATGACATGTCTTTTACAAAGGAAGAAAAAAACAGCAATAAATTATGCACAGTGATTATTTGGCATTTATTCAGTTCCCACAGTATCCTGGGCTCAGCATATAACAATTGAGGATAAATCCCTGCCCTTGAGAATCAAAGCAGAGTTGTAGATATAAAAAGACAAACGGGGATGCAGTTAATGGACTCATGGTCCATACTTGTTCCTGCAATTTTCCTTAGATGCATTCTACTGACATTGTCCTTGGCTTTTGACCTCTACCCCCAAAGACTTCTTTTTGAGCAGATTTGGTTTAAGCCTAAGACGTTTATTGCGGCTAGATTTTAGGGTGAGCATGATGATATCTGCTTAATATTCATGGGATTCCTCCTGTGGTGGCCTGGTCCACACAGGGCTTGCATTAGGAAATGGTGGTGGGTCCTGTGCAGACAAAAGGATTTGCTTCTGTGTTCATGTGAGAGGATACCGATACATGTGTGCACCAATAAGAGCATTTCCCTGCCAAATGGATGGATGATTGGATGGACTTTGAGAACACTGAATCAGATCTAATTTATGTAACACAATAATACAAATTCAATTCAAGTAAATATTTATGACTTAGCTTTGAAAATAGTGTGATGCTTTTAGTTCATAGAAGTCCCACTAACTATATCCCATGATAATCATTTATATGAAGTAACATCCAAAGAAGAAAAAGAGGGAGAAAGACCTAATGTATTTTTTAATATTGTTCATTTGACTTTAAAGGAAAAGAATGTGAGAGGGGGAGATTCAAATGAATCAAGATGAATAAGAATAGCTGGCATTGAGTGCCAGGCATGTTACATTCAGTTCTTCAAATGATTACATGTTATAGATGAGGAAGCAGAAGTTCAGAGCCATTAAATAACTTTCCAACTGCAAGGAAGCATAGCCATGATGTGATTGAAGGAAGTTGTAACTTTACTGCGGTTCCCAAGCACTTAACCACTATGCTATACTGCCATCTAGGACCCAATGCACAAATATGCACTATATCCATGAAAAAAAATCATTTTCTCTAACATGTTGGTTAACTTTGAAGTTACAAATAAAACAAAAATCCTTTTCTTTATTACATTTACATGTGAAATTTCACTGCCAGGTAAATATAATACAGTAATTGTCCCTAATATGTCCTAGATATCATTCAAATTATATTTAAGTAACGGCTTAGAGTCAGGATTTATTTAGAATGGAAAAGCAATTTATTTTGTCTTTTTGAAGATAAAAGCAATTATTTTAATTTGCCAAATGTTTCATTTTCTTTCCTCAGAACTTTTTTTTGCATAAAAAAGATGAAAGGAAATTTAAACAAAGATTTTAGCCGAGGTTTTTGTTTTGTTTTGTTTTTGTTGTTATTTTTGAAGGGTAGATGGGATCAAGAGAGAAATTAGGTTTTTTATTTTAGGTTCCCAGTAATTGAGAGCCTGAGGATGGATTTAATTCCAGGGTTAAGGTTGTCCTCACAGAATCTTCCCACTCTATTCCCAAAAACACACGCTGAGCAATTGTGCTTACAGTTGTGTGTTTGCTTACACCATGTGTGTATTTACTTACAGTTAACCTGGATAGGCTCAATGATGATGTCAAGCGTTACAGTTGCACTCCCAGGAATTACTCAGTCAATATAAGAGAAGAGCTGAAGCTGACCAATGTGGTCTTCTTTCCACGTTGCCTCCTCGTGCAGCGCTGTGGAGGAAATTGTGGCTGTGGAACTGCCAGCTGGAGGTCCTGCACATGCAATTCAGGGAAAACTGTGAAAAAGTATCATGAGGTATGTCATTCTCCGATTTCTTATTGCAGTGCTTCATCTATCAGATTCGGGAGGACAGGGCCATTGCATACAGTTGTTCAGGTTGATCACTGCACAAGGGCTCCCAGCCAGGGTGTGATTAGGAGCTGAAATTCTACCCACACTAGGTTTGCCAAGTCAAGTACCCTGATGAAAGTTAATCTCATCCTGACGAAGGCACTGTTTTTTCTAAATTGAACAATACACCATGTGGATCAACAACAGCCTTGTTAGAATATATAATCAAATGCGTGATACAGTAATTTCAGAGCTTACTTCACCTCCTTGCAGAAAGACAGAGAGAAAAAAAATATGATATTACTCATTTACAGGATGTGACTCAAAAACTAATAAGCAAAACCTTAAATTCAATTATATTATTTAATAAATTTGGCACAATAAAGATAGAAAAATATAAATTGCCAAAGATAATTTCATTTTCTAAATATGAAGTATGTTTCAACTGGAAATGATCATTTTATTCTAACAACTATTAAGTGCTACTCGGGAAATCAGCTCTTGGATTATGGAAAAACAAACAAAAGTAAATAGAATATAGGAGGAACAAAGACTTAAAGAGCATAGTAACCTTAATAATAGTAATCATAGCATTTATTGCTTGACAAACATTATTGTAAGTAATCATTAGCTCATTTAGCATCCCATCATCAATATTGTAAAAATGTTGCTATTTTTATTCTTTTTTTTTTATAGGTAAGTCAACTAAAGGCCTAGGAGAATCATAAGTTAGCCAGCACGGCATGGTCAGTAAATCACAGAGCCAAGACTCCAACTCCAATCCACTGGCTCCAAGGTCTGTTTTTCCTGTCACTAGTAATATATAGCACTTCATTGAGCATAAAAGATAGAGTAGACTGAAGAGGAGTTAGAGCTATTCCCTGACATAAACAGCAGGTCTAATTGCTTTATGATTGTGGGAACATGTGCAAGTCACTAAAGTTTAGAGACTCGGTTTTCACATATGTGAAATGGGACTGAGAAATTAATATACCAGGTAACCCCTTCCAGAGTTGTTCTGAGGGTCAAATAAAACAATGCATTTGAAATGTATTTTGCAAGATGTTAAGCATCATACAGAAATATGTTTTAAAATATACACTAAAATATAAAGCAAACATTATCATTAGGAATTACTGTTTGAGTTGCTCTCCGTCAATGTCCACTGCAATCCCATTACTGGGTATATACCCAAAGGATTATAAATCATTCTACTATAAAGACACATGCACACATAAGTTTATCGCATCACTTTTTACAATAGTAAAGACTTAGAACCAACCCAAATGCCCATCAGTAATAGACTGGATAATGAAAATGTGGCCCATATATACCATGGACTACTATGCCGCCATAAAAAGGGATGAGTTCATGTCCTTTGCAGGGACATGGATGAAGCTGGAAGCCATCGTTCTCAGCAAACTAACACAGGAACAGAAAACCAAACACTACATGTTGTCACTCATAAGTGAGAGTTTTACAATGAGAACACATGGTCACAGAGAAGGGAACATGACACACTGGGGCCTGCCGGCGGGTGGGGGACTAGGAGAGGAATAGCATTAGGAGAAATACCTAATGTCGATGACGGGTTGATGGGTGCAGAAACCACCATGACATGTGTATACCTATGTAACAAACCTGCACGTTCTGCACGTGTATTTCAGAACTTAAAGTATAAAAAAAAAGTCCACCAAAACAAAGGAATAGATAGATAGTTCTCTCTAAATAAAATCTCCAGCTTTGTCAAACTGTTTTTTGGAGGCTTTTGTTGTTGTTATTTGGGTTTTGATTTTTATTCTGAAAACAATACAAAAGTCATAATAAGTTAGGAGGTTACTTCTGGATTAAACAAAAATGAGTATGTAATAATTGCTATTTTCAACTTGGAAATGTAGGAAGTTGTGCCACAATGACCATATTTACTTCAGACAGGGAAACATTATTTCAGACTTACATGCAACATATTTTCTTAGCCATAAGAATTGCTTGCTCCACACCACTGTTTTCAAAGGCAAAAAAAAAAAAAAAAAAAAAAAAAAGTTCTCATATCTAGAGAATGCTATAATCTATGTTCATTGTGTTTTATTTTTGTATGAACTGATGAACTCTAGATTGGATGTTGTCCTTCACTTCTAAGAACCTGAATTTTATAACCTTTAATCATACTCTGAGGATAAATAGTAGTCAGGTTACAGTTTAAATAATCTAGGAAGTGACAAGGTCTCTACCTGGTAGTAACTGGGAGGAAGAACATTCAAGGTCAGGCCTTTGATATATTTGTGAAGTGCTTTATTTTTATCTTTACACTCAGAAGTTTTAGCTTGATTTTAAAAATGACTTATTGTAGGAATGGCAGAGTGAACCATACAGCCCTAAAGACCCTTACCTCCCAGCCAGTTAGTTCTGCAGAACACTGAAGGCCTGGCTATCCTCCTCCTCTTAGTTCCTTTCTTGTCTCTCCACACAATAACCATTACCTGCAAATTTCTGTTCTCAATTAACGTGTAAAGGGGAAAACTCTTGATCTCTTGGTTCAGTCGCATGAGTGTATCTAAGCATCTTTTTAAGACATGTGTCATAATATTTTTACTTCTAGAACTCTGCAGAGCTCTCTGCCAAGTGCTGGTCCAAAGGAAAAATAAGCATCCACCACCAGCCAGTAACTGAGTACCTGAAACAAACTCACCTGTCACATGCCCCTGAGACTCCTGAAATACCTTTGAGATGTGTCACAATTATCACTTTCAAGTGCCCTGTGGAAAATAGCAAAAGGCTTATTCCATTTCCAGAAGGGGGGTTGCTTGAGCCTAGTCTCTTTAGGGAAAAATTCTAGTCCTTTAATCTTCGAGTTCTGTGTCTGTATTCTTACCTCTGAGAAATGAGAAACCAGTTTCCTCAGCTCATGGTTGCAACTGATGAGATGTGAAATGAGTTTCTGTGAGAGACGAGCTCCCTTAAAGGGGTAATGAGACCTTGTCACATAACAGGCTTCTGTGATTCTCCACAAATATTTCAGTGCTTAACATTAAGAAATTTAAATCTAGGAAACTAGAAAGCTCCTAATGAAGCTAATATCACTGCTTTTTTAACTGGTCATTATTTATTATTTGGTCATTATTTATGACTGGTCATTATTTGGTCATTATTATAACTGGTCATTATTTATTTGGTCATTATTTATAACTGGTCATTATTTATTATTTGGTCATTATTTATTATAACTGGTCATTATTTGGTCATTATTTATTATTTGGTCATTATTTGGTCATTATTTATTATAACTGGTCATTATTTAACTGGTCATTATTAGTTCTCCTGTAAAGTTTTGAGCAGTTTTCACTGTGCAGTAAAATGTGACTAACTTTATTATTTCTTGCTCTCAGAAGTTTGTAGGTACCTTATTAAAGGATTTTTCCTCTTTCTTAACAATTGTTCTATGCTTCTTGGAATATATTAGATATAGGGGAGGAAAAATACCTTTTCTTCTACCCATCTTAGGTTCATGGCTGAGGCCACCATAACAAAAGACAGAATAGCAAAAGAAAAGCATACTCATTTATTGAATATGTTTTACATGACACAGGCCTTGCTAAGGAAGAAAAGACTCCCAAAGTCAGTTCAACCTGAGAATTTTTTACAGTAAGTTTGATAAAGTATGGATAGTTGTGGAGAAATATGATAGGGCAGAATATGATCTAATGGTAATAAACTTGAGAAAATTAGCAAGGCTCTTTTGTTCAGATTCTTTTTTGTTCTACCTTTGTCTTTGGAGATAAAGATTCTTAGGCCAGGAGCAGTGGCTCATGCCTATAATCCCACCATTTTTAGAGGCCAAGGTGGGATGATCTTTTGAGGCTACGAGTTCGAGATCAGCCTGGTCAACATAGTGAGACCCCCATCTCTACAAAAAAATAAAAGAAAGAGTTTTCTTTTAAGTAGCCAAGTGTGGAGACATGTGCCTGTGGTCTGAGCTACTTGGGAGGCTGAGGCAGGAGAACTGCTTGAGCGCAGGAGTTCAAGGTTGCAGCAAGTCACTGTACTCCAGCCTCGGTGACAAGGTGAGACACATATTAAAAAAAAAAGGGGGGGGGGAGATTCTTCTTTCTTCTGAGTATAACAGCAGCATTGCTCACATGAGGGTCTTATGACTTGCTACATGGGAAGATCAGAAAATCCTAGGTTTTATGACCTACTTCAGGATAGAGCATGAAGGGAAGGTCAGAGTGATCTTTCTGCTTTTCTTGTTTTCTCAAATTCCTTCAGCTTAAAACATTTGGGAATACAGTGTCCTGAGCCCCATCATAGGATATAAAAGATACTTTGGTAGTGATTTCTGTTAAAGGGAGGATTCCAGAAAACAAAGTATTGTGTAGACAATTAGAAGATACTGTTATTTCAGTTCTCTTCCTTTCTAGTGTATAATGAAGGAACAGGATATTCCCTAAAAATATAGTGATCTATTATTAATACTCATTGTTTTCCACGATTTGGTGCCCTGGCTGCATCCATTCAGTCAACAGCCAAAAACATAGGAAGCATCAGAGAGATACAAATAGAAGTTAATTTTCTCTGTTCTTCCTCTCCTGATTTTGTCAGGATGCTTGACATAACCACCTACACTATCTAGTAGAACTTTCTACGGTGATAGGAACAACCTATATTTAGACTGTTCCTTATGGTAGTCACTAGCAACATGTGGCTATTGGGCACTTGAAGTGTGTGCAGCACAAATAGAAACTAATTTTTTTTATTGTATTTAGTTTTAACTCATTGAAATTTAAATCACCACATAAGGCTGTGGCTACCTTGTTGAATGGCACAAGCCTAGACCCATCTCTGATTCCAGCACATTTATAGCATCTAGAATCATTTACGTCTCTGGACAAAATGAAAAAAAATTATTTTAGGGGATTATTCTTATTTAATGTAGAATTTTGTATTAAACATCTGCATTTTATCACAGTTTAAGAGTTAGGAGATGTAGTAATAAATAGGTCCAGATTATCTTCAACTTGATGGTTAGATTTGTGTATTTTTGACTTTTCAGTGGGTTAATTGGGGTTTTAATGCATCCACAATTTAAGATATTTTTAACCTTCAATGGGTTTATCAGAATATAGCCCCATCATAAATCAAGGAGCATCTGTATTTATACATGAAACATCAGATTAGAGCACTACACTGTTGACCTTCAGATTTGAGGTAACAGAATAGTACTTTGTTTTTACATGTTTGAAATGTCTGTTATTGAAAACAACTTACCTAAATTTTTAAATTGAGATCAAAGAAACAGAAAAGAAATTTTGTGCAAGAAGTATTTATTCTCTAGCAATAGGGAGGGAGTTTTGGGGTCATGATTATACCTAACCGTAAAAAAAAGTCAAGAAAGTCTCTTTTCTATTATTTTTTTTTAGAAACCACATAGCTAGAAATTGTAGAGTCTCTCTGCCTCTTGTCCTTTCTCCACCTTTGAGTGAGACCATGAGGCCTTTCCTGTGGTGTTTTCCTACCAAGAGAGGGCCATAGAGCAGAAAAATTGCAGAACTAGAAAAGATGTGAGTTCTGATTCCAGTTCCACTGCATGGAGAGGCAATGAGGACCAGCTACTTAAAACTTCCCAAGGCCTCAGGTTTCCTCACTTAATCCCCATAATAACATACAATTTTGAGTTCCCAGGCAAACCTGAAATTGCATCACTTTCATTATCTGTTGTTACACTTTATCCTGCCCCCGAAATCTTATCTTACTGAAATTGTGTAAAGAATAAACAAATTGGTGGTTGAAATGCTTAGTAAATGCAAAAAGAATAAAGATATGATATGGAACAGTAAATGTTTATGGACGGTTTATAAAAAAGTTAATTCACTCCTCTTGACAATGGCAGTGATAACACCTGTGCTTCTTACCACCTGAGGATACTGGGTGAATGAAGACATCTGAAAACTATAAAATACAAGACAGATGTGGGTGGAATTAGATGAGAGCCTGGTCTGGCTTTCTCAGTTCTGATTAGATTTTTTCCCTGATGACCCACTTACAGGTTACTGAACTCCTTGTTTAAGTATTACAAACTGTGCACACTCTCTCCTTTCTGAATCTAACTTCACATCAGGCCTTCCCGCCAAAGCGGCAAACTTGCCACGTGGGACAAGGTACTCCCCAGGCAGACAGGCCCATCTGTGTCATGAGTGATACCCAGTGCTAATGCCATACTCTGAAAGTTAGTGCCCAACGAGGCTTCCTATATTGTTTTCTGCAGTGAGTAGGCTGAACATGTAGTCATTAATCCTCTAAGGTACAGTCAAAATCATTTAACTATTTGGTTCTATAAAGTTAAAACTGCAACTGAGTATACCTCATAGTAAACATAGAGTCTCACAGAAAGCTAGTATGCACAGATGTCATGATTGCATTTTCAGAATTCACGAGCATATTATAAGCTCCCACTATAACCCAGCTTTTTGTCACTTTCAAATTTAACTTCTTAGTATAACAGTGTTGTGCTGCTTGTCATTTATGTCTTTTTAACTGAGTACTATGTCTTGGGACTTGATATCAGTCCTTCTGTTAACAGTGTCAGCCACTGCTGCAACTAGTGCCTGCAGGTTGAGTAACTATTCAGGGAGAAAATAATATGTTATCCCTTCTCAAGATATTTTTGCTTGTAGTCACTTAGTTTTCAGAAGAATTCACTAGCATCCCTTAAAAATATTGACTCTGTGTACATTTTTTATAAAGGCTATAAGTATGAAAAAGGTCAAAAGAGACGGTTTTTTTTCCCCTTAATAAACTATGTGTGCTGAATACAGCCTGCTTTAGAAGTTAGGAAGAATCTTAAACTCTTAATGATTCAGGTTTATATAATGCATTTGTCCTGAAATATGTAGTTCTGTTCCTTTGTCAGTCATTAATTTGAGAACTGTTACAAGGTCTTAATAACCTTTTTTTAATATTCCCAATAAACAAGAACTGACTCAGCAGATAGCTTTTCTGCCTGGTATTGTTTTATTAGTGTAAATAGCTTCATGGCAAAGATTTATTCAGAGGTTTATTAGCAACAAGGTGAGTAACTGTAGTTAAATATCTTTTGTGATTAGGTAATTTGCAAAACTGAGTACCTTTGATTTTCTACGGTGGTATGAAACCCACCAACTGGCTCAGTCACACTCCATTTAGTAGATGTCAAGTTTCCTTGGCTTCACGTGTTTTTGCAGGGGGTGGAGAGGAGTCAGGATCCTCATTTGCACCCATAGGTGTTAAGAAACAGCCTGTCGCCCCCTAGTGGATTTGGTATTTCCAGGTGTCTGCTTGCAGCTGTGAATCACAGCTCAGAAAATAAGAAAGGGCTTTGTGAGGGAACCTCTTGTCCTTCAGCTGCTGTAATTAATTCAGTGTTCTTTCCCTTTAAAGGTGACCAGATAACCTATAACCAGCCAGTTTGCTTTCTCAGATAAAGTCTTTTCATTTTTCTATGTGCCCTCAAATCAGCCGTGCTTTCTTCCTCCTTTCGATGCTGTGTACCTGAACCTAAGACTATTACATGATCTGAAAGCTTTGAACATCAGCGCTGTGATCATCTAGGAAGGCAGTCCAAGTTCCACTTTGTTCAAATAGTGTTTTCCTGTCTTGTCTGGGAAAAAGTGTCTGCCAATTCATTTTTCTCTTTTTATCAGCAAAACACATGTATACTGTGCTCACGTTGCTTAATATAAAACATAGAGAAAATCCCTGAACAATCGGAAGACCAGTTAGAAAAACTGCCCAGGCTCTTTCTCTCATCCCAAAGCACACACTTTTGTTTGCCATCGAATGAGAAAGCAAATCGACAGAGCTCTGATTTTAGAGGTGCCAATCATCACAAATTATTAGGCCTCGATAACAGTCTTCTTAAACAGGAATCTTTATCATATGCTCAGCTTCTTAGGAATCATTTCCCTCTCCTGCATCTCCTTGGTTCTCAAATCTGTTTTACAGGCAGATAGTCTTGGAAAATAGCAACTAATTCATATTGGAGAAATTCTTGGCAAAGCTATAGGAGTTCAAACCCCAACTCCTTCCAAGGCACCTATTGTTAAGTGCAATAGAATTGCAGAAGATGATAATAGAATCTATCAAAACTGGCCTTTGGACTAGCTTTACCAATAACAAAATTTCTGACACCTTGTCTCCCTAATGAACTCTCTTATGGGATATCTTTCTGCCTCAATTTTGTACTCACAAACCTTTTGAAGTTTTGCTACAAATAGATCTCTGTCTTCCATTCTGTGTCAGCAGAGTGCCCTAACTTGATTGAACATTAAACAAACGCAGTGATTTATTCTCTGCCTAACTGGACCTTCTATGGAACAGCATGGCAAAATTCTAAATGAAAGGAATGTGCAGCCCGTGATGCATGACTGCAGGAGACTCTAGGCATCAAACTTTCATCTAGGCTAAAAGTTCAAGCAAAGCATAACAGGTCTCTCTGCCCGTTCACATGGGGAACCAGACACACCCTTGAGACACAAAAGGAAATTGAAGGCATGTTAGAGAGGCCTTAAGTCAGAATGTGCTAGGAACCTAAATGTCCTCATCCCAGATCCTAGTGTCAGGTCCAAGTCGCTGGAAGACCCTGGACAAGTTACTTACCTTCCTTTAGAATCTCAGTATAGAGTGTGCATAGTGATACCTTTTCCACTATTTGAAAGACTTGTCTGAGGGTAAAAAGGAAAAAAAAAAGTGCCTTTGCAAATTATTCAAAAACCATAAAATGCTACGGAATCATTTGACGGTGCCATGACTGAGTTTAGAATCTAAAAGGAAAATAGGACAAAATGGAAAAATAAAGGCTAACAGGAATCTAAGAATTAAAGGAAATAATCTGTTAGTCTGCCTATGTAGCATGTTAGAAAACAAGTATGTAATTTTACCAAGTATATGTCTGTGTCATAGCTAATGTTTGACTAAATGAAGGCCACTGCAGGGGAAAGGGTTAGCCTATATTTAAACTACTCATTTAAGAAATTATGTTTACATTTATGAATTTAAAAATTAATGATATACTTATTGATTTAATAAACGCTATATTGATACATAGTATTAATATACAAAGATTTTAGTGGAAGCTGGTCTGTTTGAATTGTAAAGGATGTTATATGCTAACAAATATATAGGAACATAGACACATTTTTACTTACTTATGGCCACTAATGACCTTCATCGGGCAACATGTTTTACTTCAACCAAAGATTTAGATATACCAGCATATTATGTTCATGTCTTTACTCATTTTCCTGTCCATGCTAATAATAGGCTCAGTACTGTATTTTTCTATAACACATGCCTTGGTCAGAAGAATCTTTATGGTAATATTTGGAACAGCACCTGGCCCAAAGCAGGCCCTTAGAAAACTATTAATGAATACCTGCTAAGACACATGAAATCATCTGGGTACTTCAGGTAGGTAATGCTGGGTATTGCTCTGGGATCAACTGATTCCTCCACTTCAGGCAGTCAGTTATTTGTAAAAATGTATACATGTGTGCATTCTGATAGGAAGCCCATAGCTTTTGTTGGATTCTCAAAGGGTTATGAACCTAGTTGTCAAAAAGGTGATAAGTAAGTGGGATCTGACTGAGTTTAATTCCAAAGGCTTTCTAACAGGAGATGTGCTTCTTGTCCTAGGTGTTACAGTTTGAGCCTGGCCACATCAAGAGGAGGGGCAAAGCTAAGACCATGGCCCTGGTTGACATCCAGTTGGATCACCATGAACGATGCGATTGTATCTGCAGCTCAAGACCACCTCGATAAGAGAATGTGCACATCCTTACATTAAGCCCGAAAGAACCTTTAGCTTAAGGAGGGTGTGATAAGAGACCCTTTTCCTACCAGCAACCAAACTTACTACTAGCCTGCAATGTAATGAACACAGGTGGTTGCTGAGTCTCAGCCTTGCTTTGTTAGTGCCATGGCAAGTAGAAAGGTATATCATCAACTTCTATATCTAAGAATATAGGATTGCATTTAATAATAGTGTTTGAGGTTACACACACACACAGAAATATATTCATGTCTGTGTAAATAGAGAAAATGGTTTATTCAGTAGATGTAACCAGGTACACCAGAACTTACATATGTTTGAGTAAGACTCTTAAAATCCTTTGACAAAATAAGGGATAGTCAAATATATGAAACATGTCTTTAGAAAATTTAGGAGATAAGTTTATTTTTAAATTTCAAAACACAAAACAATTTTGAATCTTGCTCTCTTAAAGAAAGTATCTTGTACATTAAAAAACAAAAGATGAGCCTTACATATACATCTTAGTTGATTATTAAAAAAGGAAAAATATGGTTTCTGGAGAAAAGGCCAATACATAAGCATTTTTTCCATGAGACATACTACATAATCACCTATGTAGACTATAATAACCTATCTCCAAAACCATGTCATAATATAAGTGCTTTAGAAATTAAATCATTGTGTTTTTATGCATTTTGCTGAGGTATGTTTATTCATTTAACACCTATCTCAAAAAATTACTTAGAAACTTTCTTATTATAATCCTACAAGAGACAACGTATAAGCTGTAACAGAATTTTGAATTGTCTTTCTTTGCAAAATCCTTTCACAAAAGCAAATCCTTTCAAGAATGGCATGGGAATTCTGTATGAACCTTTCCAGATGGTGTTCATTGAAAGGTGTGGGTAGTTGAGAACTTACAAAGTGAACATGAAACATTGACATAACTGGAAATTAGTTGGGATATTTGGTAGAATCCATATCTAATAATGGATTCAATTCTCCAAACTGTGCCAGTTAATTTAATGTATCTTGCTTTTGTGTTCCTGTCTTTTTGAAATATAGACATGGATTTATAGTGGCATTTTATGTTTGGCAAACCATCATAGATTATTTATAACCTAAAAGCTTTTGTGTATCAATAAAAAAAAATCACATTTTATTAATATAAATTTTTAATCATGTACTTGCTCACTGTTCTGATTTCCTGTTTCTGAACCAAGTAAAATCAGTCCTAGGGCCTCTGGTTCTTAATCTATGGAGCTTGCTTTAAGAAGTCAATTGTCCATTGTGGTAACACAAATTTGGCCCTGCTCTCCTACTGTTTAATAGAAAACTGTTTTACATTGGTTAGTGACACCAAGAGTAATTTTTCCTCCCTGCCTCCTTTGTGTCTATTTTAAAGGAGACTAACTCCAGGAGTAGGACATGATTCATCATTTTCCAAAGCAAGACACTTACTTAAGAGAGCAACATGGAAATTCACATAGCTCAGGGACTGCTAACAGAGAACTACATTTTTCTTATTGCCTTGAAGGTCAAAAAAACAAAACAAAAAAAAAAACAAAAAAACAGATTTCTTCAGTGAGTCTGTGGTCCCACTGACTACAACCAGTTTGGGTGACAGGGCTGGTGAAGTCCCAGTGTCAGATGAGTGACCTAAATATACTTAGATTTCTAAGTATGGTGCTCTCAGGTCCAAGATCAACTATTCTTAAGCAGCTCAATTCTTCTCAGTTCTTTGAGATGAAAGACCTGTGCTTATTGAAGATGTACCTTCTGAAACTTTCCTAAAAGTGTCTGATGTTTTTACTCAAGGGGTGAGTGGTAAAATTAAATACTCTATTGTTCAGTTCTCCAGAATCCTAGAACACAATCAGAAATAGCTCAGGCAGACTCTAATAATCAAGAATGCTCTTCCTCTTTATTGCCGCTTTGCAAGTTTCCTGTGAAAACATCAGCTTCCTGTACCAAAGTCAAAATGAACGTTACATCACTCTAGCTTGAACAGCTCACATTGTAGCTGTAAATATAAAAATTTAGAGTGTTCTACCCAATTTTCAATAAACCTTCCAGGCTGCAATAACCAGCAAGGTTTTCAGTTAAAGCCCTATCTGCACTTTTTATTTATTAGCTGAAATGTAAGATGTAAGCAGGCATATTCACTCAGTGTTTTGCCTTTCCTAAGAGTTTTATTAAAACTTCTCCCTTGGTTACCTGTTATCTATTGCACTTCTAACATGTAGCCAATAAATCTATTTGATAGCCACCAAGGGAATAAAAAGCTCACCGTACAAATTACATTTCAAAACAAACCCTAATAAATCTGCATTTCCACATGGCTCATTCACCTGGAATAATGCTTTTTATTCAATACATTCTTATAGGGCCAAACACTTTCATAAGTAGAGTTTTTTTACATTTTTTGTCGTATCGGTAGCATGCAGCTTTTTCCTCACATAGCATTTTCTGTAGCAAATGTACTATGCCTCTTCATGAAAAATAAATATTGCTTTTGAAAAAAAACCTTTATTTAGTATCAGTTGCAGTTTTAAAAGGTGTACACTGCTGAAAATAGACAACTTCCTTTCATTAATGCATCAAACTGTTTGAAATGACAGAAGTGAGTGATTTCTGCAGGTTTCCTTTTATAATGCTTGAAAGAATGATCACCTTATTCTGCAGCTACAGCCTTTTGCTCTGTGTTTGTCCTGCAGCTGCACAGTGGGGCAAGGCTTGGGTTTTGTTTCGTTGTTGCTTTGTTTCTTCTTCATTTGACTGCTTCCCCATGGGTCTTCTAATGAACTGTTCTCCTCTGGCATTCTTCCTCACCTAAGAAAATCCACATCTCTGTCTTCCTTGAGGCCTGAAGTCAACAACATTACAACCCCTTTTCCCTTTTGTCCACCCCACCTCCTTTTCCCATCTGGGTGGACACCCCAGCCAGCTAGTGCTGCAGTGTTATCAGTTCTGGAAGGCCAGTTTAGGAGCTACACTCCTATAACATTTGCTTTATCATCTGTAAAGAGGCACATAGCATAGAGAGAGCTCTTCTAGCTGCAGGAATGTTTGCTTTTGATTGTAGCCTAGTCTTTATCATCATTCTGCTGGAGACAGAATAGCAGCTGCAGTGTTGAATGAAACTCTGTCCTTTTAATGGTTTTAGGCTGTTTGGGAAATGCGAGTGAAGACCTGTATTCTGTGGAAAGAATTAATTTTACCATCAAAAATACTAGTTAGTGTGTGAGCATCAGGGAGGGATGGGGACAGGATCGAATAATTCTGTGCCTAATAGCTAATTCAGATAACTTGGGTTTTTATGTAAAAAGTCATAATAATCACATATATATATGACTATACATATATGACTATATATATGACTATGTATATGACTATATATATAAGACTATATGACTATATACATATATATAGGGAGAGAGAGAGACTGTGGCTAATTTCTTTTTTCTTTAAATTATACTTTAAGTTCTGGGGTATATGTGCAGCTCTGGGGTGCATGTGCAGATCTGGGGTACATGTGCAGATTGTTACATAGGTATACACACACCGTGGTGGTTTGCTGCATCCATCCCCCCGTCACCTACATTAGGTATTCCTCCTATTACCCTTCCCCAATCCCCCCACCCCCTGCTGTCCGTCTCCTAGCTCCCCCAGCCCCCAACAGGCCCTAGTGTATGATATTCCCCTCCCTGTGTCCATGTGTTCTCATTGTTTAACACCCATTTATGAGTGAGAACATGCAATGTTTGATTTTCTGTTCTTGTACCAGTTTGCTGAGAATGATGGTTTCCAGCTTCATCCAGGTCCCTGCAAAGGACATGAACTCATCCTTCTTTATGGCTGCATAGTATTCCATGGTGTATATGTACCACATTTTCTTTATCTAGTCTATCATTGATGGGCATTTGGGTTGGTTTCAAGTCTTTGCTATTGTAAACAGTGGACTGTGGCTGAATTTCTTTTGACAGAAGTCAACAAATATCTACCACCATATTCTGAAGTTTGCTCCAAAGTAGACAGTACTGAAAAATATTTACTTGGGGTGTGTGTGTGTGTGTGTCTGTGTGTGTGTGTGTGTGTGTCTGTGTGTGTGTGTATGTATGTATATACATATATGTACATGTATTATATGTTGCATTTTAATACAACGACATTAAGAGTTTTGTTTCATTTCTTGAAATATTCACATGTCCAATTTTATTCTAAGACTAACTCAATAGATGTCTCAATTGTTGATACTCTATTAGTGTCCTCATAGAATGTTAAATTAAAATTCATAGATCATTATTCATGCCTAAAGCCCTAGAAAATACAGTTTTGTTTATTGGCAGCCCTAGTCAAATATACTAGAAGACAGAATATTTATAATTCACTGGTTTCATTGACATTCACTCAAATTCTCCTGTTTTTAAAGATCAAGTTAAAGACTACACAGACCTTCAAAACTTAGCATAGCACACTGGGATATCTCTCAAATATGCATCAACAGAGGATATGCAACTAACCTCTTAATGTAAGACTTTATTCTTGCTGTTCCAGTTATATTTCTGAATTTTGCAAACTAGTATCTGTCATTTTTTAATAAATTTCATTTCTATAGAGATGTCTAAAAATTATTTAGCAGATTACATTAAAATAGAGTAGAGCTAACTTCCTAAAAAACGAAGCTAACTTCTTAACAAAGCTTATGGTGCAGCAAGCTGTGGACCAAGAAATCTTCATTTTCTAACAAAATCATTTGACTTTGTGATTATTTTAAACTGTTTGTACTTATTGCCAGGTTTAGTGACCAGAAACCAAATGTTATAGGTGATGGGGATGGAGGCAGCAAAGCGCATTGCCATGTATGTACCTATGCAACAATCCTGCATGTTCTTTACATGTATCCCAGAACCTAAAATGCAATATATATATAAAATATTATTCTTGGCTTCAATTTACATTTTAAATAATACCTATAACACAAGTTCCCTTTTAAGAACTAAGGTTTCTGAGTTTCATTCTTTAACCTGTTTCTGGTTGAGGCCATATTATAAATGTCGTCTCTTAAGGCTTTCTAATTATTTCTAGACTTTCCTTTCTCCCTGTGTCTCTCACAGGCTTCCTTACTCACCTGCCTCTACCCATCAGTCTTCAATCAGAGAAAATCAGGATCAATACCTGCTTTGGGAGAGGCAGGGGATGATAGACCAGTTGAGGAGATCAAATGCATGGTTTCCCAAGTGAGCAATTAATAGGGTAAAATTCCCAGCTGCTTTAAGAAATCACTGCTTTTTGAGAGTAAAACACATCAAGTGAATATTTTTCAGTACTGACCACTTTGGTGCAAACTTCAGAATATGGTGGTAGATATTTGTTGACTTCTGTCAAAAGAAATCTAGCCACAGTCAATATGGGGAAAACTGACTAAATTAAATGTTTCATTCATTCATTCAACAGCAGATACATTAAAGCCTACTATGTATCAGACATGCTCTGAGGCTTGAAACACAAGATTCACGACAGAGGATAAAACTAGAGAAAGATACTCTAGGTAAGATCAACAGAAAGAACAAAGGCCTCCTAGCAAAAATGCATAAGGTAAGTGTGGGCAGTTCAAAAAATATAAAGTGGTAAAAGGAAAGAAAATGAACCTGTAGCAGAACAATTGATAGTAAGTTTGCAAATGTATTAAAGGATAAGCACCTGTTTACACAGAGTCTTCCCTGGATGGCTAGCAAGTGAATTTAGTCTTGTACATTTACGAAAGGAAGCTCCATGAGGACTTCTGAGCACAGTGGGGACTATATGAGTCATAGAGCACCAGACAGAAAGTTAGAAGGTCTTTACTGTAGTGACTAGCCTGCCACTTTCTAAACCTGTTTACTCATTTACACAATCAGATATATAAGATGTTCTATAGGTGTCTTCTGGCAGAACAATTTTGCAATTCTGCATTTTGGAAAATGGGTCTATGGAAACAGCAAAGATTGGGATATGAGTGATGAGGCTCCTTGAAGTTCTAGGGGTGAGACTTCAGGGACAGGAAGGGAAGTGTGTCCTTGTGGTTGTTGAGGCTGTGCACTACAGATCTCTAGGGGGTGCTATATGCATGAACTAAGACTTCAAGACAGGTTAAGGGATTTCAAAGTTCTTTGTGATTGGATGGGAGGGGAGTGCAGGCTTGGAGATCTCCTGGAGGAAAGAGCTATGTGAATCGGAATTTCAAAAGAATACTCACAGGAAAACCAGGGAGGCAGAAAGGAGGGGTGAATTTTGCGACCATGTCTCTATGAAGAGGAGACAGATATTGTAATGTTGACAGGGAGTCATCCTCAATGTCAAAGCTGAAACCCTAAGAAGATAGACAGAACCCAAAAGACCTCCATAACCATAAAGAGGAAGGAAGACTAGTTTCTAAAGCTCACAAAAATGTGTTCTGAAAATTTATTGAGTACTGACTGAGGGTTAAAGGTCCAGCCCTGTGCTAAATACGACAGATTCACAGGAAAATAAACATATTTCCTGCCCTTATCAAGCTAGAGAACACATTACATTAAACTAGAGAAGACTCAACACTAAACAAATAATTACATAAGTAACCCAAAACGTTCGTGAAAAGCAAAAGCATAATATGACAGTAAAAGGTGGAATCCAGATCAGAGGACAAGGAAGGGTTCCGTGAGAAGATGGCATTACAGCAGGAGCAGAAAGTTGAATAAATTGTAGAAGCAAAGTGAAAAGAGTATGACATTAAATGATATCAATAAAAATGAAAAAAAGAAATGTAGCTAGATTAAATAGTTTGAATCTTTAGTTGATCAGAGTTGGGGATAGATTAGACTGAGGCAAAAGAAGATAAAAGATACCAAGGACTTTTCCAAGGCTCTGGCATAAGAAACTGGACAGATAGAGGTGCTGTTTATTGAGATGGGAGACATACAAAGAGAAGCAGATTTAGGGTAGATTAAGAATTCAGTGTGAGGGATTAATTCCAAGTAAAATTTGACATATCCAGTTGGAGATATTAAGTAGGCAGTTAGGTCTGTGGGTCTGGAGCTAAGAAGGATCTGAGATTGAGATGTAAATTTACGAGTCAGCAATGTACAGTGGTATTACAAAACATAGGAGCAGTCCAGACATATGGAGGAGGGTGAAAACTGAAAGGGGAATCATAGGGCAATTGCAAGAATATAAAAATGTTCTAAGTGCCAGAGGAAGAAATAATTTCAAAGAGTCTCGGGGTAGTTTTATTGACTATGGCAGAGAAGGTATGAGAAACACCTATATATTTATCTGCTCAGAAATACTCCTTTCTAACCCCTTTTCTGATCAATTCCTCTTCCTCTGTCCAATAGAGCTTCTTGCAGTGATGAAATGTTCTGTATCTGTTCTGTCCAAGAGTGTAGCCAATAGCTACATGTGGCTATTGGGCACTTGAAACATGACTAAGTTTGGCTGAAAACTCTTAAATTGTATTTAATTTACATTTAAATGTAAATAGCCACATGTGACAAGTGGCTACTGTATTAGACTATGCAGTTCTAGATTTAGCTATCACCCAGAGTTGTAGCCAGACTAACCACTTGACAGTACCACACACATGTTCTAGCCGCAGCCAAGGGCACCTGATTCAAGCTTTCTCAGGATATATGGGCCTGAGAAGAGATGCAGACAGTCTCCTTGGTTATTTGCATGGTAGGATGTGAAAATCAATGTCTACTGGCAGCCATACTTCCTGCCGTGTAGACAAAAAAGTCTAGAGAAAGTCAAACTATAAAGAAAGAGACAGAAGAAAGACACAAGCACACAAAGTCCTAAAGGAGTTCCTCATTCTCACTAGTTCTGATGTCTGGCCAAACCTTTCTCTGGTCCTCTGAGAATGTCACATGGTGGAAATGTGAGTCAGATGATAAGATATTTGGAGGGAAGAATTGTGATGAAATGAAAGTGCTGAGTGAAAACCACTTTGTCAAGAAGCTAATAAGTGAGTGAAAAGGAAGAAATACAGTTAGCCCATTATATCCACAGGTTCCACATCTGTGAATTCAACCAACAGCAGATCAAAGATATTTGGAAAAATAAAAAATATAATAACTATAAAAATAATAATTAGCCAAGTGCACTGCCTCACACCTATAATCCCAACACTTTGGGATGCTGAAGCAGGCAGATCACTTGAGGTCAAAAGCTCAAGACCAGGCTGGCCAATATGATGAAACTCTGTCTCTACTAAAAACACAAAAATTAGTCAGGCATGGTGGTGCATTCCTGTTGTCCCAGCTACTCTGGAGGCTGAGGCGTGGGAATTGCTTGAATTGGGAATCAGAGGCTGCAGTGAACAAGATCACACCACTGCACTCCAGCCTGGGTGACAGAGCAAAACTCCATCTCAAAAATAAATAAATAAAATTAAATAATAAAAAATTAGAACAGTATAACCACTATTTACATGGCATTTACATTGTGTCACATATTATAAGCAATCCAGAGATTATCTAAATCATATGGGAGAATGTGCGTAGTTAATAGTAAACACTTAGCCATTTTAGATAAGGGATGTGCCCAGATTTTGGTATCCTCTGGGGTCCTGGAACGAATCCCCTGTGGATACCAAGGGACAACTATGTTCAATTATTGTTATTTGTGACACTTGTGTTTTATGAAGTTGCCAGGTTCACTAAATTACTAAATACTGTCATCACTGCTGCTTGGAGAAATCCTGGCTTAGGGTTCTGCAAGTCTCTGGTCACAACATTTACATCAACTTTCAGAGAATCTACTTGGTTATTGTGTGTTTCTGGTTAAGAATTCTTTATTTAATATATGTTGTCAATTAAAATTGAGCTCATGGCCAATAGCACTATACCCCATGCCTGAACCAAGCTTACCTAACACATATTTTTTCCATAAGGTACATCACACCCTTCTTGCATTTAGGAACACTAAAGAGCACTGAAGAACTATGCTTGGGAGCCATTTTAAATGGCAAAATCTTCAACAGAAAGCACAAAAATGTGAAAAAACATGGCACTACATCAACTGTGAAAAGGACACTCACTTACAGTATGAGAGCTGAAATAAGAAAGCAAAGTCACCTTGTCCTTCTTCAGCTGGGAACATGAGCAATTCAAATTTGTAACAGCTCTGCTCATATATTACTTTGTTTTCATGCTGCTGATAAAGACATTCCTGAGACTGGGCAGTTTACAAGGGAAAGAGGTTTATTGCATTTACAATTCCATATGGCTTTGGAGGCCTCACAATCATGGTGGAAGGCAAGGAGGAGCAAGTCACATCTTACGTGGATGGCAGCAGGGTAGGAGAGAGCTTGTGCAGAGAAACTCCCATTTTAAAAACCATCAGATATCTTGAGACCCATTTCCAATCACAAGAACAGCACAGGAAAGCCTTGCCCCATGATTCAGTCATCTCCCACCAGGTCTTTTCCACAACACATGGGAATTATGGGCGCCACAAGATGAGATTTGGGTGGGGACACAGAGCCAAACCATACCAGCTCATGTCTGCAAATGACTATAAGAAACCATGCTTATGGATTTAGGGGATACACATAAATTTTGACTATCTAAATTTGCAAATACAGAAGGTGTGAATAATGAATATGAACTGTAATAGCAGTGCCCATTTTACAATGTGCCAGGGATTTTTCTGAAGTTAACATATATCTGTTTAATTTTCGTAATAACCCTGTAGTATATGACTTTTATGAATATGAAATAAATTAACATATACTAAAGCTTTTTATTAGAAACAATGTTATGATATTTATTATACCTCATAAGTATGAAAAAATGAACAGAGATTTCTCCAAAATAACTCACAGATAGTAAACTCCAGATAACTCCTCTGTAACCCACATCTGTAATCACATTGTAACACCATCTATCTAATCTATTGGATAGGAGGCAGAACTAAAGAATTTGCTCAAAGAAGCCTTCTCACTTACAGGGCAATTCCAAGCATGGACACTGAGGTCATCCTTGAACATTATGGCCAAGCTCTATTTATTTAACTGACAGTAATTGGGCATCTGTTATGTTGTAGGCATGATTCTAGGAACTGGGAACAATGAACAAGATAATGGACAGCACAGTGTTTTTGCCTTCATAAAATGTGCATTGAGGTAGACATGGGAAACAAACATATGTATAATATCATATAATGATAAGGACTGCAAGAAAAACAAAGCAAGTTAGAAAGGCAAAGGAAGTGTTACTGACCCTCCCAGGAGTCCTTTGACCCTAATAGGTTCTTTCCCTGCTCAGTGTCATTCATACCAATAGAACCAGGCGAGGTTAAGTAAAGCAGAACAGAAACTGTATTCGTGACCAAAGAATGGTGAAGGGGAGCTCTTGCTCAAAGTACTGTCTACCTGGAAGTCAAATTGGGAAAGATTTAAAGGGCTCCCAGGGCAGGTAAGTGGAGACTGGGCAGGGATTCCTGGAAAAAACGTGGGCTCTTCCAGGAGGGTCAAGAGTATGCACAGTTGTGTCTTTTTGTTTACACCCAGCACCTTTTGTGCCTAATAAGGTACATTTCTTCCTGCTGGGTGGAGATTTTAGTATGGTAATGAAGCAATAAATGAGTTCAGTGCACTGATGGAAGAGTTCAGGTCAAGGCAGCGCTTCTGCACTTAGTTGGTCTCGTGGCTAATTTTGCAGTTTCTGGCATTCTGCTTTTATGTCTGTAAGCAAGCACAGCTGCAAGCACAAGTTACTTCACGGGTTTTGGGGCCTCCTGAGAGCACCTAGGCCATGCTGTGGTAACAGGTGAAAGAAGGCCTCTCTGAGGAGGCAACATTTTTGCTGAGACCTAAAGGAAATAATAGGCAGACATGTCGTAAGGAAGAGCACTCCAGGCAAAAGGAACAGCACGTGCAAAGGGCCTGAATTAGAAACAAGCTTGGGATGGCGTAAGGAATGGCAAGACGGCCAGGGTGGAAGGAGCAAGGGACTCAGTGGAAGACAAAAATTGAAAGAATCAGGCAGCATCAATTCATATGGGATCTTAGGAGTCATGGTAAGGAGTTTGGATTCTAAATGTGTAGGTAAGTCCTTAGACAGTTTTGAGCAGGAAAAGTAAGTCATATGACAAATTGGTACAAGATCCCTTGTGTAGAGAAGAGCAAGAGTAGATGCTGAGAGACCATTTATAAGCTCAGGAGGGAAAGCAGGCTTGATCTGAGAGTCAGCAGTAGAAAAAGTGAGAAGCAGGCAGCTTCCGAATGTATTTGAAAAGCAAAGCTTTAAATGTGGAGTGTGAGGGAAAGAGAAAAATCAGGAACATCTCCATGGATCTGGGCCAGACTTCTAGGTGATTGTTGGAGTCTTTTGCCTCATTGGGAAGACAGTGATAGGAAAAGAATTAAAGAATAGGGGAATCCATAGTTTTCTTCAGACTTTCACTGTGTTTTACTATGTTTACAACCCTCCGTTCTAGGGTTGGGTTTTTTTCTCCAAACAAATAAAAGGGTTGATTTCTGTGTCTCCTGGGAAAGATTGCCCTTGACACATAGGAATAAATAACCTTGGGTATTAACTGAAACCCTCATTCTGAAAACAACAACAAAGTGAGAAAGGCAAAGAAAGAAAAATAAAGCATTTTCTTCCAGTTAAACCTTATCTGAACACTATATATAATCTTATTCATTGCATAAATAAAAACTGAAGGGTTATGTGACAATTTGCCTGTTCCTATATACATACTGGCTACATGAAGACATTTGACTGTTACAGAAAATTCTGAAAAGAAGTGGTAAACAAATTAGCGTTTTTGAGAAATGCAGCTTGAACTCATCCAAAGCCTGCAGTGGAAAAAAAGCCCAGACAAAAGCAGCAAGTGTGTTAATTTTAAAAATTAAAAGGAAATATTTTGGTCAATTATTTATCCAAAAATAGATTCAAAAACAAACTAAAAATACTTTTCTAAATTCCAGTACCTCAAGTTCACCACATTAGTTTCTACAAGAACCAAACTTGTTTCCTGTTTTATCCATAGGAGGAAATATTTTTTTCTCCTGCAGGCATTTTAATGAAATATATGAGCCTTTGCACAAGACTGAGACTCATGACTTTCCTCTCTGTTCTCATAGAAATTGAAAACATACTGAAAGCCACAGAGCCATGACTATTATAGGTCCAAATCAGATCTTAAAATAGAGTAAAGGAAGCGAAGCAAGGCTTAGTAATGAGCATAATGCAGCATAGTATTTAGTGTTTTCACAGGACATATTTGTTTATTAATGCATTCAACAAGTATTTTTAAGACCCCATTATGTTTCAGGAACTGTGCGGGTGCTCAGAACATACCACCGAATAACCCCATTTCACTTCTTGCCTATGTAGTACTTACAGTATAACACTGAAGGTAGTAAAACATTGAACTTTCAGAGCCACCAAGACCAGAACTCTGCACTCCTCTTAGAACAGATTCCTCAAGCTCAGAGCTGTTGACATTTTGGGCTGGAAAAGTCTTTGTTGTGGGGGCTGTCCTGTGCATTGTAGGATGTTTAGCAGCATCCTTGGCCTTTACATACTAGATGCAGTAGCACTCTTTCCCCCTTATTAGTGACAATCAAAAAATATCTCCATACATTGCCAAATACCACCTGGGGAGAAAACTTCATCCCCATGTGAGAACCACTGACTTTAAAGAATGGTGAAAGCAATATAATCCTTTCTTTCTAAAAAAGAAAGGATTGTATTGCTTTCTCAGAGAAAGAAAGGATTGTATTGCTGTCTCCTCATTCATTCCATAAAGGTGCTTTTGCCAAATCAGAAGTTCTAGGTTAATGTGGAGGGGCCAGCCACGCTGAATAGGCTAAATTATATTTAGGAGGCATCAGAATAAACTTTCAAAATATAAAGGCAATGACTGTTTCTGATGACAAAAATATCATCTTTCAGTGTGTTCATTTGTTCAACAAAAATGTTACTAAATGCTTACTCCTCTATATGCCAGGCATATTTATAGGTGCTGTGGATAGTAAACAAAACACAAGAAAATTCCAGTCCTTGTGAGGGGAGGCATATGAGGAAGTAAAATGTCTGTAGTATGTGAGAAGGAAATATGTTTAGGATATGGATAAATAAAAGCAGGGAAAGGAGATCAGTAGAAGAGAATAATTCAATTTTTGATAAGGTGGTCATCCAAAATAAAAGTCCCAAAAGACATAAGGAGAAAGTTGTGCAAATATCTTTATTAAAAAAAAAGGTAGGGGTGGGGGCGGGTATTCCAGGCAGAGGGAGCAGTACGTGCAAAAGCCCTAAGGTAGAAGCTTGCATGGTAAAGGGCTGGAATGGTAGGAGATAAAGTTAGGCAGCTAGTGGGAGATATATTTTATTGAAACTTTTAGGCCATTGTAAGAACTTGATTTTCACCATAAAAGAAGTTGGTGGTCAACAAATATTCTCAGTTGTCCTTCCATGCATATAGAGAATTATATTTCCGTGCCTCCTTAAAGTTAGGTGTGACTACGTGTGACAGATTGGGTTAGTGTCCCAATTCTTCCACCCTTTCTTTGATTCCAAAACCCTTGTCTTGCCTCACTGTAGATGGAATCTAGTTCTCTGACTCTTGGTTGTAGTTTTGGCCACATGGCTTGCTTTGGACAAAAGGATGTAAGCAGACATGATGCAAGCAAGAGTTTGAGATGTGCTTGGCCAGTGGAGTTTTCTCTCTTGAATTTCTGCCACCACCACAAAAACAACATGCCCTGGCTAGCTCACTGACTCTAGAAGAAAGATGAGAAACATGTTAAGCAGAGCTACCCCAGAGGACATGCAGCTTCAAGCAGACCACCTAGCCTAGCCCAATCTAAATCAGCTGACCCCCAGCCAGCCTGCAGAGGCATGACAAACAAATGCTTACTGTTGCATGCACTGATATTTTGTGGTAGTTTGTTGCACAGCAAGGTACCTCGCTTTAGCCATTAAAATGAGAGTGGAAGTGAAATGTGTCGATTCTGGGTGGGAGTAAAATATTTAAAATTCACTTTATATTGCCTAGTCCCCTTCCCCCTAATGCAAAGAGGATGGAAATACATGTCAAGGCAGAGCCTCTACTACCCTGGTTCACCAAGTGACTGTGTGGAGCAGAGCCCCTCATTACCAACACTAAACATATTTGCCTGAGAAAGAAAGAAAAAAATCTGTGGTGTTAGCTCACGTTGTTTCTGTTTCTGATACTGCAGCATAATGCTGTTGGACTGATATATGAAGTCTCTATAGTATTCTGAGGTAAGGAATGACATGATTTGTCTCATGTGTAAACAACTCTGGCTATGTTGAGCATAGACTGAAGTGAGGAGGGGCAGAGGCTAGGAGACAAACTAGATGGTGGTCATTGCAACAATAAAGCACTCAAGGGATGATGGTGGCTGGCAACACTGTGGTACCAGCAGGGAAGGCAAAGAGTGACCAAATCCTAGACATATTTTTTAAATAGAGCTGCCAAAGTTTGTTTATGAATAGGCAGGATGGGAGAGACAAAATGGAATCAAAGATGACTCTAAGCTTTTGGGGTTTGAGAGAAGTTTGATAGAGCGCTTTAACTGAAATGGAGAATATTGTGACAGGATAAGATCTGGCTATAGGGGGAGCTCTGGAGCTTAATTTTGGACATGATAAATTAGAGGTGCCTATTAACCATGTGTACAGAAAAGTCAAGTAAACAGTTGGATTTACCAGTCCAGGGGACAGAGATGTGATTGGAACGTTTATTGGTATATAATAGACTGCATTTAAAGCCAAGAGATTGGAGGAAATCACAAAGGGAGTGAGATTACACAGAAAAGAGGCTCAAAGATTGAGCCCTGGGGCATCCTTCTTTAAGAGGTGAGAGAGCTTGAACCTGGGAGGCAGAGGTTGCAGTGAGCTGAGATCCTGTCACTGAACTGCAGCCTGGTGACAGAGTGAGACTGCATCTCAAAAAAAAAAAAAAAAAAAAAAAAAAAAGGAAAAAAAAAGGAGATCAGAGAATAGCAAGAAACCAGCAGGAGTAGCCAGTGAGTCTGCAGAAACTGGTTGCTGTGGGGTTGTGCTAAGTGTCTTGCATTTGCCTGGCCAGATGCTTTCTTCAGCATTTTCCACCTGGCTCTCTCCAAGAAGGCCGATCTTAATGAAACCAATTTCCTTTCCCTCCATTGTCTGGCTGAGTTTGGCCAGAACGAAGGAGCCCCAGTAGAAGGTTAGAAAGAAAAGAATGAGGACTCTTTAGAATAGCCTGCAAGGGTTGTGAAAGTACTGAACCCCACCGCCAGTTTCTGATTCTTACCTAATTCTTGGATAAGACTTGTGGATTTGTATGTCTAACAAATTCTCAGGTGATACTGCTGGTCTGGAAACAACATTTTGAGAACTATTATGTTACGGAATGTATTCCCAATTCCTTCCCTGCACAATTGCCTCAGCCTGATTGTGACCAGAAAGCCATGGTTCCTCCCCAGTTGTCCTGCAGTTTATGATTCTATTTCCTCTGGAATTTCAGAGGAATTTTTTTCCTGCCCTCATCTTTTCAAAGGTGGTGAAAATTCTGTTCCTGGTGGCCCCAGATTCCTGCCCTATCACCTGTTCTTCCTGTATACCACACTTAAACCTTGGTAATTTGTCTCTTTGTAAATAGACTCTCCTTGAACTATCTTAATTTGAGTAAGCTATCTGTGTCATTGATATAGAAGTCTTGAAAATAAACATTTTTAAAAACCACATTTGGCCATTTAGAAATAACTGTTGGATTCAGCATGTAGAGGTCCTTGGTAGAATGTTGCAGACAAAAGCGAGTGGAGTTCATTTGAGGAGCAAAAGTAGGATCTATATATCTGTAAATTATCCCTGTTCTCATAAAAATCCTAAGTGATGTTTCAAATGATTCTGAGACCCTGAGTCATCCATGGTATAATATGCTAAACATTTAACCAAATACTCAAGACATTTACATAGTGTACTTGTTCTTCAACCAGCTCTTCTCTTAACATCAAATCACTTAGCAAATCTTATAAATCAGTCTATCGCAGTGGCTCACAAACTTTAGAATAAGAATCACCTGGAGGGTGTATTAAACCAGTGTGTTTGACCCCAGCCCTGGGGATCTGATTTGGAGTCATAACAATTAAAGAGGGGTGGATAAACCCAGCTTATACCCTTAGACTTTGGAAATTCTCAGAAATGTGCTGTCAAATATTAATACAGATATATTGCCTTCAGGATTTAATTTGACTAAACCCATAAATTTTGTGATACAATCCCTGGCTTTTTTTTCCATTTCATGTTGCAAGGACTTTTGGGGAGAATTAAATAAAAACAGGCTTTTAACTAACTATACTTTATGAAGTTTATAAACTCATCAAAAAAATGCCTGACTCTACCTAAGTATATGTAATTAACCACATCCCAACAAAATGACAGCCCCATTGCAATATTTAACAACTTTCAGAAGTTAGGTTCTCACTAGTTGTTTTGTGGTGGAACTGGTCTTGGAAGTTAAAACACTGAATGTTTTCCTCTTTGTATTGAACAAAATCACTTGCAATGAAGGCATTGGTCAGCTAGTTTAATGTTAGACAACAAGTAAAAGCCAGAGTGGGCCCCAAGGCACAGGGGATGCACGTTCTGGTCCTATGTGCCATTCATGTCCTTGGTACATACCCTTGACATGTGGCTGTTGCACATCTTTGTTCTCCACAGGTGTTTTATAATTTATAAGGTGAATCCATTGCCTGAACATGTACCTTGACTGTAATTTTATGTCAGAACTGGGAGGCACAAAAGCCAGAGAGCTTCTGAAAAATCCTGTGCCAGGGACTTCATGAAGCGATAGATCTGAAAGTGAGAAAATGGAACTCTCAAAACATAAGAATAAGATGAATAGGAGAAGCCAAGCCTCAGGAATCCAGGGGCTTATCTGCTGGAATTCTTCATCTGGTTTTCTTTTAAGTGTGTCCATATCCCTTTGTGTGTGTGTCTGTGTGTGTGTGTGTGTGTGTGTGTAATCTCTGGCTTCACAGGCCAATGGTGGGTCTCATCCTCTACTTGGAAGAGTTATTAAAGTAAAGGTTTGAAGTCACCTTTAGAAAGTAGAAGACAACATTGAATGCTGAAGTTATTTGTCCAACAAAATGTGGTGTCAAACCTCTCACAAGAACTACTAGGTTTAAGGAGTTTTCAGAACTATTTTGAGTCTTTTAATCATTTTTCTCACTTGCTATGTGATTCATCACCATTTCAAAGAAGCTCCCTCTTCAAAACTCATCTTGTATGAACAGTTGCAATTTTTCTGTGAGATAGCACTAACCATTTCCAGGAAAATAAACAAGTCACCTTTTGCCAAAGCACAAAGCAAGTTTATCTCTCTAGACAGAATATATTCTTAGGAATATTGTTTCTCTGTATTACTGATGAAATGTGCATGTGTTAAGCTGTTGGCATTTTCATAGTCAACCAATCTTTCTTAAACACAGATAGCTTAAAATTCTTATGAAAGAATAAAAATTTAATCCTCAAAATGATGTATTCATTTGGAATAATTCCACAAATGACCAGGACCAAGAATTTAATTTGTAGCGGGCCAATGGTTGTGTTAAAATTTATCTTAGAAGAGACAATGGCTAGAGACCAGGGTGTGGGGGAGTTGGCACCTTATCAAGGTTGGATTGCCAGGGGTTTAGGTGTCATGTCTTCAAACTATTGTTGGTAAAAAGTGATTTTGTATTAATTCTGTTAAAAATAAGCTTATAAGAAACAAAAACTGAGGATTAAGTAAAAGTAGTTTATTTAATGTAAATTATGATATGTAAGGTAAGTATTGCCAATATAATTTTTATAGCATGTATGTTTTTTGGTCATGTGAAAATTTGGGTGTGCACATTGGATGGTAATATTGAGAAGAGTGTGGAAGGGAGAATAGTAGGAGCTCTGAGGAAAGAAAATGAAACAGGGAACTGAGTGAGGAGCATGGTGCTCAGGTAGAAGAGGCCATCCAGAGAAACTGCCCTGCAATGGAGTGAGTCTTTGTATCCCTCCGAAGTTCACATGTTAAAGTTCTAATTCCCAGTGTGATCATATTTGAAAGTGGGCCCTTTAAGAGGTGATTAGGTCATGATGGTGAAGCCCTCATGAATGCAATACATGCCCTTATGTCTTAGTCAGCTTGATTTGCTATGATAATAGTACCATAGACTGGGTGACTTAAAAGAAATTTATTTCTCAGAATTCTAGTTCTAGAAGCTGGAAAGTCCAAGATTAAGGAACCAATTCAGTTCCTGGTAGGAGCCCTCTTCCTGATTTACAGATAAGTGTCTTCTTGCTGTCTCCTCACATGGCAAAAAGAAGGATCATGTCTTCTATGTCTCTTCTTAGAAGGGCACTAATCCCATTTAGGAGAGCCCTATCCTCAGGACCTAATTACTTCCCAAAGGCCCCACCTCCAAATACCAAATTGGGTATTTGACTTCAACATATGAATTTTGGGAAGACACAGTCATTCAGTCCATGACATCTTAAGAGACATGAGAAAGATGATCTCTCCTCCTCTGCCATGTGAAGACACAGCAATATATATATATATATATATATATATATATATATATATATATATAAAATTTATGTATGTATATGTCTCCTTCTACCAAACAGGATAGAAGCCCTCACTAGACACCAAATGAACTAGCATCTTGATCTTGGACTTCCCAGTCTCCAGAACCATGAGAAATAAATGTTTGCTGTTTAAGCCAGCCAGTTGATGGTATTCTGTTGTAGTAGCCCAAACTGACTAAGATATGCTTTGGACAGTTAGGTTTTGGACAGCAACTATGTGGAGAACATTTCTGTTTATATGGCCAGATAGGAATCCAGGGTTCTCACAGACTGAAAGAAAGCATCTTACTTTCTATAGACTGAAGATGGTAAAAGGTGTCATAAGAATACCACAGACTAAACAAACTAAATAAAACAAAAACTTATTTTGGAGGGGTTGGGATGGAAGAAAGGACGTGGGAGAGCCTCAATGCTCTCTTTAAGCTGAGCAGGGCTAACAGTTACTATGTGAGACCTGTCATTTGCCAAATTTGCCTCCGGTGAATTCTACCACCTGCCCACAAATCTTAGAGTAAATAGATGTTGGTAAAAACAGTGAACTCAACTAGAAATGGGTAAAAAGAAAAACATTCCTACTCCTGCTGGCCCCATCCCAGGGCACTAGAAGCACACAGTTTTTAAGAAACAAGGAAGATTTATCCCACTTCCTGGACAGTGTAAATTAACAGACACAAGATCTCCCCAGTTGTACTTTTTCATTCAAGGCCCCTGAAAGAAGACACTACAATGCATACCCTCTGTGAACAGGAGCCAAAAGCATTCAAGACCAGTAATTCTCACCATGGTTCTAAGCAATAAAAGCTAACGTGTCTTGAGTATGTGCTAGGAGCTAAGTGCTTCATGTCTTCAATTCATTTAACCTTTATAAAAACCTCATTTTTTTATTGTGCCCATGTTAAAGGTGAGGAAAATAGGAGACAAAAATTTTAAGTCACAAAGCTAAAAAAACCTCAAAGCTAGAAACCCAGGATGTCTGATTTCAGGGCCTACTCTTTTAACTACTGCGCTAGACTAGAGAAGAGGTCATTCCTCTGGTGTCTGATGATCACTCAGGGTATATGTAGAATTGGATTTAATATAGTAGAATGCAGACCAAAACTGCGGGTCATGAATGGTGTTCATGCAGCTACAGTTTGGGCATGCTCTTTTTCTCCATTTCAAGTCTTCCAACGTCCAGCTGAATGTCACTACTTCACAAAGTCTTCTATGTCCTCCCTGCTCTCACCTTCTAGATTGATCTTTCATTTGTGCTGTCATAGCATTCTCTAAAATCCTTTACTTCCTACAGCGTTCATGACATGGCATCCTAAGTATCCATTCGCTTATGTGACTCACTGTGCTCTGTTCCTTCTAAAGTAGAGATTTTATCTTTCTTATCTTTGAATTCCTGATGCCTAATATAGTGTGTGACAAATAATAGATTCCCAAGCAACTGCATTAATTAAGCAATCAATTGAATGCCCTAAAAAATATTATCTGTCTTGGCACTTGAGTCACTAGGATTGTATTTCACTACCTGGACACTTTCTTTAGATGTCCATAAGAAGAATAAATTCAGGGGAAATTTTTCTTTCCTACCTGGAAGTTGGAGAACAAAAAGGCTCAACTTATTTCAACTATGATAATGCTATTCACCACTGATTGTGACTGCTTGTAACTAATGCCTTTATTTGCTGCTGGAGTGTATGTTCTCTGAAGGTAGAAGTCTCATTCTTTCTTGGTCACTGCTGTGTCTCCAGGCCTGGGGTGGTGACTGGCACACCTTGTGTGGGTGCCGAATAACTCTGAATGAAGAGTCAGAGACCTGGGTTTATGTCTTGACTGTGCTTCCAACTTTCCACACAACCTTGAGAAAGCCTTACTCATTTTGGCCTCAGTTTCCTTCCCTTCAATGTAACAGTAAAGATCAAGAAAATTGTACTTTTCATTTTTTTTTGAAGAGGTAGACATAGCATGGCTCTAAAGCTATACATTCATGAAGCAGGTGGTTGTTGTAGAATGGTCAAAAATACTCCCTGGTCACTGAGCAATGGCCATTGTCAGTGAGATGTAGTCCCTGATGATTGTACTGTCACTCCAGCTGTCTTTGGAGGCAAATGTCAACAATATACTCATTGGAGAGCAGAGCTGGTGTCAGTAACTGACTTAGGATCACACAGATGATGGTGATCCATTGACAGGGGAACACTTTAAATTAGTTAATTTGTAGAGACCTTTCCAGTTCTCAGTATCTCTGAATCTATAATGCATGCAGCTGAAATGAGAGTTACAAACAGATTGGAGGTAACTAGAATCCAAGCACTCAAACATTACTTCAAGTGGTGGTGAGTGAACTTGATGCTATTACTACTTGTTCCAAACTCTCATTTTTCATTTGTAGTCACACTAAGCTTGAAACAAAGGGAAAAATTCCTACTTCTCTTCTTTGCCTATCATAGGCACAATTTACACAAAACTCGAACAGCACAGGGACACCTGAGCCTTTTCTTTTACTCTGCCTAAAACTGCAAACTCAGAAAGGCTGAGGCTGGAAAAGCATTCTGGGATGGATATGCAAACTAGAACACCAGATTTCACCTTTGGCAGCTTTATATTTCTGTGAAGTGGAATTATTTTTGCTTCGAAAGCAGTGTTGAAAGTTTGCAAAAGATATAGGTGTGATGTCAACTATTTGTATTCCACTCATGTTTTCTCAAAAAACTCAGGACTTGAAGACGCATCATGTGTAGCATAACCATAGCCAACATTTTTCCCAGCTTCATTTCCAGCTGCTCAACAGTGCAGCTAATAAGCAAGCTCTGAATGCAGCAGCAGTCATTGTGTTCCTTCCACAGAGCTCTGGAGATAAAACAGCTGCAAAGCTCTCTCACTTCTGACACTCCCAGGAGGGAGGAAAGCCATAGAGAAGTGACTAACCAGTCACAAACTAGTGAACACTAACACACAGCTGCAAATTCTGCAGCCTAAGCAGCTTCTGGTGCTATCTTTCATAAGGAGATTGTTGTTTTCTTTTTTTTCTTTTTTTTTTTTTTTTTTTTTGAGACGGAGTTTCACTCTTGTTACCCAGGCTGGAGTGCAATGGCGCGATCTCGGCTTACCGCAACCTCAGCCTCCTGGGTTCCTGCAATTCTCCTGCCTCAGCCTCCTGAGTAGCTGTGATTACAGGCACATGCCACCATGCCCAGCTAATTTTTTGTATTTTTAGTAGAGATGGGGTTTCACCATGTTGACCAGGATGGTCTTGATCTCCTGACCTCGTGATCCACTCGCCTCGGCCTCCCAAAGTGCTGGGATTACAGGCTTGAGCCACCGCACCCGGCCGAGATTGTTGTTTTCATAAAGTGAATACAGTTCTCCGAGCATCATTGACAGAAATTTAGGTAAGAAGTTTAGTGATTGTGCTTTAGTTTAGACCATATTTCCTTAAGTCCCCATACTTTGTAAATACAGCACAAAACCTAAAATATACAACTGCCTTGCAAAAGAGGCTGGTTCAAGTGATAATAGAGAAATACAAATGTAGCTAGGGGCATTATGAAATTTTAATTTGTGTGTTTACTGTGGGAAACTTTGAGATGCCTATTGGTGTTCCAGGCAGCCAATGTGTACATATTTCTTGCAACCTATGGGGAGCAGGTAAAAAGGAGCATGGTGCTTTGCTGCATCTGACCACAGATGCTAAAGAGGTGAAGGACTCTGCTACCACACCAGGGCACAGCAACCTGGTGCTGAGGGGTCAGGCCAGAGTGTGACACCATGTGGCACAATGTAGGCTTTATTTTCTAAGGAAATTATGGAGGCTTAGGAGAATTTCATTATTTTAAAGCTGTATGGCACTGCAACTCTCCCTGAGAACTCCTTGGAAACACTGTTTTTGATAGAGTAAGACTGCAGTCTAATTGCAAATGGATCTGTTTGATGAGGAGAGACCTTCCAGGACCAGATGGTAAATGTGAATATTGGGAACTATTTTGAAATGTAAGTGAGCCCTGGGGCTGTGATGGAGGAGCCAGTAGAACAGGGTAGCAAGAACCATTCAAAGAGACAAGTTTAAGATATTAATGTGTATCCAAGGTGAAAAGGAACACTTCAAGAACATCCAGACCCCATCTGCCTAAGGAGTTTCCATAGAGAGCTCCATGCCTAGAGGATCCCATTCTTTCCTTTTTTTTTCTTTTGAATTTTTTTATTGCATTTTAGGTTTTGGGGTACACATGAAGAACATGCAAGATTGTTGCATAGGTACACACATGGCAGTGTGATTTGGTGCCTTTGTCCCCATCACCTATATCTGGCTCTTAAAGGAAAAATGCATGTCTACTCTCCTTGATCAGGACCACTCTGGAGGAGGGGAGCAGCTCTGCTACCAGAAAAAGGAAGATAGTGACCATGAGTGCTAGAGATTCAAGAATGAAAGGGAGTGGTAAGGGATGTGAATAACAACCCCATGAAATTCATCAAGAGGGAGGGCATGAAGAAGTTGATGAATATCAAAATGATTTGGTGGTAGACTAATGAATCCTTTTTACGTTGTTGAAGTAGATATTTTTAAAACAGATGAGACTTTAGAAGGTGTCTCAGTATTGTTGAATCCTACACTTACTAACATCTCATAATATATACACAAACAATATTTGAGATTGACAAGCATGATGTCTGGACATACTAGGTGCTTCCCTCAACCAGTGTAAACTGCTACTCAAAGTCATTTATTCCTATGAATAAAGACTGAACCAAGGTTTTACACAGACCCACACTGGGAAAACCTTACTCATGACCAGGGGTATGCTCAGTCAATCAGTTAAAGTATCGTGGTCTCTTATTACTTGCCAAATACAGAAGTTAATATGTCTAATGAACAGAACCGCGCTTGAAGCCCTTATAATTTTGTTTGTATAGATCAGTGACTCTCAGCACTGGTTCTACATGAGAATCACCTAAGTCATTTTGAAAAAAACAGTATGTGTCCCAGAAATTCTGATTGAATTAGTTCAGTGAAGGGTCTATATGTCTGTGTTTGTAAAGTTGCTCAGGAAATTCCAGCATGTAGCTCTGTTTGAAAACCATTGGTGCAGTTCATCTCCTAATTAGTCTCTTATTCTACAATGTCCTCTGTACTCTGCCATCAGAGGATTTTTCTCTTCAAATCACACCAAAGTTCCTCATTTAAAATCTTAAATAGCTTCCCACTGCATGGCAAAATAAATTTAAATTCTAACCTGGCATTCAAGGACCTTAGAAATGTACTCCCAATCTGTCTTTTCAGTTTTGTATTTTACCATATTCCATGAAGCTATAGAATTCAACTTAATAAGTCAGTTCTTGCAAAAAGCATGAGCATGGTCATGAGGCAAATGTCAACAATATACTCATTGGAGAGCAGAGCTGGTGTCAGTAACTGATGCCTCATTAGTTGTCCCACACTCTTCCTCTGAAGTGCCTTCTTCCACTTTGGTCCTCAGTAAAGCATACTTATCTTTCAAGGCTCCACTGTAACATCAATTTCCTCAGTCTTTCAGCAATGTAATGACTGCATCGTCTCTGCTCCCTTAGTGCCACATATATACCACAATCAATCTTGTACTGGATCATATGGCAGAGACAATGCTAAGTGGTCAGCACATTCTGTTCTATCTTTTTTTTCCCTGGACACACAAGAAGAATATAATTTCTACCTTCTTTTATTGCTATGTTAGGGTTCTGTGCTCTCTTCTGTCCAATAGAGTGTAAACGGGAGTGATGAAGGCTATCCCCAAACAGAGCCCTTGAGAATATCCCTGTGAATCTCCTATTATTTCTTCCCTTACCGTGAAACCTTGAGATCAATTGTAAATTCCTTATGTTTAGGGACTGTGCCTTAGTTATCTTTGCATTTTTAGAAACCAGTAAAGTGTCTAATTCATATAGTAGATGCTCAATGAGCATTTATTAATTGATGCCAATATCTAGTAAAAGAAAAATAAGTGCAATTAGGAGTTTACAAACAAAGCTGAAAGCTGATTACTGCTGGCAAGGCAGGACACAGGCCAATAAACAGAGAATGCAATAGACCAAAGAATAGAAAATTGTATCAAAAAGGTCAGTGTATCCTTTGGGACTATAGCTGGCATACTGAGGTGGTCAACATGGCATTTGTCTTCAGAGCAAACTAACAGGCTATGGAATAGTTTTATAATAATGGTCATGATCAACATTATAATTCCTTGTATTTGCTTAGTGTAATATGCTGTATGTTTTCAAAATATCTTACCTGTTATCTAATTTGATTTAGAAAACAATACAGATAGTTGGAGCAGGTATTATGATATCTATTTCAGGTAATGAATTTGAAGTATAATGAGATTAAGTACTTGCTAGAGGTCACACCTTAAGTAGTGTCTAAGTTAGACCTTAGTTTTCCTAATTAGGAACCCAAAGCCCCACCCCCTGGGGAAGTAGGCTGTCTGCTTCTAGACACCACCTCATGACTTGAACCTGTCATCTTCTGCCATCCATG